>NC_136421.1:310492245-310974745 GCF_052625555.1 Lactuca saligna
AAAAAAAAAAAAACAGAAACCATAGATTTATATGCCACCTACGGTTTCATAAGATCATATTTAGTATGCTTTCTGTTATAGTTCAAATCGGTTGTTATTTTTCGCCCAAACTTGAATTACTCTATATCAAAATGAAGTTGATAGATCAGATGGAGTATATGTTGGATCTATCATATTTGGAGACACCTTCAGATACCAATTCTGATAGCTTTCATAAATCATGACAAAATGTCTTTCTATTTATGAAAGTGTCAGATTAGGCATTAGATCATGTGAACTGTGACAGTGCACCATAGTGAAGGCTCATTCATTGTAGTCTCATACTAGAAATTTGTGAATTAGGGCCATCCATTATTGTTAAACGTATAATGTCTACCAATTATAGCAATGTAGTCCAGATACAAAGCAATGTAATTGGATATAAAGCAATGTGCATGGCTATCATCGGTAGATTTCTAAAAGTATAATGTCTGAATAAGAAAGAAAAGTACTTGGAACTCTCTAAAGAATTGTTAAACCTCAATAACAGGAACAAACTCTACCCTGAATCTGGTAACAAAATCTGGCAGGTCATCGCCTCAATGGTCTCTACCATAAGGACATGGCACACCTTCTCCCACCAGTCAAACAAGCAACAAATCTAGTCTTTGAACCACTATGACAGAATCTAGTCCCAAAATCACGCTCTAGATCCACAATCTAACGCATGTTGGCAATGGGGTCCTTCATCCCGATGAACTTGAGATCCCCACAAGCACAAAAATCTCAAAAACTTAGAGTGTGTGCTCCAAACTGGCCAGCTTCTAGCTCTGCAAGAAGAGTCCGAAGACGTTCATCCATCATCTCAATCAACCCCTCCTGGATCATGCCAAATAGGTCACGAATGTCCTACAAAACAGTTCACACAACTTAATATCTCTAGGTTCAACACCGGAACCTGAACCAAAATCTCCTCCATGATGAGTCATCACCATTATGAATAAAAACCATAACAGAATGATCAAAATACACACACGAAATCTCTCATGCAATGAGCTTCTTAGAATCTTGTAGACTTTCTTCGATTTGTATACATATCATGTGATTCTAATATTTCGGGCCCATAGTACCTCCACATATATTCGTACTTTCCTCAAGAATCGTCCCAAATCTCCTAGGATACTACTCCCTATACATACCAAAAATTTCTCTACTAACACCAATAGATTGTTCTACGAATGCAGGTGTAACATCCTGTTTAAAATAAGATAATTAAAAATAAACCCGGAACCCCGAGAAGTAATTTTATTAATATTTTAGATTATTATAGCCCAAAAACAAATAATAATTAGTGGGGTGTTGGTTTCGGGAAGCCACATGATAAGATTTGAATCTCTAGGGGTTAAAGTGTGATTGTGGGACTTAATTTGTAAAGATTTTCATAAGTTAGGGGCTGATTGGTAACATTTTGGACTTGAATTGTAAGGATTTTCAGAAGGAGGGGTTAAATGGTAATTTATGGATCTTAATTGAGAATAAATTGCAAAGGAGGGGTTGTTTTGTAATTGTTGGACTTGTATTGAAAAGAATTACGAGAGCAAGGGTTTAAAGGGTAAATTAACGATTTGTTTTGAAAGAAAAGGGAGGAGAGGGACTATTTCCATCAATATGGCTCATAGTTTGTATGGGACGGGTATAATTGTTCCATTGCTCATACCCTAAGCCTAACAACACCATCTCCAGCCGCCACCTTCACCACCTTGTCTCTCCATCCGTCACCCCTCCATAACCGCCAATGTGAGTCATCAACCATCCAACCCGTAGCCGCTTCCGTCGTCGGTAGGGTTGTTAATCGGGTTAACCCAATCGGTTTTCGGGTTATACAGGTCGATTTAGTCGGGTTTTTCTAAAAAAAATATTCACCCAAAACCCGACCCTAGTACGGTACGGGTTATTCCGGTTCGGGTTAATCAGGTTTCGGGTTAGTAGGGTCGGGTTAATCGGGTTAGTCGGGTCGGGTTAATCGGGTTAGTCGGGTTGAGGTTGAAATGTAAGATGAATTTATGTTATGCCATTTTAATACATAATCCACATGTATAGGGACTTAAAATGTGAAGTTGGTATACGATATGAATTTTTGGAGTTTCTTTTACAATATTAGAATGTAACGAGTTAACAAAATTGGTAAAAATGTTACAACACAACTGTACCGCATTAAGAGGAGAGGAAAGTTATACCATTTTATACATCTCTATACATAGTAATTTTACTCTCTGGTTTGTTTAAATTAGAAATATGTATTAGTTGTAAAATCTAATGAGATCTTGAATTCATGTCATTTAACGTAGTAAAAAAAGTTTTGGTAATAAATTCTTAATCGGGTTATTTGGGTTGACCCGAAACCCGAATTGTTTTGAAAAAACCAATCCTCAACCCGACTCTAATAAAATTCGGGTTAACCAGAATAACCCGGTTAAGAGTTCTGACCCTATTAAACCCAATCCTAATTATCTTATCCGGGTTCGGGTCGGGTCGGGTTAATCGGGTTCGGTTTTTTAACACCCCTAGTCGCCGGCAAGGACCACGAACCGTGTCGTGTTTCTGTTGCTACTGTGGATGGCCGAAGTCCGTTTGGAGCTGTGAACGCTGATGTCAGAACACCACCATCCTCCGGCTGCCAGTGATGTCGTGAACAACGAGGGTTTTCGTCTTGGTCGTCAGAATCCGTGAGACAGAGCCGGTACCACTATTGTTGTTGTGTTATCCTTCCTTCGCATCTTCTTCTTCCCCTCTCTCTTCTCTGTTCGTTTTCCATTGTTGCTGTCGATTCGAAACAACCATCAATGTGGGGGAGTTCTGCTGCCAAAGGCCACCGTTGCTGTCGTTTTCTTATGCTACTATCGTCGTCGCCCACTTCAGTGGGTGTTGGGTTTATTGTTCTGGGCAAGTATGTGTGTTATTTGCTGCCGTATGGTGACAGTTTTGTGCTGTGTGTGTGGGTGGCTGTCTTAGCCGGAATCTCAAGAGGTCCACCACCACCACCGTGAGGTGGTGGCTGCCACCATATACCACCACCGGCCACCATGAGGTGGTTGTGTGTGTGTGTTTATTAGTGAGTGTGTGTTATTAGTGTTTGTGTGTGTGTTAATTAGATAGTATTGTAATTTGTAACAAAATGGAATAATGAAAAAGAAAATCTATCACCACCACCGGCCGCCGTGTGGGGAGGCAATGTGCCTTGTTTGGTTTGTGACTCGTTTGGATGTTTGGAAAAAGGGACTACCAAACCCTAATGGACCCAAAGAAACCCTAGTGGGCCCATTGAGACCTTAATGGGCCCAATGAAGCCCTAATGGACATAAAAGCCCAACCATTTGATTAATAGTCTAGTATTTGGGTTGGAAAACCTTAAAGACTTGAAACCCTAATTTTGGGGAAATTATCTGGACCCGCATTTGAATTAATTAACAGACTCAAAATACTAAATTATAATCATTGGCAAATTCACCTAAGATAATAATGGACTTAATGGATTAAGTCTTTAATGGGTTAAGTAGGAACACTTAACCCTAATTGTCATTTCATGTGAAAACCCAAATTTCACTTGGGCCTTCCTATTAGGCTTTGGCAATTGGACTATTGATGGGCTATCCAAGAACAAGTTAATGGACCAAAATAATTAGAGGGGCTTTAGGATAAGGCCCATGTGAGGACTTAGGCCCAATTTGGAAATTTGGGCCATAGATGGTCCATAACTAGGCCTTTATGATTATGAGAGATTGGGCCACTAGAATGCCAAGTGTTGGACCAGAATAGATGGTTGGGCCTAAAGGTAAGGTACATGTGAAGGGTTGGGCCCAAATTTAGAAAATTGGGCTATATGTTGGGCTTCGGCCCATTATTTGACTTTTAGGCTTTTGTAGTGTGAGTTGGACCTTAGGCGTAGAACCCAATTATTAATTGGGTATTGTTTGATGCTGACAGTTCGGGGATCTGTCAATCAGCAGCTGGACTTTTATCTACGAGACTTCAACAGTGCTAGGTGAGTTATCCTCACTACACTAATGGGTCTAAGGCACCAAGGCTGAACCATTGGATTTGATATCCTAGTAGTTATTAATATGTTGGGTTTGAGTTAGTGATGTATGCCAGTTGATATGCTAGTCGGGTAGATATGTAGGATTACCTGTGATACTGTATGATTATTTGTATGTGCATTAGTTATGTTATATGCCGACATGTTATGTGGGATGGGTTCATGTTGTACTCCTCCATACGGTTGCTAACAAACCCTAAAGTATTCCAGATATGAGCTGAGGGTCGGGTAGGGCATGCCAGACTCATATTGAGGACTCGGGAGCATTCCAGATACGAGCAGAGGGTCGGGTAGGGCATGCCAGACTCGTACTGTGGGCTCGATGGCAATCAAGATATGATTTATGAGTCCCGAAGGCAATCCAGACTCACACTGTGGGCCCAGGGGTAATCCAGTCTTTAAGGTTATGGACTCATTGCATGCAGTCCAGTTTGTTATGTTATGATATGTCTGACATTGTTATGTGGATTGTATGTGTATCGGTATTTTGGGGGTAACTCACTAAGCTTTGTGCTTACGGTTTTTTATTGTTTCAGCTGCTTCAAATGACTTGGCAAGGCAAAAGCGTGACCGTACACCTCCTCGTGTTTTGGACTTATGGTTTTGGGATACTCTGATATGAAACTATTTTGAAAATATTTTGTAATAACTAATGGGTTTTGAATTGTTTAAAAAGTTTTAAATTTGCCTGAATTTTACGAGTGTTACAAGTTGGTATCAAAGCATTAGTTTGAGTGAATTGGAGTAACACTCGTGTAACTCCAGTCTCAAATCAAGGAAAGGACTTTCAAAATGATTTTAAAATGGTTTTCAAAATAAGTAAAGGATGATGCATGGTGTACAATCAGCCGGAGCCAGTAATTAGACACCAAGATAACATACATTATTTGATTATGTGATATGTTAGAACATTATGCTAATGATAGGCTAGGGATCTTCAGGAATTGCATGATAGAATTGCATGATTACATGATGCCTGCTAGCCTAGGGTTTCCTTTATATGGGATTGACATCATTACTGTAGTTGCTTAGTGTATGCATCACAATTATACATAATTAAGATCTTATAGCCTGAGAATGTTTGATTTGTCCTTATGTTCTGTTGTTGTTTGATTGGGAGCTTAAGGTAGGATTGGATATTTGAAAGTCTATTGGGTGCAACGTTATGTATGGCTAGCATACACTAGTGCTACAGGGTTGGTGGAAGTTTCATGGATGGATGGGTTGTGAGAGGTCGGGATGCCAGTTACTAGGTATTTAGCATTCCTCTAGGAGTGAGGATTGAGTGATCGCTATGATTATGTATATTGTTAGGGTGTTGTGGTGATATTTGAGACAAATATGGGTAGGTATGGAAGGTAGTATGGGCCCGTACTACTGAAAGCACAAGACCCATACTCGTACCAAGGAAGTCACAACCCCTAGGGTTTGGCTGGGAATTGGTTCTTTGTCATTATTGTTGGGTTTTGAGCAATCTAACACTTCCTAAGTGTGCATGCAACCTTAATAAACCTTGGATCTATGTTTGTCTAAATACATCCAAAATAATAATTTTTCCAAGGTTCATAACCTATCTAACATGCCATGGGGTACTTTTAAACATAAAAGAGTTAGAAGAGATTACATACCTTTTTGATGGGATTGATTCTTTGGAGTTTGAGGGCCAAGCACCAATAATGTGAATGCCTCAAATGGAATCACAAATCACCACAAACACTTGGAAAACTTTGAGAGAGTATACACACTCTTGTATTTTCGGCCACACACAAGCACACACACTAGTTCACTAGTTCCATTTCATGCTCCATAAGCATGCTTATATAGTGTGCATGGTTAGGGTGAAACCCTAATAACCCATGTCTTTTCCTTTCCAAGGATCCATGGGTTGAAAGCTCCATGGATCATCCATGGACTTCCATATAAGCCTAGCCCATTAGCAAATGAGTATTAACCCACACTATATAAAACCAATAGCCCATAATCTAATTAGTCTTCCTTTTAATCTCTAAATTAATTCATAATTAATTTAAGACTAAAACTAATTAAATAACATAACTTCATATTAATATATTATAACTTATAATATATTAATAAACATATGTGTATAACTCTCATAAAATTATCCATAAATAGTTCGGATGAAATGCAACCCAAATGGACCATGCCGGGTCGGGTCAAGTATATACCAAATAAGTTATGGACTTAGACACCTTATCCAACAGACTCCCACTTAGATAAGTCTAATAACTGTATTTGTCTATATAACTTCAGGAACCAACCAGCAATCGTAGCTCTCGAAAACTCCGCTGAACTATGAAGCGCCATTTTAAGACAAGTGATCACATAATCCTCTGTTCTCATGATATCAGCCGGACAAACACATGGAACTATGTCTTGCTTATTGTCTGGCAGTTGTTTCTCGATTTCCGATTTGTTTGACAAAGAACTTAACTGAACACATCAATTTAGTTCTGACCGGGCCCGGTACATGGGTCAACACAAAATCATCGAGGGGCCCAAATATCGCTTCTATTTCTAGAAGGAACAGATAAACTTCGACTCATATGCTTGTTCTACTACTTGTTGAATTGTACACAAAGGCACGTTTTATAACATCAAGTTACTGATGCGTTTACGTGCAATCAATGCACAACCAACTCATAGGTAACAACTCATATCTCTAGGTTTTAAGACTTATATGATATTATCGTCTCACGATCACTCGAGATAAATTCCATGAAGTGATACAAGTGAGCGTGGGTTTAATCCAATACTCATAACTTATGAGTACTCATGAATGTTGCAGCAACCATTGCCATGTCTAAACACCTTTAGCCATCTACAAAACCAATTCATGACAATCTTGATTCATACCTACTTCCAACGTATGATCGATTGTGGAGGTTTGAATAAATTAATTATTCTGGAAGTCAAAACATGCAAAACTGAAACAATAGTAAATAATTGACAATGACAGTAACACTTTACTCATAAATAAATCACAAATTTTATTCATCATCAAACGTCGATCACATTTTACAAGCTTCAGGAAAAACTATCTAATCTGTAAAACTAATATCGTCCCTCAGCCCGATGCGCCTCGCATGCTGAAAATGCTTAACCCTCGTCAGTCCCTTCGTAAGGGGATCTGCAGGATTCTCATCCGACAATATCCTCTTTGTCACGAGGAGTCCTTCTTCAATCTTGTGTCTTATGAAGTGATATTTTCTATCAATGTGTCGGGATCTGCCATGATCTCTCGGTTCCTTGGCTAAGGCAACCGCACTATTGTTGTCACAGAAAATCTCCATAGGCTCCTTAATAGCTGGTACAACTCCAAGGTCTCCGATGAAGTTCTTTAGCCATATCGCCTCCTTTGCTGCTTCACTCGCTGCTATATACTCTGATTCACAAGTCGAATCAGCCACCGTCTCCTGCTTGGAACTCTTCCAAGAGATTGCCCCTCCATTTAAGGTAAAGATCCAGCCTGAGTGAGAGCGGAAGTTATCCCTATTAGTCTGAAAACTAGCATCACTATACCCTAATACTCTCAAGTCATCACTCCCACCAAGGGTAAGGATCCAATCCTTAGTCCTCCGCAGGTACTTGAGAATGTTCTTTACCGCGGTCCAATGAGCCTTGCCAGGGTTCCCCTGATACCTGCTGACCATGCTCAAAGCAAAGGCCACATCAGGGCGGGTACAAGTCATAGCATACATGATCGAGCCAATAGCGGAAGCATACGGTAGTTGGCTCATCTCAGCTATCTCTGCCTCTGCACTCGGACTCTGAGTCTTACTCAGTTTGGCATTGCTTTGGATCGGTAAATCTCCTTTCTTGGAATTCTCCATGTTGAACCTTTTCAACACCTTATCCAAGTAGGTACTCTGACTAAGTCCAATCAGTCTTCTACTCCTTTCTCTTAATATCCTTATCCCTAGGATATAAGTAGCCTCCCCTAGGTCCTTCATAGCAAAGCACTTCTCAAGCCAGGACTTAACCTCCTGCAAGGTTGGGATGTCATTTCCTATAAGTAGTATGTCATCCACATACAGTACCAAGAAGCTAACTATACTCCCACTAGCTCTGACATACACGCAAGACTCATCTTCACTTCTCGAGAAACCAAACTCTTTGACCTTCTCATCGAAACAAAGATTCCAGCTACGAGATGCTTGTTTTAATCCATAAATGGACTTCTTAAGCTTGCATACTCTATTTGGGTACTCTGCACTGACAAAACCCTCTGGCTGATTCATGTACACATCCTCAGCCAACTTTCCATTAAGGAAAGCGGTTTTGACATCCATTTGCCATATTTCATAATCATGAAATGCGGCAATGGCCAACATAACCCTAATGGACTTAACCTTTGCTACCGGCGAGAAGGTTTCATCATAATCAATACCTTGAGTTTGAGTAAAACCCTTCGCAACCAGTCGAGCCTTATAAATATGCACTTTTCCTTCCATGTTGGTCTTCTTCTTGAAGATCCATTTGCACCCGACTGTTTTACGGCCTGGTACATTGTCAACCAAGTTCCAAACTTGATTGTCATACACGGAATGCATCTCGCCGTCCATAGCCTCCTTCCATTTAGCAGACTTTGGGCCTGCCATGGCTTCCTTAACACTGCTAGGTTCATCCAAATTTACCAATGTACTATCACTGATAAACGTATCACCTTCCGTAGTAATATGAAAGCCATAATAAAACGAAGGTGTGTTTCTAACCCGTGTGGAACGCCTCGGAGGTACAGACTTGTCAGCTTGCTCAACAGGAGTTTCCTCCTCAGGTTGATTGCTAGTGTCTAAGGTTCCTTCACCAATTGCTTCTTGAATTTCCTTAAGATCAATTTTCCTCCCACTGTCTCCTTGGCTCATAAATTCTCTCTCACGAAAGACCCCTCTTCTTGCTACAAAGACCACATTCTCAATGGGTCAGTAGAAGAGGTAACCGAAGGATTTCTGTGGGTAGCCGATGAAAATACACTTTTAGCTTCGGGGTTCGAGCTTATCTTGAGTCTCACTCCTCACGAAAGCCTCGCAACCCCAAATCTTGATGTGATCTAAATTGGGAACCTTCCCAGTCCACATCTCATGAGGTGTTTTGGTAACCTTCTTTGTAGGGACTAGATTAAGGATATGGGCGGCAGTTTCTAAGGAATACCCCCAAAAAGAGATTGGTAACGAAACTCGACTCATCATAGAGCGAACCATGTATAACAAGGTTCGATTACGCCTCTCAGCTACACCATTCAGCTGTGGTGTCCTGGGAGGAGTCAATTGTGAGACAATCCCACACTCCTTAAGATAGTCAAGGAACTCAGTACTAAGATACTCACCACCTCGATCGGATCGAAGCATCTTAATGTTCCTGCCCAATTGATTTTCTACTTCCTGTTTAAATTCCTTAAACCTTTCAAAGGTTTCTGACTTATGTTTGATTAAGTAGACATACCCATATCTACTAAAATCATCAATAAAAGTTACATAATACCGATTAGCATCCCTTGTGGCGGTTTTGAATGGCCCACATACATCAGTATGTATTAGGTCCAACAAACCCTCACCCCTCTCACAAGTTCCCGTGAAGGGTGATTTTGTCATCTTTCCAAGTAGACAAGATTCACAACTATCATCCGATTTAAGGTTGAACGACTCCAAGACTCCACTCTATTGGAGTTGGCCTATGCGTTTCTTGTTTACATGTCCAAGACGACAATGCCACAATGATGCTTTATCTAAGCTAGTAGAAGAATCAATATAAAACACATTATTTCCTAAGTTGTCTACAATCGACACAGTTTCATACACACCATCACAAGGTAATGCTTTAAAATAAAACACATTATTAAAGAAAGCATCAATACCACTACATTCATTATCAAACGAAAAGGTAAAACCTTGTTTGTACAATGCATGAAAAGAAATAATATTCCTCGCCATTTCAGACGAGTACACACATTTATTCAAATCTAATTTCAACCCATTATTAAGCAACAAAGTATAAACTCCAATCTTGGAAATAGGTGAAGCCTTCCTATTCCCCATGATCAAGTTTATCTTCCCGTGCTCCACATTCTCACTTCTTTTTAGGCCCTACAAATAAGAACATATGTGAATACCACATCCTGTATCAAGCACCCAAGAGTTAGAATATGATGAGTAATTAGACAATATAGTGTAAATACCTGCGTGGGTGGGTTTCACTTTCCCATCCTTTAGATCCTGCAAGTACTTAGGGCAGTTTCGCTTCCAGTGTGCCTTTTCATGGCAATAAAAGCATTCAGCATCCTTGGGAATGGCAGAAGGAGTGACAGATGCGCTCTTGGTCTTCGATGAGGAGCCTTCAAGAGACTTTCCCTTGGTACCCTTCGAAGGGTGCTTCCTCTTCTTCCCTTTGCCTTGCCCGATAGCCGAAACAGGGGTAGATGTTGGAGTAGGAGTAGTAGAGGTAACAACCGCCTTACCCTTAAGACCGGATTCCGTGGTCTTCAAGAGTCCTTGAAGCTTGCTGAGGGTAAATTCCTCCTTGTTCATATGATATGTCATACGAAAATGGTCATAACAAGAAGGCAAGGAGTGCAAAATGATGTCAATTGCCAACTCCTCAGGGATGTTTACATTCAGCTTCAGCAAACGGTTCACATACCTTTGCATCTTTTGCATGTGGGCCATGACGGATTCACCGTCCTTCATGCGGGTAGTTATTATGGAGGAGATTATTTCATACCGCTCCTGACGAGCATTCAGATGGTACCTTTCCATCAGGTCTTGGTGCATCTCAAAAGGGTAGAAATCTTCATACGACTTTTGGAGCTCGGCTGTCATCGTGGCCATCATGATACATGCCACCTTAGTAGCATCTCTCTCATGAGTCCTGAATTCAACGATCTCCTCAGGAGTGGCAGTAGACTTATCAAGCTCTTTTAACTCCTTATCGAGGTCATATTCTTTGTCCTCATAACGAGTAACCATCCTGATGTTCCTAATCCAATCCATGAAGTTGGAACCATCAAAGATGACCCTCCCACAAAGATTCATGAGAGAGAAAGAACCAGTTAGGTTAGAGCCCGAAGCATTAGTGTTGGAAGACATCTGAAAGAAGAAAGTGAGTTTAGATTAGATATATAGAATCCTTAATAAGACACCCAAATGTAATATTAAGGCTAGGACCGAATCACAATATATTATACTTAGAAGAGGGATGCCGTAATCTAAGTAATAATATATTTGAAAGGTAGGTGAATGACGATTCACCAATTTCCACCATGAAAACAAAATGAATTATTAGGTTTAATTGGATTTGAAATTCCTAGATTCTTTTGAGATTCATTGAACTTTTCAATGGCATGTTTCAATCTCGATTGTGCCCTTCAAGTTTTGTGACTGGGATGCCGAGGATCACAAAACAAGGTGTGAATAACCATGCTAATTCACTTGGTACCCTTAATATTATCACATAATCAATGTGTCGGTTAACCACACACGCTCCATTGATCTATGACAAACATTAAGTCACCCTTCGTGATCCTTACTAGTCCAAGTTAGTGTGTCGGTTACCCACACACGCTCCACCAACGACTTGGTAAGGTACAAAGTGTGAATTCCATGGACTAGCACCATGTTCACATTTTTCCTAAAGTAACTAAGATTGGTAATTAAAAGGAGTTTAGTTACTTTATAATAATCATTATACTTTTAATGAGGATTTAAAGTCATTGTTCTACCCGTTCGGCTAACGACCCTCCACCGATCAAGCAAGCGGTGGGTGAGAATGGACACCCATTAAGTCGCCATTTTATAGGCAACAACCTTATACCCACCTTATAGACCGGCTTCGTGAATGAGGCCTACTAACGGCAAAACGACTTGTTCTTATACATATATATAATTAACCATTAATGTTATAAATAGTATAAGTGTTGAATTTTAACTATTAAAACTCTAAGGGTTGGAATTAAAGTTTATTAAAGTGTGTGAAACTTTACAAATTCCAAAACTTGAGGGCAAGTTTTGTAACTATGCAAAACTTTTCATTTCATAACTTATGAATTAAAGGTTCATAAAAATGAAGACTCTTCATTTTCATGTAACTTATGTGTTTTAAGTGTGTGTTAAATAAAAGTGACCTTTGGAAATCCATAACTTGAGGACAAATTATGGACTCCATTAAAACACATAAATGATCAAGAATTAATTCTAAACAATTCAGCAAATAATTCCTATCATTTTCTAAATTCATAAGAACATGAACATGATCATCAAAATTTCAAGAATTATATGAACACATAAAATCATGGAATTTTGATATCTGCTATTGTAAATGGATTAGAACAACCATTACACCAACTAAAACAAGTTTTAAAACACCAAAACAGTTTACGGTAATGTTTCTAGTCCATTTCCAGCAGCAAAAGTCGAAATTCTGCATTCTGTTCATTCTACTCGCCGAGTGCACGAACCAACTCGGCGAGTAGGATGAATTTTGCCTTGTACTCGGAAAGTCCCCCCATGGACTCGGCGAGTCCAATCGTCAGACAGCAACAATTTCAACCTTTTTCACTATTTTGCATCAAGTATCAAACAAGCAAGCCTAGGCTCTGATACCACTGTTCGGTTTTGAGCAATCTAACACTTCCTAAGTGTGCATGCAACCCTAATAAACCTTGGATCTATGTTTGTCTAAATACATGCAAAATAATAATTTTTCCAAGGTTCATAACCTATCTAACATGCCATGGGGTACTTTTAAACATAAAAGAGTTAGAAGAGATTACATACCTTTTTGATGGGATTGATTCTTTGGAGTTTGAGGGCCAAGCACCAATAATGTGAATGCCTCAAATGGAATCACAAATCACCACAAACACTTGGAAAACTTTGAGAGAGTATACACACTCTTGTATTTTCGGCCACACACAAGCACACACACTAGTTCACTAGTTCCATTTCATGCTCCAAAAGCATGCTTATATAGTGTGCATGGTTAGGGTGAAACCCTAATAACCCATGTCTTTTCCTTTCCAAGGATCCATGGGTTGAAAGCTCCATGGATCATCCATGGACTTCCATATAAGCCTAGCCCATTAACAAATGAGTATTAGCCCACACTATATAAAACCAATAGCCCATAATCTAATTAGTCTTCTTTTTAATCTCTAAATCAATTCATAATTAATTTAAGACTAAAACTAATTAAATAACATAACTTCATATTAATATATTATAACTTATAATATATTAATAAACATATGTGTATAACTCTCATAAAATTATCCATAAATAGTTCGGATGAAATGCAACCCAAATGGACCATGCCGGGTCGGGTCAAGTATATACCAAATAAGTTATGGACTTAGACACCTTATCCAACAATTATATGGGTTATCAGAGATCTTTCTGGTGTATTATCAGAATGGTGGTTACGAGACGTGTTGAGATTGGATCCGGGTCAGGATCGGGAGCTAGCAGCCAGGATAAGCTAGTATTGTCAGAGGATCGTGTCAGGGAGATCATCCAGGAGGAGGTGATCGAGATCGTTCAGGGATAGATTCTGGAGATGATTGGGTCTTTCAAGACCATCATGGTTGAGTATTTGCCGAGCGCCATGCAGCCATTGCTGAGACGACTGTCGCAGCAGCTTCAACAGCTGTAACGACGGCAGGGAGAAGAGCTGGTCGAGCTTTCCAGTATCGGGACTTGTTATTGGTATATATTCTAATGAGCAGAGGGCTACAGTTATCTGGGATCAGGAAGATGATTTGTACTCGTTATATTTCCGCAGGTTGAGCGGGACAGTCTAGCACGTGAGTTTCTAGATTTGAGGCTTCGGGGGTTTTTGCTCGAGACCAAAATATGAGTCACGAGGACTCCGAATAGTAGTGATGATTATGTTCAGCTGGGGTTTCACAGCTGGAAATAGAATGGTTAATTGGTGGATTGGAATGTCATTTTATAGGGCAAGGATTGTGCCTTTTCAGTTTTCGAGCTTGAAGGAGTGATCAAACTTGGGACCCCGGGATTAGGTTATGTTCCATCTTGGGTCAGTTAGTCGCAGGGGTTGGCGATAGTATTTCAGTGCTAGTGGGCGCAGATGGGTCGATGTGGCATGAGTATCTTGTGAGGCGTACACGATTACTGTTCCGGCCTATGGTAGATAAGATTCGATTCATCTTGGATCTCTTGCATCTAATGGTACGGATTGATGTGCAATCTACTGCATTTCTTGGGATTGGAGACTATGTATGGGGAGTAGTTTGTGGCTGGTTTAGGGCAGAGGTTGTTTTAGCTATTACAGTTGAGTTGTGCATGATCGAGCTGGAGAGTGAGTCAGGGTGCGAGATCCTAAATGATATGATTTGTAGAGTCGAGAGCGGGAGATTCGTTGGAGTACTTTGGGAAGAAGGGTATTATATGGGAGGTCTGCAGACAAGGTACCACAAGATGGTTATTCAGTATTGTCATTATTCAGTGGTTTTAGTAAGCATTATTGATTGGCGGAGGAAAGCGCCAAGGGAAGTAGCTCGTTGTTGAGACATTAGTTGGAGCATCTACTTTTGGAATTCAATATTTGGGTGTGGGATTATTCGAGCTTTAGGGAGTGTTGGTTTCCCAGGGATTCAGGAAGTGTTCATCTAGTTATTAGAAGCGTATGATCATTTGGGGTTAGCTAGTAAAGGAGTACTATTAGGCAAAGTCTGGTTGTCATCAGATCGATCATTGGAAAGTGAGCAGGATTGGGAATTCTCAAATTTTCATGCATTGTGAAGACTTAGTTGAGTCTAAGTGGGGGAGAATCGTCCTGGAACACAGAAGCAGGATCGGTTTTGAAACTGGGATAAGTTCTGCATCGTTATCAAGAAGGAAGACAACCCTAGGGGTTGCTTGGTTTGAGTGTTGTGTGAGTTGGGAGTTTGGTAAAACTCCCCAACATGTGAATCGCGTCTTCTCGGTGTTTGATAGCGGAACTGGTAATTCTAAGGTTGAGCGTCAACCATTGAAGTTTTGGTTGTTGCTGATCAGATTATGATTTCCAGAATGGTCGGGCAGGCATTAATCGATGAACCTCTCAGGGAACGGGAATTCTCCACGGAATTCAAGAGACGACAGTTGAGAAGCTAGGAACGCGTCATTAATTCCCTTATGTAGTGAATTTATGTTTCCTAAGTCTTTGGAGTATGTTTTACCCTCAAAGATGGAATAGAAAATTGATTTGTATCGAACTCGGATTTTGGTAACTCTCTGGATAATCAGGGAAGTCTTCTCAGACTAGTTCGGTATTAATAGAATCGGATCACTCTCAATCGAGTATGGGCTTGTGGCGAGTAAATATGGAGATAAGAATTCCAAATTTTATGCATGGTAGTGATTCGCGTGTGTAATTTTGGATATTCAAGGTGTCAATAGGGTTGGTTCGGCTTGCGTGCTTGATCATGTCTGGGTTAAAGACTGAAAATTATATCAAGAGTTCGACTATCATTCTATTCTAGGGTCATGTGCGACCAAGGTTAGTAGGATCTTGCTTGAATAGCAACTTATTCTATAAGTGATCATGCATGGTGGGGTTTCAGCATCGTAGCACTGGTTGTTGTGGTGAAGGATGTTGGTTAGGTTTTTCTTTTGGACAAGGTTGATAGTTTATCAGGAGCATTCCAGTCATGAGCTGAGGGCCAGGTAGGGCATACCAGACTCATGTTGTCGGCTCAAAGGCAATACAGACCTATGTTGAGGACCTTGTAGGGGTATTTAAGTCATAGGCTATGGTCCTAGTGATCTTAGTAGTTCAACTCTTATGTTGGAGCGCTTTCGAAATGGACACACTGTTGAAGTTGGGCGAGTCGTAATCGGCTGCGAGGAATTAGAAGTTATGAGTTTAGACTCGAGTTTCGTATGTAGTGGTATTCTAATCTAGGGTATTCCATCCCAAGGATGGCCGGACCCTATCATTGATTGGTTGTGGCATGGTTGGTATTCCAACCTGAGGGTTGATTGGGCCAAACATGTGCAAGATACGAGGGTATTCCACCTTGAGGATGACAGGACCCATCATAGGCATGCCTAGTATTCCAGCGCAAGGCTGATTGAGCCAGGTATAAGTGTTTGTGCTTATGAGCAGGTTATTAGAGGTAGCAGTGTGGGATTTTTGATTCTATTTTCGGGTAGGAACCCCAGGTTATAAGGAGTTGAGTAGCCAGTTAGGAGATAAGTGCAATGAATTCAACAATAATGAACTAGTATAGGCAATCTGTCAGGAAGACAGACCACCTCGAGACTTCATATTTCGGATTGAGTAAACGTGATCATATTCCAAGGGATTCGTTTACTTGTAGGTTTTAGAACCCTGCGAGGGTTGGTTACGGTTTCCTAAAAAAGGCTAGGGTTATGCTCGGGATTGTAGACATGCAGTTTAAGTCTTTTGGCGTGGGAGGGGTGATAATAAACAATTTCGAGGACGAAATCAAGTTTAAGTGGGGGAGAGTTGTAACATCCCGTTTAAAATAATATAATTAAAAATAAACCCGGAACCCCAAGAAGTAATTTTATTAATATTTTAGATTATTATAGCCCAAAAACAAATAATAATTAGTGAGGTGTTGGTTTCGGGAAGCCACATGATAAGATTTGAATCTCTAGGGGTTAAAGTGTGATTGTGGGACTTAATTTGTAAAGATTTTCATAAGTCAAGGGTTGATTGGTAACATTTTGGACTTGAATTGTAAGGATTTTCAGAATGAGGGGTTAAATGGTAATTTATGGATCTTAATTGATAATAATCTGTAGAGGAGGGGTTGTTTTGTAATTATTGGACTTGTATTGAAAAGAATTACGAGAGCAAGGGTCTAAAGGGTAAATTAACGATTTGTTTTGAAAGAAAAGGGAGGAGAGGGCCTATTTTCGTTAGTATGGCTCATAGTTTGTATGGGACGAGTATAACTGTTCCATTGCTCATACCCTAAACCTAACAACACCATCTCCAGCCGCCACCTTCACCACCTTGTTTCTCAAGCCGTCACCCCTCTATAACCACCGATGTGAGTCATCGGCTATCTAACCCGTAGCCGCTTCTGTCGCCGACCAGGACCACTAACCGCATCATGTTTCTGTCGCTACTATACATTGCCAAAGTCTGTTTGGAGCTGTGAATGCTGACGTCAAAATGCCACCATCCTCCGACCGCCAGTGATGTCGTGAACAGCAAGGGTTTTCACCTGGGTCGTCGGAATCCGTGAGACGGAGTCGGTACGCTACAGCTGTTGTGTTATCCTTCCTCCATGTCTTCTTCTTCCCCTCTCTCTTCTCTGTTCCTTTGTCGTTGTTGCTGTCAATTCGAAGCAACCATTAACGTGGGGGAGTTTTGCCGCCAAGGGCCGCCGCTTCTGCCGTTTTCTTGTGCTACTGTCGTCGCCACCCTCTTCAGTGGGTGTTGGGTTTATTATTCCGGGCAAGTATGTATGTTATTTGCTTCCGTATGGTGGCGATTTTGTGTCGTGTGTGTGGGTAGTTGTCTTAGCCAGAATCTTAAGAGGGCCACCGCCACCACCGTGAGGTGGTGGCTGCAACCATATACCACTACTGGCCACCACAAGGTGGTTGTGTGTATGTGTGTGTTTATTAGTGAGTGTGTGTGTGTGTGTGTTAATTGGATGGTATTGTAATTTGTAACAAAATGGAATAATGAAAAGAAAATCCATCACCACCACCACCGTGAGGTGGTGACTGCCGACACCGACCACCGTGTCGGGAGGCAATGTCCCTTGTTTGGTTATGACTCATTTGGATGTTTGGACAAAGGGACTACCAAACCCTAATGGGACCAAAGAAACCCTAGTAGGCCCAATGAAGCCCTAATAGACATAAAAGCCCAACCATTTGATTAATGGGCTAGTATTTGGGTTGGAAAACCTTAATGGCTTGAAACCCTAATTTTGGGGAAATTATCGGGACCCACATTTGAATTAATTAACAGAATCAAAATACTAAATTATAATCATTGGCAAATTTACCTAAGGCAATAATGGACTTAATGGATTAAGTCTTTAATGGGTTAAGTAGGAACACTTAACCCTAATTATCATTTCATGTGAAAACTCAAATTTGACTTGCGCCTTCCTATTAGGCTTTGGCGATTGGTCTATTGATGGGCTATCCAAGAACAAGTTAATGGACCAAAATAATTAGAGGGGCTTTAAGAAAAGGCCCATGTGAGGACTTGGGCCCAATTTTGAAATTTGGGCCATAGATGGGCCATAACTAGGCCTTTATGATTATGAGAGATTAGGCCACTAGAATGCCAAGTGTTGGACCAGGATAGACGGTTGGGCCTAAAGGTAAGGCACGTGTGAAAGGTTGGGCCGAATTTAGAAAATTAGGTCATATGTTGGGCTTCGGCCCATTATTTGACTTTTGGGCTTTTGTAGTGTGAGTTGGACCTTAGGCGTGGAACCCAATTATTAATTAGGGATTATTTGATGCTGACAGTTCGGGGATCTGTCAATCAGTAGCTGGACTTTTATATGCAGGACTTCAGCAGTGCTAGGTGAGTTATCCTCACTATACAATGGGTCTAAGGCACCAAGGCCGACCCATTGGATTTGATATCCTAGTAGTTATTGATATGTTGGGTTTGAGTTACTGATGTGTAGCACCTGGTTTCCGGTATGTGAATTTTATTTGAGCATTGCCCTAATTTAGCCTTGGACTCGGCGAGTCATAGGGTCCGACTCGCCGAGTAGGGACGAGACTCAGGACACGTTTTAAGTAGGCGACTCGGCGAGTCCACATCCTGGACTAGGCGAGTCACCGCTGCTGGATGAAACCCTAAGTTTCAAGGGTTTGCACCCTATTTAAACTCTCATTCCGCCCCAACTCGTCCCCATTCACCCCCAGAACTCCCCCAACATCGTTTTCCCTTGTTTCCTTGAGAGTTTGAGGTGTTCTTGGTGTGTTCTTGAAGGTTTTGAGGAGAAAGAGGAGTAGATCAAGAAGAGGAGAAGGAGATCAGCCATCTTTGTGTCATTTCAACATTTTCCTTGAGGTATATCTCATTTTCCCCTGTTTCTATGCTTAGGATGTCATTTGGGACACTCTTGAGCAATTCTCCAAGCTTGTTTTTGCTTAAGGACTCGTAATAAGTGGATTAACCTTTAGATCTAGGCAATATTGAGCTCCAGGAGCTCAGATCTGTGAGCTTTATGGCCCCATGTGGCTTGTTCATCCTAGATCTACCCTTTTGAGGCATTTCGCACCCTAAAATCCACATTAGTGAATATCCACACGTAAAGTTGGAAACTTTACGTGTGATTTGTGTCCTAGAAGTCCAGATCTATGAATGGAATGGACTGAAACCGAGTAAATCTGTGTATTTGGTGGATGCATGGCGACGACTCGGCGAGTCGCATAGGTGACTCGGCGAGTCTGGTCGCGAGTCACCGATTTGGTCCCTTCATCATGTGTCGAGTTGAGCCATGAGTCACAGGGGGTGACTCGGTGAGTTGAGAGCTGAACTCACCCATGTTAGGACTCGGCGAGTCAATGCCCTGACTCGGCGAGTCCAAGGCAATCTTCATAGATCAAGAACAGACTCGGCGAGTTGTTCATACAACTCGGCGAGTCTTAGCATAAAGTGTTCATCGGATGAAGATGAACTCGACGAGTTGTTCATGCAACTCGGCGAGTAGCATGAAGGAGTTGAACGACAGTTAGAAGGCAAACTCGTCGAGTCATAGCCCGACTCGACGAGTAGAACCAGGGACCCAGGACATTGGTTTGCTAGGGACTCGGCGAGTGGTGATCCACTCGGCGAGTCGGGTCAACTGAAAGTTGACTCTAGCTTTGGCTTAGAGCTAGACCGGGGGTAAAATGGTCATTTTACCTAAAGGTCAGTTAGCAGTGTTTGATCGAGTATGTTGTGGGAATTGCAGCCGGAGGACTCCCGGAGCAGCAGCAGTCAGTTAGTTCCCGATCAGTTCAGCAGCTACTTTGAGGTGAGTTACCATCCAGTAGCAGTGGGTCTAAGGCCACAATGCCGACCCACCAGTAGGAGATGTATGATAGATGTTTGTCTTTGTGATATCATCTAAGTTTGCTACTACCTGATATGTTATATGCTAGCACGATATGTTGTATGTGATAGTAGTAGAGTTTGGTTGTTAGGACCAAAGGGTAGTCAGACACCCCAGATACGTTTGACAGTATGTGATGATATGTTTGCATGCTGGCTTGTTATGTTATATGTGATCGTAGTAGTAGGGGGGTGAAATAGTCCCCGAGGATCGGTTGTTAGGACCGATGGTAGTCAGCACCCCAGAATGGCTTGACATGGGTAGTCAGCACCCCAGAATGGCTTGACACGGGTAAGACGGCACCCCAGAATGGCCGTATGGGTAGGTCGGCACCCCAGAATGGCCGTACCGGGTAGTCAGGCACCCCAGAATAGCCTGGCAGTACGTATGTTATGTGTTTGTATGGTATGCGGTACGTTGGGGGAACTCACTAAGCTTTGTGCTTACGTTTACAGTTTTGTTTTCAGGTACCTCTGCATCGAAGGGGAAGGAGCCGGCGCGGTAGCGGCACGTCATACACACACCCTTCGGTTTCCGCATTTATGAGATTTACTGGGATTGTACTCTGATATTTTGATGGGATGTATGGTTGACTTTTTAGAACATGGTTGCGATGTGTTATGGTGTGAACAAACAATGTTTTTATTTATTAATGTTTTCTAAAGTAATACCGTAAAAATGAAATTTTCGGACGTAAAAATTGGGTCGTTTCAAGTTGGTATCAGAGCCCTGGTTTGAGGGATTCGGACACGCCTTCGGGAGTGTTTGGACTCAAATCGAGGGATTGAGAGATTTTTTTTTTCCAAAAGAAATTGTTCTTTAAAAACCTGGAAAAGAGTCACAAGAAAGAGTAAAGTGTGTGACGTGCGCGACCGGCCGAGCTCAAGTAAGTATTCCCCATAGTACCCATACAAGTTTATGTTATGTTTATCAGCTTTATGAATATTGCATGCTAGAATAGGCTAAGGATCTAGGAGTGATGCCTTATGTGCCTGTTTATTTGCTACAGCTTTATGAATACTGCATGCTAGAACTGAGTAGACAGCAGTAGGATAGCCTGTTTAGGTTATGCCTGATAGTATGAGCTTAGCATCCTATGTTAAGTGTCGTTTCTTGTTCTAAGAACAGTTTTGGCTTGAGTCTGTTTTTCCTTATCCGAATGCTGCTTGCTTCGTGCTTGGTGGGATTTTGAGTAATGGGAGTGAGCCACTAGGTAAACACGTCACACCACATGTAATCAGGGTTGAATAATCTCAAAGTGTTGGAACTGGCCCTATTGCGCAGCTCTTGTTTGAGTCCAACCGTTGTAGGGACGAATCTTTTACTTGAAGGATTATCTAATCCTCATTACATGTGATGGTGTTTAGGTGGTGGCTAACTGGCACTATGAGGAGACCTACAGCAGCTGAGGACCCGTCGTGTTGAACTTGGGTTTTCCCTAGGGCAAGCCTAGGATGAGAATAACAGAGAGTAGCAGTAGTAAAGGGGAGCTGGTGGAGTCGAGGAATTCCTCGGAGAAGGTACGGATAGATGTGGAAGGTAGTATGGGCCCGTACTACTGAAAGCAGAGGATCCGTACCCGAGCCGAGGAAGGCCAAGACGAGACCAAGGAACCTGTAAGTAGTTGAGATCCCTCAGAAAGTAGCAGTACCACTAATGATTATTATGATGTTTTGCAGAATGGTGGTACTTCGACCGAGACCGACAGATGGCGGGTCAGGAGAGGGGTCAGGTTCGGGATCTGGCACCGAGCCGATTGAGGAGAGGCTACGTGAGTTCATCACGTCGGAGATCAGTAGGGGCATCCTTGAGTCGACCCCCATCATCTTTGGGTCGATCAAGGAAGGGATCGTGGAGTTGATGGAGGATCGCCTACGGGCATTCAGGAGCGACTTGGCCTCTAGCCAGTCAGGATCTCGCACACTATCCTTCAAGGACTTCAGGGGCAGTGGTGCGCCGGATTTCCATGGGGTGAAGGACCCCATTGTCGCCAGGCGGTGGATTGCGGATATTGAGTCCGCCCAGTTGACCAGCTTCTGCCCCGAGGGGTCGAAGGTGAGGTACGCAGCAGGGTGTTTACGGGACCGGGCCCGAGATTGGTGGGAGTCCGTGGGTGACTCGTTGGGAGCCTCGGCTATCGAGGCAATGACCTGGTCGGACTTTGTGGCTAGGTTCAGGGCAGAGTTTGCGCCAGCGGTCGAGCTTCAGCAGCTGGCCAGGGAGTTTCTAGACATGAGGCAGACGACAGAGACCGTGGCGGAGATCACCGCCAAGTTTCGGGAGAGGGCTTTATTGGTGCCCCAGTATGCAGGTGACAAGGATATGAGGAGGACTCGTTACCATGATATGCTACGAGCTGACATTCGGGAGCATGTTAGCTTTTCGGCTTGCCTACCCTAGACTCCATGATTGCCAGGGCTAGGGAGAGAGAGATAGATTTGGAGCACATCCGGAAACGGAAACTTGAGGATGGTCAGGCATCAGGGGCTTCGGGGAAGAAGCCCAAGGGATCAGATGGGAGGCCAAAAGGCCAGTCGGGACCGAGCCGCTGCAGGAGGTGCGGCAGGCCGCACGAAGGGGCGTGCAGGATGGGATCGTCAGGCTGCTACAAGTGCGGCAAGTTTGGGCATATCAGAAGGGATTGCATTGCTCCTGCGACAGTTATTCAGACATCGGAGTTGCTGTGTTTCCACTGCAACCAGAGGGGCCACAAGAAGGCCAATTGCCCCATGTTGACAGTTTCAGCGCCAGTGAAGGCGCCAGCTCCAGCGACCCTGCGGATCACGGATGGCCGTCAGGGCAAGGCAGAGGCTCCAGTGGTGAGGAGTCGGGCATTTCAGTTGACTGCTGAGGAGGCACGCGCCGCGCCCGATGTGGTGACGGGTATGATTCCTTCCTTCTATCTTTTATTTTACGTTGTTATGATATTGATATGTGCTCCGTGTGTATACATGTGTATTAGGATCGTTCCATGTGAACGGCATCCCGGTTCAGGTATTGTTCGACTCGGGTGCATCCCGATCGTTCGTTTCTCTTGCTCTTAGCAAGAGATTTCATGAGACTTCAGGCGAGTTAGATTGCCCGTTAGAGGTAGAGATTGCTGACGATCGATCGGTGCGAACGTCGATGGTGTTTCGAGATTGTATCCTGCGACTGTTTGAGGAGCGTTACCTGGTAGACTTGGTTCCCATTCCATTGCGTGGGAACAAGGTGATTATTGGTATGGATTGGTTGAGCCCTAATGGGGCAGTGATAGATTGCGCACAGCAGCTAGTGCGAGTCAGGACCCCAAGCGGGGGAGAGTTAGTGATCCATGGAGAGCGGCCGCAGTGTGGACCCACTGTATGTTCAGCAGCGAGGGCTAGGCGCTACCTTCAGCAGGGATGCGCGGGTTATGTCGCGTATGTGATGGATACCCGGGAGGCGGGTAAGGCGACCGTGAGCGAGGTCCCGGTGGTTCGAGATTTTGCTGATGTTTTCCCGGAGGAACTACCTGGGATACCTCCGGAGCGACAGGTGGAGTTCAGGATTGACCTCATTCCCGGTGCGGCTCCGATAGCCAAAGCACCATATCGGTTGGCTCCTCCCGAGATGCAGGAGTTGTCTACGCAGCTGCAAGAGCTACTGGACAAGGTATTTATTCGGCCGAGCAGTTCACCCTGGGGAGCCCCGATTTTGTTCGTAAGAAAGAAGGACGGGTCGCATCGGATGTGTATAGATTATCGGGAGCTGAACAAGGTAACGGTGAAGAACCGATACCCGCTTCCAAGGATTGACGACCTATTTGACCAGCTTCAGGGAGCATCTTGGTTCTCCAAGATTGACTTGCGTTCGGGGTATCATCAGATGAGGGTCAGGGAGGAGGATATGCAGAAGACTGCATTTCGGACGTGCTATGGTCATTACGAGTTCGTGATGATGCCGTTTGGGCTCACCAATGCTCCTGCCGCGTTCATGGACCTCATGAACCGCGTGTGTAGACCGATGCTGGATCGGTCTGTGATAGTCTTTATCGATGATATCTTGGTCTATTCCAAGACTCGGGAGGAACACGAGGAGCATCTGAGGGAGGTATTGGAGACCCTGAGGAGGGAGAGCTTGTACGCCAAGTTCTCCAAGTGTGAGTTTTGGTTGCGCGAGGTGCAATTTCTTGGACACCTCGTCAACCAGAACGGGATTCTGGTTGATCCGGCCAAGGTCGAGGCCGTGATGAGATGGGAGGTCCCGAAGTCTCCATCCGAGATTCGGAGCTTCCTGGGATTGGCGGGCTACTATCGGAGATTTATCCAGGATTTCTCCAAGATAGTCGTACCCCTGACACGACTGACGAAGAAAGCCGTGGTCTTTCGGTGGGGACCCGAGCAGCAGGCTGCGTTTGAGATGCTGAGACAGAAATTGTGTGAGGCACCAATCCTAGCCCTGCCTGAGGGCGTAGAGGATTTTGTGGTTTACTGCGATGCGTCCATTTCGGGGTTGGGCGCAGTTCTGATGCAGAGGGGGCATGTCATTGCCTACGCTTCGCGGCAGCTCAAGCCTCACGAGGCAAATTACCCGACGCACGATTTGGAGTTGGGGGCGGTGGTCTTTGCCCTCAAGATTTGGCGGCATTACCTCTATGGGGTTCGGTGTACCATCTACACGGACCACAAAAGTTTGAGGTACCTCATGGACCAGCCGAATCTGAATATGAGGCAGCGGCGGTGGTTGGACGTGGTGAAGGATTATGATTGCGAGATCCTTTACCACCCGGGGAAGGCCAATGTGGTGGCCGATGCGCTTAGCCGCAAGACGGTGCCGATCAGGGACGTCTGTTTGAGGATGACTGTGGTGACTCCCCTGTTGGAGCAGATTCGGGAGGCTCAACAGGAGGCTATCAAGGAAGAGCATCGGAAGAGCGAGCGTGTAGTGGGTCAGGTTTCCTCCTTTGATTATGATGGCAGAGGGCTTTTGACATTACACCGTAGGGTGTGGGTGCCATATCACGGTGGTGTGCGTCAGATTTTGATGGAGGAGGCGCACAAGTCCCGATTTTCTATTCATCCCGGGGCGACGAAGATGTATAGGGATCTTCGTCTGGATTATTGGTGGCCTTGCATGAAGCGGGATGTGGCATGGTACGTCGAGCGGTGCTTGACCTGCAGGAAGGTCAAGGCCGAACATCAGAGGCCGCATGGCAAGATGCAGCCGTTGGACATTCCACTGTGGAAATGGGAAGATATCACGATGGATTTTATCACAAAGCTTCCCAGGACCGCACGGGGAGTGGATTCGATTTGGGTCATCGTGGATAGATTGACCAAGAGTGCTCACTTTATTCCGATTCAGGAGAGCATATCGGCCGAAAAATTGGCCGACATCTATATTAGAGAGATTGTGGCACGGCATGGGGTGCCAGTATCGGTAATCTTGGACAGGGATGTGCGTTTTACTTCCAGATTCTGGAAGAAATTTCATGACGAGTTGGGCACTCGTCTGCATTTCAGCACCGCCTTTCACCCGCAGACAGATGGTCAGAGTGAGCGGACCATCCAGACTTTGGAGGACATGTTGCGGGCGTGTGTTCTGGATTTCGGTGGTAGCTGGGATACCTATCTTCCTTTGGCTGAGTTCTCCTACAACAACAGCTATCACGCGAGTATTGACCGACCCCCGTTCGAGATGTTGTATGGGCGGAAGTGCAGAACCCCGATATGTTGGGGGGAGGTTGGCCAGAGAGTCATGGGAAGCACCGAGGTGGTGCTAGAGACGACCGAGAAAATCCAGCAGGTGCGGAGCAGACTTCAGACTGCACAGAGTCGGCAGAAAAGCTACGCCGATAGACGCCGATCCGACTTGGAGTTCCAAGTCGGGGATATGGTCCTCCTGAAAGTGTCGCCTTGGAAAGGTGTCATTCGATTCAGGAAGCGGGGCAAGTTCGGCCCAAGGTTCATCGGGCCGTTCAGGGTTGCAGCCCGGGTGGGCAAGGTGGCGTATAGGCTGGATCTGCCAGCCGAGCTCAGTCAGATCCACAGCACCTTCCATGTTTCGCAGCTGCGGAAGTGTCTGGTGGCCGATTCAGCAGTAGTACCGTTGGAGGATATTCAGGTTGATGATAACTTGAATTACATTGAGCGCCCAGTCGCAATACTTGATAGAAAGACCAAGACGTTGAGAAACAAGAGGGTAGAGCTAGTAAAGGTGCAATGGCAGCACCGCAAGGGTTCGGAATGGACTTGGGAACCGATGGACGAGATGATGGAGCACTACCCCGAGCTGTTTCAGGACCAGGCGGCAGACTTCGAGGACGAAGTCTAAAATAAGTGGGGGAGATTTGTAGCACCTGGTTTCCGGTATGTGAATTTTATTTGAGCATTGCCCTAATTTAGCCTTGGACTCGGCGAGTCATAGGGTCCGACTCGCCGAGTAGGGACGAGACTCAGGACACGTTTTAAGTAGGCGACTCGGCGAGTCCACATCCTGGACTCGGCGAGTCACCGCTGCTGGATGAAACCCTAAGTTTCAAGGGTTTGCACCCTATTTAAACTCTCATTCCGCCCCAACTCGTCCCCATTCACCCCAGAACTCCCCCAACATCGTTTTCCCTTGTTTCCTTGAGAGTTTGAGGTGTTCTTGGTGTGTTCTTGAAGGTTTTGAGGAGAAAGAGTAGATCAAGAAGAGGAGAAGGAGATCAGCCATCTTTGTGTCATTTCAACATTTTCCTTGAGGTATATCTCGTTTTCCCCTGTTTCTATGCTTAGGATGTCATTTGGGACACTCTTGAGCAATTCTCCAAGCTTGTTTGTGCTTAAGGACTCGTAATAAGTGGATTAACCTTTAGATCTAGGCAATATTGAGCTCCAGGAGCTCAGATCTGTGAGCTTTATGGCCCCATGTGGCTTGTTCATCCTAGATCTACCCTTTTGAGGCATTTTGCACCCTAAAATCCACATTAGTGAATATCCACACGTAAAGTTGGAAACTTTACGTGTGATTTGTGTCCTAGAAGTCCAGATCTATGAATGGAATGGACTGAAACCGAGTAAATCTGTGTATTTGGTGGATGCATGGCGACGACTCGGCGAGTCGCATAGGTGACTCGGCGAGTCTGGTCGCGAGTCACCGATTTGGTCCCTTCATCATGTGTCGAGTTGAGCCATGAGTCACAGGGGGTGACTCGGTGAGTTGAGAGCTGAACTCACCCATGTTAGGACTCGGCGAGTCAATGCCCTGACTCGGCGAGTCCAAGGCAATCTTCATAGATCAAGAACAGACTCGGCGAGTTGTTCATACAACTCGGCGAGTCTTATCATAAAGTGTTCATCGGATGAAGATGAACTCGACGAGTTGTTCATGCAACTCGGCGAGTAGGATGAAGGAGTTGAACGACAGTTAGAAGGCGAACTCGTCGAGTCGTAGCCCGACTCGACGAGTAGAACCAGGGACCCAGGACATTGGTTTGCTAGGGACTCGGCGAGTGGTGATCCACTCGGCGAGTCGGGTCAACTGAAAGTTGACTCTAGCTTTGGCTTAGAGCTAGACCGGGGGTAAAATGGTCATTTTACCTAAAGGTCAGTTAGCAGTGTTTGATCGAGTATGTTGTGGGAATTGCAGCCGGAGGACTCCCGGAGCAGCAGCAGTCAGTTAGTTCCCGATCAGTTCAGCAGCTACTTTGAGGTGAGTTACCATCCAGTAGCAGTGGGTCTAAGGCCACAATGCCGACCCACCAGTAGGAGATGTATGATAGATGTTTGTCTTTGTGATATCATCTAAGTTTGCTACTACCTGATATGTTATATGCTAGCACGATATGTTGTATGTGATAGTAGTAGAGTTTGGTTGTTAGGACCAAAGGGTAGTCAGACACCCCAGATACGTCTGACAGTATGTGATGATATGTTTGCATGCTGGCTTGTTATGTTATATGTGATCGTAGTAGTAGGGGGTGAAATAGTCCCCGAGGATCGGTTGTTAGGACCGATGGGTAGTCAGCACCCCAGAATGGCTTGACATGGGTAGTCAGCACCCCAGAATGGCTTGACACGGGTAAGACGGCACCCCAGAATGGCCGTATGGGTAGGTCCGCACCCCAGAATGGCCGTACCGGGTAGTCAGGCACCCCAGAATAGCCTGGCAGTACGTATGTTATGTGTTTGTATGGTATGCGGTACGTTGGGGGAACTCACTAAGCTTTGTGCTTACGTTTACAGTTTTGTTTTCAGGTACCTCTGCATCGAAGGGGAAGGAGCCGGCGCGGTAGCGGCACGTCATACACACACCCTTCGGTTTCCGCATTTATGAGATTTACTGGGATTGTACTCTGATATTTTGATGGGATGTATGGTTGACTTTTTAGAACATGGTTGCGATGTGTTATGGTGTGAACAAACAATGTTTTTATTTATTAATGTTTTCTAAAGTAATACCGTAAAAATGAAATTTTCGAACGTAAAAATTGGGTCGTTACATGATGTATGCCAGTTGATATGCTAGTCGGGTAGATATGTAGGATTACCTGTGATACTGTATGATTATTTGTATGCATTAGTTATGTTATATGCCGACATGTTATGTGGGATGGGTTCAGGTTGTACTCCTCCATACGATTGCTAACAAACCCTAAAATATTCCAGATATGAGCTGAGGGTCGGGTAGGGCATGCTAGACTCATATTGAGGACTCGGGAGCATTCCAGATACGAGTAGAGGGTCGGGTAGGGCATGCTAGACTCGTACTGTGGGCTCGATGGCAATCCAGATATGAGTTGTGAGTCCCGAAGGCAATCCAGACTCACACTGTGGGCCCAGGGGTAATCCAGTCTTTAAAGTTGTGGACTCATTGCATGCAGTTCAGTTTGTTAAGTTATGATATTGCTGACATTGTTATGTGGATTGTATGTGTATCAGTATTTTGGGGGTAACTCACTAAGCTTTGTGCTTACGGTTTCAATTTATTGTTTCAGCTGCTTCATATGACTTGGCAAGGCGAAGGCGTGATCGTATAGCTCCTCGTGTTTTGGACTTATGGTTCTGGGATACTCTGATATGAAACTATTTTGAAACATTTTGTAATAACTAATGGGTTTTGAATTGTTTAAAAAGTTTTAAATTGGCCTGAATTTTATGGGTGTTACAACAGGTTGTACATAATTGCAATAAGACAGATGTTCAAATAGATGTCCCTACCATAAGACCTTCATCAAACAAGAACAAGCAATAAGGTTGAACCAAACATTCTAATGCTATCTAGTCTTAAATATGTGCCAGCCTAATGCATTCATCAAACAATCTCCCAGTATCAGTATAAACCCTAGAGTACCAAATCATCAACACTATAAATAGAACTCGGATTTGCTCATTTTCTTCACAACTATTAGTCCATTCTCTCTGGAAAACCTTTCCCCACTCCAAGCCCGACCTTCCCGATTTTCTAGCTACTTTAGTGAGGCGCTTGAGCATTAGAGAACCCGAAAAAAAAAAAAATTGGTGTCGAAGTTCTTCATACGAAGTTTCCGAGTTTTCGCAAGAAATTTCTGTAACTTAAGTTTCACTTACTATGTTTTAAGTGTAACTTATATTTATATTCACAATCATTGTTTGGAATGTATAAATAAGATTTATCAATAATTTCAATCCTAATACATTCAATCTTTCTACAGAAGCAATCATAAATAGTATTGTCATCAAAAGGTTATATACAACTAATACATTAGGAAACATATTCATTCTCTTTTCAAATCGCCTACTTAAGCGACCACTTTATAACATACATGTACTTTAATAGTAGCATATTGCGGTGATGAAATATAAATATTTGTTAGTCATTTTTAGAAAAAACATCATAAATGGTCCCTGTGTTTTCCCAGATTCTGAAGTTTAGTCCCTGTGGTTTAAAAATCTCATAAATGGTCCCTGTGCTTTCAAAACTTTTGACAGATGGTCCTTATTGCTAACTCCGTTAAGTTTTATCCATTAACTGAAGGGCATTTTAGTCATTTCACACCACAGGGACCATTTATGAAGTTTTTCTCTTATTTACAAAGGGGTCTCTCTCTCTTTCTCTCTCTCTCTCTCTCTCTCTCTCTCTCTTTGACGCCTGCTTCCCCCTACTTTGTTTCCCTCTCTTGAGGAAATAGTCAACCAAGCCACATTCCTCCCCTACGGTAAATCCCAAATGGAGTTCTACGCCGACGACCTGGTTCCATGGCTAGAAAACCAGACCTCAAACCTTGCTACTGGATCCGCCAGCGCGTCAGTAACCATTGCCATGGACGCGTTGGTGCCAAGCTCCAACACCCATCTGCAAACGCTGCGGTCAGCTGCTAATGGCTCCGTGGTTCACCCAAATTAAAACTAGAAACCAAGTTACGATACATAGTGACGCTTACAGTTGGAGTTTTTGGACATTTAATTTGACGCTCCCATTTAGGGTATTTTATGGTGTCGTGGTGGAGAAGAAGGTTGACCGATCTCCTCCATCAATTTCATCAGGAACCACTTACGATTTCTAGGGCTATTCGAATTCATCCGGTTAGGATCTGCCTTCGATTTCATTATGAACAAGCACTCATTTGATTCTTGGATGAACATAGCTTCAGATTTTGGTACTTATAACTCCACTTCCTCCCATATCGGTTTTCCGGTCACAACCAGCACATTCTGGTTCTTCTTCCTCAATATGAACTCAATGGAAATCATTTGTGATCTTTATTCTCAACTAGGCGTGAGACCCATGTATTACATGGGTTTAATTAAAGAAAATTATAAAATTTTAACAATTTGAAAAGTTTGAATTTATAAGAAAAATGAGAAAATTTTGAATTATTAAAATTAATGAGACTTTAATGTATTGAATACATTACATATATAAACTTTTTCTAATAAATACTTTACATATATATTACATTACACATTAAATGTGGAATTTTAATTTAATAAAATGACAAGTGGAAAATAAAAAATTTAAAAATTTTAGAAAATGTCATGTGTCCAAATGAATGAGAAGAGGACATGTGGCAAAAAAACTTTCATTTATTATAGTAGATGGTAACTTAAGAATCAGAATCCTAAATTCGAATAAAAAACTAAAATCATGTTTGTTTTTGTTTCTGTAAATCAATTTGAGTTAGTGTGTGGGTGTTCATCCTACCATAAATTGATTTGTATGTGGATGTTTATCTCTCACTGTTCATTCAATTGTCTTTATATGTTGGGGGTCTTGTGATTCTGGTGCTCCGGTGACTCCACATATGATTTTGGACTCTCCATGGGAGATCAAATAAGGAAAAAGAAGTTGCAGAAGGTGTTTGGACTCAAATTTTGTTGTAAATTTGGTGGTTTTCAAGTTTAATTGTATTTATGTATGTGTAATTTAAGTTGTAGGTCAAATAAGGAAAAAGAAGTTGCAGAAGGTGTGGTGGATGGTTGGGCTGTCGCAAAACGAGAGGAGCAGTCTCTCTTTTCCGACGACCCATTGTGGGTCTTGTTCTAGTTGTTGGCAGCGATAAAGCGAAGGGAAGAAGAGCAGCAGTGGGTCGCAACAGGGAAATGGGGCTTAGGCAGTTAATTGTCGGAGGTATAAGGTGGGAAAATGGGTGCTGGCAGTGGTGTTTCTTGGTGGTTTACCGTGGTTGAGAGTGATTCTTCACCAGTGGCAGTTTGGACGATTTTTTTTCTTGTCGGACATAAGCTAAGAAAGAGAGAAAGGAGGTGGCTTAGAGAGAGAGATATTATATATTAAATAATTATATTTAGTTTTTTTCTTTTTTAAAAAAAATAACTGAAAAGATCAAATATGGTCCCTGTGGTGTGAAATGACTAAAATGCCCTTCAGTTAACGGATAAAACTTAACGGAGTTAGCAATAAAGACCATCTGTCAAAAGTTTTGAAAGCACAGGGACCATTTATGAGATTTTTAAACCACGGGGACTAAACTTCAGAATCTGGGAAAACACATGGACCATTTATGATGTTTTTTCTCATTTTTATTTGATTCCTCAAATTGCATTATTAAACACACTTATTAAGTCGTTAGGTGCCAACATCATGGACCATTTATGATGTTTTTTCTCATTTTTATTTGATTCCTCAAAATTGCATTATTAAACACACTTATTAAGTCGTTAGGTTCCAACATCTAAAGTGTATTCGCTATGATGCTAAAAAATGTAGTACCATCATCAAGTTAAAAGCTCATCAGCCAACTTCAAGTAAATATATCATAATTAGAAATTATATAGTCTCTTGATAGATCAAAAGGCTGAATACTTTATGAAGTAGAAGATATTAATTCATATTAATAAGATAAAAATCATAAAGACAAAAATCATCTTGTATTTATAAGAACAACTAGTTTATAACCCGTAGGAACCACGGTTATAAAATTAATTAAATGTTAATAGTTAAAATTTAAAATTATTAATAACTTACTTTAAATAAATTATTAATTAAGAGGTTTTTTTAAGTTATATAAAATTATAATCATTTATTTAAATAAATATGTAAAATTATATCACTTTATAATTTGTATTAATTTTATTTTAATTTTTATTATAATGTTGTTAATTTAATGTAATTAGAATGGGAAATTTAAAATTTTAAATTTGAAATGGAGAATCAATATGTTAATAAATGGTATGCATTAATTATAAGCCATAATAAGGTGAAACATGACAAAAAAATTTTGCATTAATTATGAGGTTTAACATGGTGACACATGCCAAAAGGAGATTAAAAACTACTCTTTTATTATAATAGGGATACAATAATCAGAAATGTAGATATTTAGAAAAAATCATTACACATATTAGACAAATAGAAAATCATACCTCTTAAGGTTTAAGCAAACTTTGAAGTCCAACTCTCCAACTCATGTCTTCATTATAGATTAATAGTTAGTACTCATTAGTCACAAAAATCAATTAAAATAGGGTAGGGAGAAGTCAAAAATCTGGACAAAAGGTATCCACTATAAACAAATCGATTAGATTGAGAAAGCGGGAAAGGAATTCATAATTCAGGCGATAGAGTTAATATAAAAAATAATCAAATGTTGGAGAGGTATCTAGGAGAGGCGGATCCAAAGAGATACCGGGGTAGCCCATAATACCACTCAAAAAAATTTCAGTAGTGTAATTTTTGTTTATGAATCCTTTAATTTTTTGATATAATGTATATATACGCATCCCTTAAAATTATAATCACAAAAAAATAGTAGAGCTATTGGTTAAAGTGCCGACTTATTTAAGTAAAGCTCCTAAGTTCAATTCTTGCTCATTACATATCCTTTGTCTATTTTTTTTAATTTCCCAGCTATTCTATTCTAAATATGTAAACTCAACTATTTTTGTCTATTATATAAGTCTGTTATCCTAATACTTCATTTGATATCTACTTTGAATCTCACATCGATTCAAGTATCAAAATATACTTCAACTGCATTTTATATAACAACACTTGAGGTTAGCTAATGATTTAATTAAGGTTTGGATTTAAAATTGAACCGGGGAAATTCAAGTACACTGGAAAAAAAAATGGTTACCCTAAATATAAAATTGGGATATCCCTTTACTTTGATCTTGATTCCGCCACTAGTATCTAGAAATCAAGAGTATAAAGAAAGACATTAATGGGAGATTCGACTCCACATCATCAACACATCTTGATTATTAAGTTAAGAGTTTACGTTAGGGATGAGCATCGGAATCGGCTCGGGAATCGAACTTGGTGGAAAATAGGAACCGAACCAGACCGCCACTGGTTCTTGCCGTGTCTTCAATGTTGGAACCAGTCCTCGAGAAATAGCAATATACGGTTCTGGTTTTTGCGGTTCTACCGGTTTCTACCGATTCCAAAAATCCACAAGAATATCGTCCCGGTTCCGGCCCTATCGGTTATGTCCGGTGGTGCAGACGGTAGGCAACTCGGGCGACTGCCCAAGGCTCACATCTCCAGGGAATCCAAAATTTTTGGGCTATATATATATATATATATATATATATATATATATATATATATATATATATATATATATATATATATATATATATATATATATATATATATATATATATAAATGATTTTTAGAGCCTAAAGTTTGAACAGTTTGTTCAAACTCAAACTAGCTCAAAGATAAACACTTTGGTTTGCTTTTATTACTAATTGAATGCATTTATAGTAAAGAATAAATAATATTTTTATAAAGCTTTATTATATTTGTCATTAAGGAGTTATATTTTCTACCTCGGATCCCATTTACGTTTGGACTAGTCCTGTCCGGTTCTAGTACCGGTTCCGACCGTTTTCCTAGTCTAAATACTCATCCGTAGTCTTCATTGTTATAAGCACCGATTGGATTTTAGATCTGCACATAAGCATTTCAATTTCTCGCACTTTCTTTGCCTCCTCGATAAAGGTTGTTGTCGATCGGGTAGAAAAATCCAACGCACTACTCAGTGGGCTACATTTATAGGCCAAAATAATACGTATACCGATAATACAATGGGCTAAATTTATGCCCCTTGTTTTGTGTTGCCTTAGGCCTGCCTAACTCGCCTATGTGGGCCCTGCACTAGTTGAATATACAACGAGAATACAAAAATCTAATATAGTTAACATGTATTCAAACGGAATTACTTAACTATATATTTAATAATCTTCTTAAATTTGATAACCGTTTATAATTATAGAGATTTATAATTATGATGAAATTAATGACTTTGTTAGTATAACTAATATACCCTCCATATTAATTATGGACGGTTACTTAATTATTTTAGTTATTTAATTAATTAGATTGAAAAATACAAAATGATTGGCAATTATAAAATCCAGCATTTACTGTTAGTTAAAAAAAAAAAATGCACCATGCATTAGTTTTATTAATTGTTTACCAAAACTCAAACGAACACAATTAGTTAAACTATACACGGGATCATGAATAAATTAATGGAATAAAAAGAAATAAAAACAACAAATTGCTGAAAAAATGCTTTAAGAGTTCTTGTAAGATCGATAATCCAATGCATGCACCAACATCATTTGCTGGTTTCATTGATCAGTAGAAGTTGGAATAGGAGTCAGTGATGGTGGTGGTGGAGCACCACCACTATGAAGACGGCCAACAACCTTCCTGGAGCCGACACAAGGGTTACCGCAGCCACCTGTGTTACAACATCCGTTCCCTGGCGGCCGAACAAGGCCTTTTTGTAGAGATGATAACATAAGGTTTCCAGTCTTCAACCATGTTTCTTCAAACTCTCCATTCAAAAGTCTACAAGCTCTATTATGTTCGAAACTCATGGACAGCAAAATAAACACTGCGATTATGGTGAAACTCTTGAGTTCTGATCTCATGTTTTTTGTGTTGTTTCTGTCAAAAAAGAACGAAATTGTAGGATAAAAGTGTTAAGGTTTATTTATGAACAATCTGCATCACAATAGGAGCTATTTATAGAGTTAGCGATTACCACATAGTTTGACTTTGACTGGAATATTTCATAGTCACTTATTAGGATTTGAAAATGGAATAGGTCGTATATGCGCAGTAGAATTACATATCTGTTAACTTTTTTAAATCATTTTTATTGAGATTCAATTCAAATGTTATAAGGGCATCCATTGTGGATGCCTAAGTTACACTTTGAAAACATTTGCCTAAAGATTGATCGACTTTATATGAAAATTAAGCATGATACATCGGTTGAAGTGTTGAACCAGTAAAAGTTGTAGAACTCGTGAAAGGTCTTCATATTGATATAAATACTTAAATAGCTTTATTTATAAATAATATATTTTGCAGTCATACTTTATTATGTCAAATATTTTTTATGTATCAAAAAGACCGACAAAAATGTTAAGTTAATCCGGCTGGACCGATTCTAACAAGTATGAAAATTTTGTGTATTTCTTTTGGTAAATTTCATTTGTATCCTTACAAACTTTCAATATTACATTAATATCCTTACAAAATTTATAACAACATATATGTCCATCTAAAACTAAAAAAATTACATCTATATCTAAACTCATATTTTAATTAGGATTAAGTTAATTTAATATTAGAAATATTATCTAAAAATCAAAATATTATATAATATTACCAAACTATCATTTTCAAATCCTTCTTAAAATATTAACCACTCGACCCATGAAATAAATATTGCCGGCATCGGAAAACTTACTAAGTGTTCCATTGTTATGAATTTGAGTTCTTCATTGTATTTATTTGAAAATATAGTTTCTTCTTGGGTTTGGGGTAATGCATAGTTACATATTTTTGCTGAATTGCTTCCTTTAGTTTATTTTTATTCTAAATCTAATTAATCTCTTCGTCTAGCTCAGTGAAATGTTATCTTTTTTTAACTTATCTCCTCATTACACCTCCACAAATTTACACACAATTTATTTATTTAAATTTAGTATTTCTCTCTCTCTCTATATATATATATACACTAGCCGTAGACCCGCGCAAAGCGGCGGCGAAAAATAGTTTCTCATTCGGCAATAAGTTCTATACGGAAACATGTTAGATTTCAAGTAACACAAAACATATGCATATTGTTATCGATTGGTTTTACGGCAACAAATAAATGTAACCCTCTCAATACAAAAGAAAATAAATATTTTGGTGTGTAGTGTACGTTTATAGTCCTTCATTTTAGAAATCAGGACACATCCATACGAAGTGACTTGCTTATACCTTTATTGGTATTGATAAAGTTAATAAAAGGGAGAATCAAAGTTAATCTTAACAACTCGGCTTGTTTTATACAGATAAGTCTAAACGGATATATCCTATTATCCACTTTACTATCTAAAATTTTAAACCGAAAAATAATAAAATTAATACAAACATATTTCATGGAACATGAATAACAAATGGAATACTAATTTTCTATTAGTCATAAATCATACATAGATATTTTTTCTTATTATTAAACAAAATATTTGATTTTACAACTGATTGGTCAATTTCGATTAGAGGGTATAAATAATAAATAAAGCTTAAAAAAATTACAAATAAAAGGGCATATATAATGGATTATTTGTTTTATTTTAATTGGATAAGAGATTTGGTCAAATTTTTGGAAGAGATAAGATTTCAAAGGTAATCAGATTAAAATTTAATATTATTTTATTGATGATTAGTTGTACTTTACGCTTAGAGAGTTGAACGTCTTAATAAAATAATATTATTTTATTGGATCTATTTATAGAAATAGTAGGATTTCTTTTATAAGTTAGTATATATATATATATATATATAACTCGAAGTTAAATTTGTTTAAGAAATCAACGACTCACAACTTGTGCCCACACCTCGTGATCTTTTAACTTAACCTGTGAAAACTAAGATTTAAATTATGATTAGAAGGCAATAAACTGTTAATGTTTTAAACTGTGAGCAATGAACAAAAAATAAATTAAAACTATGATGTAAACTGGTTTATATGATGTGAGCACTAAACCAAAAGACAAAATTAAGATTAAAAACATAAAAATCGTAAAGAAAATATAAAATATTATGTTTAATAAGAAATAAAAGAAAGTAGCGAAGTATAATTTGTTTTTTACTAAATCATTGCTCAATAAAGGGAAGAGAGTAACAAACTTACAATAAAAACAACATATGATTAGTCTATTTCTTTTACCATCAATATAAATAAAATCAACCGAAACACCTACATATGAAATTATATCAGATAATATGGTCCTTGTTGAACCAATCTAACCACGAAAATCTGTAAATTTAGGGGAAAATGACAACATAGAAAACAAATAAGACTTAAATTTCAAGTTGTTCTCAACTCCATAGGGGAGAAGGGGCAACATACATGATACAAAAAACAACAATGAATAAAATTCTAAGCTTTTCTTAACCAAATAAACAAGGTCCATATCTTTTCCCACTACCAAGAACATTTAATAGCCGTAGGCGGTAGTTCATTTCTAAGTAGTACAAAAAGACCAAAAATTATAAGGCATAACAAAATTTCAATAAAGTTCCATTTTTTCCCTTATCATTTTTATTCAGTTATTCACTCGTAAATGCAAACACATACAAAGCAAAACAAATATGATTGGATACACCTACTTTCATTTCCATCCCTTTTAAATGCATCAAAGGATTTCTGCCTTGTGATTGAGATAAAACAGGGGAGAAAAACCTGCCTACATGTTTCAGAGATTAGGTCTCCATTGGTTTTCTTCATTTATGCTTGTTAGCTGCAATACTGAACAAAAAAACAAATATGAGAAGAAGATGAATTAGAACTTTAACCATATATCAGTAAAATTTGGGGAAAACAATATAAATTACAACCAATAGGGTAACCAACAAACCTCATAGATATCGGCCATTCTTATAGCATGTTTAACATGCTTATGTTGAAGATCAACGTATGTTGACACCTGTGCAATACATAGGTTGTGAATTCTAACATCAAAAAACGTGTAAAATATCGATTCAAAATTTTTCATTAACATATATTTAAAATAGGTAGAAGACTAAAAACTCCATATAATAAGCATGGTTGTGGTCATCTATTTCCATAAGCTTGCTAGGACCATGAAGACATAGGTTAAAAACACCTTCCTTTGGGTCAAAAGTCGCATTTGGTGAGAGCGATTGAACCCCAGTTTTGCAGACAACGGCCGTGACCCGGCATCTAGGGTTTTAGAAGAGAATGTCGGGTGACAACAACGATTTTGGTTGGCAGATTAGGGAACCTAACTGATTTAGCTAGATAAAGATATTGTATAAGGGTATGTGGGAGTGATTGTGCCTTCGGGTAAAAGTGTTTATTAACTATAATTATAGTAAATTGAGTTTTTTTTTTTTTTTTTTTTTTTTTTCTTCGATAAAACTGTTTATTGATTTATAGTGGTGGTAAAATAAGTATTTTTAAAAATGTCTGGATTATCTTTTGTGGTAAAAAACAAAAAAAATCAATAAATTAAAAAGTGTTTGGCTTAAAAAATTCATTTTGAAGTTATTTTGATTAAAAAGTCAAAAGTTGTTTCAAAATGTCAAAATTTATATGCTTTTTTAAAAAGTGATTTTTAAAACTAATAAAAAAACTATTCTAAAAAGTGTTATTAAATTTGCTAAATTTTTGACTAATTAGTTTTTTAAAAGTTAATAAGTTAATAAGTGTTGTGAAAAGGAATCTCAAACACCTCCTAAAAAAGAAAATCATGGAAGGTTGTCTTAAAAATAACATTTATCTTAGATCTTTCAGGTTTCAGGCAAAGAATATGTAGATCCCTAAAATCATTACGTTCGTGGTGTTGCGTTATTGAAGGATATTGGTGGAACATTTGTGGAGAAAGATGTTGTGGCCGAGAATGGCGGGACTGATAGCCATGGTGGCAGAGAGGAAGAGCAGTGTCAGTAGTTTGGCATAGTGGCGTTTGTGCGTGAACGGTGCAAGTTACCTTACATCAGTAGTTTGGCATAGTGGCGTTGGTGCGTGAACGGTGCAAGTTACCTTCCTTTTTCCTCGAGATATGTGGAAAAATGATAGAGTTTAGATATGTGGAAAAATAGGGGATTAGCCAAGATATGTTGAAAAATGATAAGAGTGTTGAGGACCATACAAAAGATAATCAAGAGATAAAGATGGAAAGATAAAAAATCAGATCCAAATGAAATAAAATCTTTTATGATTACATTGCATACTTATAAATATTGTATATTTTTTGTACAATTTAATTTATATAGGGTTAAATTTAAATTTAAATTTTAATATTATTTTATTCATGGTTGCTTGTACTCTTAGTTTAATGGTTTGTAAGTTTTAGGGCGTGTTCGGCACACATCTTTTGGGAACTTCTAGCTTCTATCTTTTAACAAAACGCTAATTTAAAAAAAAATCTCGTTCGGCGACAGGAGTGTTTAGCTTTTAGCCTAAACAAAAAGCTCAAAAATTAAAAGTTACCCGCTAACCGCTACCAGCTAGTTTTGCCGAACAAGCGCTTAATATAATTTTTAAAAATAGTAAGGTTTGTAGTGTGTGTGTGTGTGTGTGTGTGTGTATATATATATATAGGCTTAGGGTATTTTGTTTTTACTAAGTATTGTGTGCCAGAATGCACAAATCTGGACCAACGGATGAAATTAATCAATGGACATGATTTGAGAGTGTATGATATTACAATAGGGTAACATGTACCATATAATCACACAATTTTTTAGCAAAGGGGTATTTTGGACGAATAACTACATTTATAAAAGGAAATTTTCGGATTTTTATGGATGATTAGTTCTCCAAATTTATAAAAAAAAATCTGAATTTTTTAATTAATTCAATTTCAATTTTTACCGATTATATTTTGTCAGAATATTTTTTGTTAGAATGATGTTCTTTCAGAATATTATTCTAACAGAATATTATTTTGTTAGAATGATGCTCTTTCATAATTTTATTCTAATAGAATATCATTGAAGAAAAACAAAATTGTTGAATTAAATGTTGAAAAATAACAAAATTATAATATATTCTTATACATCCGAACTTAAATACAAATTAATACATATTCTTACAGACTAAAATCCTTATATATTTTAATATAACTATATATATTCTAAAAGAATATCAAGGTTTTCAATGCCTTCTTCCAGCCATTCCTATCACAAATACAACAAAAACTAATAATTGTTAAAAACATGTTACTTACAATTAACTATCACTTAATATATTTTGATAGAATAAATATAATATGACAGAATACATATAAAACATGCTGGCCGAATACATTGATTTTATTCTGGTAGAATACATAATTTCCAGCAACATATTTGATTTAGAATGCATACCACAAAGTTCAAAGAGTAAATTAATTTGTGTTGATTAAAAATAAAAAGGCACAAACAACCTAGAATTGTATTCCATAACCGAAAGAAAATATATATATATATATATATATATATATATATATATATATATATATATCAGACCCAATAAAGCGTAGAAACATGGTTTTCATATAAGATTTGAAAACATTATTTTGTAAGAAATAAGAGCATCCACATAAGAGAAATTGAAACTCATCAACTTGAACACATTAATAAAGAATGTTACTTACATTATAAGGCCTGATACAATAGCTGGAACCATACGAACTTACATCTTTTTCTATGCTTCCTTTTAACTAAAAGTGACTCATTAAGCAAGAAATAACCAATTTTAGAATAAGTAACTGAAATTCACTGAGACATATTAACAAACAGTTGGTGTGCAAATCATAATATTTTCAATTCCACCAACATGGATGCCATTGTTTATGATATTCTTTTATATCTTCGAACCTAAAATCAAGAACTGGGAATTTAAAGAAACATCGAACCATATAAAAATCTCAGTTGATTGGAATCGAGAATTGACAATTTATAGGGCTATCCTTGTCACTCTACTTTCTTCCAAATACCCATAATAAACATGATACCTGAATAAAGAAGATAACATAATACCTGAGATGTCACTTACGGTTCGTGGAAGGAAAACGAAGCAGAAGAGCTGTTGCAAAAAAGGAGCAGACCTCTCTTCTTGCTAGTTGTCTTCTAGAACTCCGACAGGTAAAAGACATAATAAGAAACAGGGACATACTATACTTACCAAACAAGTAATTTGCCTTAGACATTCCAGCCTTTCTTCTCTCTGGTTGTCTTCTATAACTCCGACAGGTTGCTAAAGAAGGCCGCAAAAAAGAAATAGATGTGCTAGGGTTGGAACGAAACAATATGCACACCTATAAACGAGAACAAAAATGACTACGTCAAATATATTACTTTATTTCCTTAATTGCAAGTACAAAATGTCCACAATACCCTTTAATGATTTATTATTTCTTGAATTCTCATTGGTGCATTTAGGCACACAATACTTGCTAAAAACATTTGAACCTAACTCTCTCTCTCTCTCTCTCTCTCTCTCTCTATATATATATATATATATATATATATATATATATATATATATATATATATATATATATATATATATATATATATATATATATATATATATATAGGTTCAGGTTCATTTGAGACCATGCTAATTTTATGAGACCGTGAGACCAAATCTAAAAATAATTTTAAAATGCAAAATAAATGGAAAAATCCAAAAATTCTTTTTTTAAATATTATTTTCGGAACTTGAATTAACTAAAAAATATTTTAAAAAAATTTTAAAAATAAAAAAAAATCTCGTTTTTTTTTTTTTGAAAAATAAGTGAAATATTCTAAATAGAATATTACACTAACATATTCTGAAAAATAATTTTAAAATGCAAAATAAATGGAAAAATCTAAAAATTCTTTTTTTAAATATTATTTTCGGAACTTGAATTAACTAAAAAAAATTAAAAAAAAATCCTATTTTTTTGAAAAATACGGGAAATATTCTAAATAGAATATTACACTGTACATATTCTAAAAATATTTTTAAAATGCAAAATAAATGAAAAAATCAAAAAATTCTTTTTTTAAATATTATTTTCGGAACTTGAATTAACTAAAAAAAATTTTAAAAAAATAAAAAAAAATAAAAAAATAAAAAAATGCATCTCACGGTCTCACAAAATTAGGTCGTCTCACATGAACCTAACCCTATATATATATATATATATATATATATATATATATATATATATATATATATATATATATATATATATATATATATATATATATATATATATATATACGGACAATATATTTAGCATATTGATAGAGATATTTTCTTAACAATGCAAGTAAATTCAAATGAGAGTGTTAGTTATTTGTTATCATATTTTCCTACTGTTAGAAATATCAAATTGGCCAATAAAACATGATATAAATATAATGAATTGCCCCTACATAACATGATTACAAGAACAATTTACCCCGAATGCATGGGTAGATATAATATGATTTATCCTATTTAATAAATTGTAAAAGTTTTACGATGTATAAAGAAATATATTAAAATTTAATATGAACATTAGATACAAATATAAAATACCTAAATAGCATGTCTCATCTTCAACCAAAGGTTTCGGGTCCAGCTCCTAATTATCTATCATACCAAATCCGTTCATTTTTCCACCATTAGATAACTAGTAAAAATATTAAGGTGTTGTTTGGTTAGTATAAATATCAAAGTGTTGTTTGGTTTACAGAATGTTTATTAAGGAATTGAAATTGGAAAATGAATATGTTAGAAATTTGAATTCAATTTCATATTCCGTTTGGTTGGTAATAAATTAATTCTAGATTCTTTTTGATTCTCAGGAAATAAAATTGGAATCAATGTAAGACGATAGGATACCATTTTTGTTTGTAATGCTTAATTTTATTTTCTTTTTCTAACTTATATGTAAAAATATATTATATAAATTATAAAAATAGTAAAATCTCGATAGTGGTGGTGGCGGTGGCAATTGTGGTGGTGGCGACGGTGGTAATGGTAGTGGTGGTGGTTGCGACGGTAGTGATAGTGGTGATAGCGACGGTGGTGGAGGTCGTCGGTGATGGTAATGGTGGTGGCGGCAACGGTAGTGGTAGTAGTGTTGGTGGAGGTGGTATTAGTAGTGGTGGTGGTGGCGGTGATAGTAGTGGTAGCGGCGACGGTAGTGGTGGTAGTAGCGATGGTGGTGACAAGTGATGGTAGTGATGATAGGAACGATAATGGTGGTGGCGTTGGTGTTGGTGGTTGCTTGTGATGTAGTGGTGACATCAGCAGTAGTGGCGATGGTGGGAGGTAGTGGTGGTGGGTGACAATAATGGTGGTGGTGGTGGCGGCGGTGTTGGCACTGATAGTAGTAATGGTAGTGGGTTATGGTAGTGGTGGTGGTGGCGACGATAGTGGTAGTGGTGGTAGTCGCGACGATGGTGGTGGCTTAGTGGTGACAGGTAATGGTAATGGCGGTGGTTGTGCTGACAAGGTGATGGTAGTGGTGGTGGTGACATGCGATGGTAGTGGTGATGGTGGAGGCAGCGGTAATGCTGGTGTTATTAGCAGTGGTAATGAGGGTAGTGAGGGTGGGTGGTGGTAGTAGTGGTTGCGGTGTCGACGTTGGTGTTGTCGATGGTGGTAGTAGTGATGGCGGTGGCGACGGTAGGCGTGATGGTGGTGGTGACGGTAGTTGTCGGAGATGGTGGTGGGAGTAGCGATGGTGGTGGTGGTGGTGGTAATGGTGGCGGGTGATGGTGACGGTGGTGGCAATGGTGGCTATTAGTGGCGGGTGGTGGTGGTGGTAGTGATGGTGGCAGTGGCGGGTGGTGGTGGTGGTAGTGATGGTGGCAGTGGCGGTGGTAGTGGTGATGGAGTTGATGATAGGTGGTGGTGCCAGTGGTGGTTGGTGGTCGCTAGCAATAGTAGTGGGTGTTGGTTTTCTGATAAGTAAATGAGGTATTTTTGTGAACTTTCACTTTCCTTGATAAGAATGAATGTTTCCATCTAACTTTAGAAGGAATCTAATTTCCTCATTCTACATCCAACCAAACGCATGAATTCAAGAGAATTGCAGTATCTTTCCTACGAATTTCATTCACCGGTCAACCAAACGCGACCTAATAATGGCTTTTAATATTCTTTGCACCCCTCTCTCCCTGGTCCTTTTCAAAAGTCAAAACTGATATTTTGTTTCTTTTGATTTTAATAATTAAACCTCGACAAAGTGACACTACTTTAAAATTAAAATATACATTTAGAGAATCTTAAGTTAGTTTTCATTATAAACTAATGATAACCGATAACGTCATTTTCTTTGATAAATGTATATGATGGTCAGATTCAATGCTATGGTCTATTTAAATTGAGTTTTGGCAATAACAGAAATATTGTCAATTGAGAATTAAGTGGTATACACTGATCGAGAACAGTCCCATAACTTGTATGAAGCCATTTGTATTTGATCATATGTAAAGGGATGTTAAGATAAAAAGATGCATGTTTCAAACTGATTACAGTGATATTTATGAAACAAAATTATCTTTTTCGTGATCATGTAAAACTTTAAAATTAGTCTTGGACAGGAAAATCGGATATTTGACCAAGGGACCAACACGGATGTAGTCTCGTAATTGGGCTTAAGATATTATAATTCCTAACTACGTTTGGGCCGGATCAGGTTCGGATCAGTTGCTTATCTCTAAGGTGTAGATTTTTTTTTTGAACTCGATTTGAAATCCTATAATTAGGTCTGTAATTTTTGACATGAGCCGCAGACCCACCAACCCGTTTATTAAAAATGTCATATGTGAGTTTCTAAAAAAATGTACGGGTTGACCCGTCAATCCGTTTAAAATTTAAAATAAAAGAAATTTAAATATATTAAGACTTAAGTATTATACAGATTATATATTATGATAGGATATGATTGACCATTTGACTTGTGCAAAATGTTTGTGGTTTGTTGTTTGTATTAATGTTTTAGTTTGAACATGTTCTATGAATGTTTTTAATTTTCATTTGGATATTTAAAACTTAAGTGTCTAAAATTCAGATATGTTTGCATAAAAAATTTATTCATGTTTAATTAACAATTTTATTTATGGAATCTGACCCATGAACCCAAATTTGACGCACGAACCCAAATCTGACCCACGAGCCCGTATAAATAAGTGGGTTGATAGGTCATATATGAGTTTATGTTCAAAACTCATCAACTCGTGACCCGCAAACTAGTGACTTGTATAGTTAAATAGGTCGTGTTCGGGTTAATGTATTTTGACCCGTCAACCCGAACACGATACGATTGTCAGACCTAATTATCGTTATATTCATTAGGAAGGTGATATTTCTATATGTCTTTTTGATTCGTCTACTTAAAATAGAAGTGAAATGATTTTTCAGATGTGTTTGGCAAAAGTAGTTGTTAGCTGAAAACGGGTAGCTGGTAGCTGGTAGTAGGAATCTATAACTTTTATTTGTTATGAGTGTTTGATAAAAGTAACTGGAAGCTTTTGAAATATATAAAATTACATAAAAGAACAATTGATTAAAAATAAATAAATATATAAATATATTTTTAAAAGGTAATTATAGAAATTGATTTCAAATGCTCAATAGTGTTTTGTTAAACGCTACATGAAATAGCTTTTAGATTTGGAGCGTTTTGTTTAACTTAAAAGCTAAAGGCTCGTACTACCGAACAAAGTTTTTTGTTTAAATTAGAGCGTTTTGTCAAAAGCTAAAAGCTAGAAGCTTCCAAAAGCTCTGTGTCAAACACACCCTACATCGTTTGTTTTAATAAAAAAAAATGGACCATAATAAAATTATAATGGGAAATTGTCAGAAAAATCATAATATTTTCGGAAAATTTTCACTTTAATCCTAATTTTTTTTAACAAAAGTCTCCGTTACTTTATTTTGGCTCGAATTAACATTAATTTTTTTTTTCTTTTAACATTAAATGAAATATTATCATATAAAATTAAATAATTAAGATTTTTCTATTAAAAAAATAAAAATAAAAAGAATCTTTTTCAAAAATATTAAACCTTTTCTACAATTTTCCAATTATAAAAGTCAAATTATAAAAAGACAAAACTGCAAATTTAGTCCTTGTGATTTTCAAAAAACTTTGGATAGGATCCAACAAGTTTTCGACTTGCATGAAAGGTCCAAAATCAAGGTTTTTCTGAGTTTTTGGTCCAAAAAAACTTGAAATGACGGTTATACCCTTTCAATTTCTTTTTTATATATATTTTTTAATTTTTCAAATACTATTTTAATTTACAAATAAAAAGAAAAGAAATTAATTATCCCCAACACACACACTCTTTCTTTCTCTCTCTCTCTCTCTTTCTCTCTCTCTCTCTCTCTCTCTCTGCACCATGGTTTTATCGTTCTTTGTTTCCCTTCTTCAACATCTTTTTCCCCTTCTATATTCAACTTGACAATCAGGAAAAGAAAAAGGGAAAACATGAATGTGATTGTTTTTCAATCTCAGAATTGATATTGATTTGAAGTTTTTAAGAACCAAGATGTGCCCCCTTTCTTTCCCCTCCACGTAGGTCCAATAACAATGTTTATTCTCCAAGAAAAGTGAAGAACCGATGAATTGGGTCTTCTCCACCTGCAATTTGTGTTCATGGTGAAGGTGGATGAAGAGCTGTTATGTTTGTCGGAAAAATCCTAGCATCCGATGCCACCAACCTTTGATTTGTAATGAAACGGGTCTTCTTCATCGTTCTTCCTTTAGGGCTTTCTGGTTTAGATTTATCCATCAAGCGATTTAAGGCACCTGGACACGTTGTCCTTACTGGTGAACATACACTATGGATCTCCAACCTCCAGAGAATCGACGAGCACCACCGACAACACATCAACAACTTTAGATCCAAGCTTCGGTTATCCCGGTGGTAGAGGAGCATCAACCGCCCATGAAACTATCCTCAAAGCATTCATCGGAGCAACCCATATATGTGTGGATTCGTTGAATGTGGATTGATGTCGATTTCTGGATTTAATGTATTTTTTTGTCTTTATTCTTGTTGTTGTTCATACATATTGATCATCCTTTTCTTTTTCCAGATCAAAAGAAATTCGATTTAAATACATCATTGCTATATCTATCTGTATAATTTTGGTTTGAGATAAAGATATGAAAAGGATTTCATCTAGTTAGTCGTATATATGCATAGATCGATTTTAGGTTTAGGGTTCGCATCAGAAATCGATTCGAAAGGTGTTTGTTAAGAAGGAAATATGAAGATACATGTGTGAATTCATTGAAGAAGAAGATGGAGGATGAATGAAGAACTAAGAAGGATGTCCCCTTTCACTTTGCGTTTCCGAGAGAGAGAGAGAGAGAGAGAGAGAGAGAGAGAGAGAGAGAGAGAGAGAGAGAGAGAGTGTGTGTGTTGGGGATAATTAATTTCTTTTCTTTTTATTTGTAAATTAAAATAGTATTTGAAAAATTAAAAAATATATATATAAAAAAGAAATTAAAAGGGTATAACCATCATTTCAAGTTTTTTTGGACCAAAAACTCAGAAAAACCTTGATTTTGGATCTTCCATGCAAGTCGAAAACTTTTTGGATCCTATCTAAAGTTTTTTGTAAATCACAATGACTAAATTTGCAGTTTTGTCTTATAAAAATAAAAATACAAACTATAAATTATTCATTAATCCTGTATTTTGGCATCTTGTACTTGTCTAATTTAAAGCAGAAAGAGATAGATGGTCATAAAGGTGAAGTCCTCATATTAAATTATGGTAATATATTTCTATATATATTTTTTCGTAAGTTGCTCTTATAAAATTAAAGAATTCTTATTGAAATTGTTATATTAATGCAAATTGTGCAATAATCACGCTATAAAAACTTTCCAAACTTTCCTAAATTTTGAAATTAAACAAGTTAAATTACAATATAATATCGAAAAGTCTTAAAAATAAAAAACAAACTTCTCCTCAAAGTTGGTCTCATATGTAGTTTTCATTCTAGAAACATGAAACAGTTGTGTTCATATCTTATGGATCATACTTTTGAGATTTTTTGTAATTTTCAATTTCTATTAAAATCAATTCTAAATTGAATTACTTATTTGCTTATAACCATTTTTAGACCAGGATGATTTATTTGATTTGTAACTACTAAGTAAATTCTGAAAAGTTAATTAATAGCTCAATATTTTTGTTAAATTATGTATATGATGTATCCTTATAAGTTTTATAATAGTATAAAGGCAAAAAAAATATTAGAATTGAACGATTAGAATTTTTTGAAATTTAATTTGAAATATATAACACATGAAAATGCCTGAGTCCCTTAAATCATTTTTTCATTCAACTTGTAACATCTCGAAAAAAATATTTTATAAAACAATTAATATAGAAAAATATAACCTATAATATTTTAAACCATTAATAAAACAATTTTTTTAAAAATAATATATTTAAAATCATAACTTTTAAACTATAAACCAAAATCTATGAATGTCATAATAATAATATAAACCAAAATCTATGAAAATGTGAAATACTTAGGAGCTGTTTTTTTTTTTTTTTTTTTTTGGTGTAGATTTATGAAACCACTTTTGTCTGTGCCGCGCAGATAACACGTAGACATATGTCTCGCAGAGTGTTTGTTTTTTGAAAGTGCGCAGATCAAAAAACATATGTGCGTGGTCTTCCTAGCGCAAACATGTGCCACTGTCTTCAAAAGTCTCCACGCCTCATTTTAACCTAAAAAAAAAAGCCACCTATCTTTTTTTCCTTTCTTTGCCATCTTTTTTTTTTTTTGCTGAAAATGCATTTTTTTTATGTTTATGACATGAAATTAAGTTTGAAAAATCAAGTTATTTCAATACTGCAGACGTTGAAAAAACAAATAGACTTCTTATTTCAGACTGCAAACATTTGGTCCATCTCTTCTGCTGCATAGGCTTGCAGATATGGTCCGCAGGCCACATACATTTTGGCTTCTGAAAAACAAATAGCACTTTAATGTTATTACATACAGAATGTGAAATTATCAAAAAAGTCCCAATATTTTTAGGAAAGTTACACTTTAATCCTAAGATTTTTTTTAACATAAAAGTCCCGATTATTTCGTTTTGGCTCAAGTTTACAAAAAAAAAAAAAAAAAAAAAAAATCTTTTAACAGGAAATGACATATTATTGTGTTTTTACAAATAATCAAAAAAAAAATCTTTGGACTAAAGTATAACTTTCCAGAAAATATTAGGATTTTTTGACAATTTCCCCATACAGAATAATCACATATAAACACATTGGAGGCATACCCCATGTTACATATTTGAAGGCATATCACATATTCTTTTAAAAATAATATATTTGAGTGTTGTTTAAAATACTTATATTACATTTTGTTTTTTTTAATGTCGTTACAATAGATTTTTTTGGAGAGTGATTTAGGTGTTGTTTGTTTTTTCTAAAAAAAATCAAATCTGTCCACTTATTGTTGCGTCGTGCAGCACACACGCATCACTTGGCCATTCGTAGTTGTTTGTTTTTCAGAAGACTTCTAACTTAAAAATAGTTGCGTGTGTGTTGCGTAGTGTAGCAATAGACCATCTGCTCCAAACATCTTCACACCTTACTTTAACTTATTACAGCAGTCTGCATACATTAAAAAAACAAACAAACTTTTTATTACATGTTGCAGCCGCTTGGTCCACTTCTTCTGCTACAAAGGGTTGCAGAGGTGGTCCGCAAACTTCAAGCATTTTCGCTTCGAAAAAACAAACAACACATTACCCTCTTTAAACCTATTCTCGTTATTACTTATTATTATCAAATACCTTCCTAAATTTCCATGGATATAAAATACACGTTCTTATGATTTTTTTAACATTATTCCATGATTTTTACAAGTTTACAATAAAAATTGGTCAACAATCTAGACCAATATTAAAGATGGTCACCAACACTCAAGAAGAAGTTGGTATCATTCCTTGGAATATATATATATATATATATATATATATATATATATATATATATATATATATATATATATATATATATATATATATATATATATATATATATATATATATATATGTGTGTGTTAAACTAGACTTCTTCATCTAAACTCAGTTCAAGACCTGATGCCAGTTGGATTTTTTTCTATAATAATTTATACATTTTACAAGATGGTTATTGCAAACAACCATCTTCCCAAACCAATTTGTAAAGAATGTCAATTCCATCCAACTTGGGAAAGAGATCAAGCTGAGGCCTTTTTAATTTAAGGGTACAAACTTGACATTATAGCAAACTCCAGACCCATACCTCATGCAATTTTGAGTTCCATAGTTTAGTATGATTTTTACTAAACAACTAATGTGATTAATGGGTTTTCTGGACGTGAGTGTATTGGATGCAAAAACTACACATGTTTTTTCAAAACTAGATCAACACCCTTGATAGATGAAACTAGACATCCATAACTGTTTAGGACATCGGTTTCATACAATTTGGTCATTCTAATGATTTTATATGATTTTTCAAAGATAAGAGACAAATTCATGAAATCATAATACCACCAAGTTTAAGTCTCCTGTTTGTCCCATTTAATAAAGCACTTAACTATTAAACTCATAATAACTGGTTTCATAAATATATAGGTTCTAAACATCCATATTGAGTGATGTAATAATAGCATCTTAATGGATTAAGAGTTTGACCTAAAATCAACATAACAACACACTTTTTATAAAAATCATAAGTAGAAGGAAGCTTAGTGTCTATCTTTCAATCTAAACTCATTAAGCATTTAATCCACTATTATAAAAGTTGAATTAGAATCACAAATCAACCACCATGAAGTGGTGGTGACATGGTCGTGTTAATGGTGGTCTTATGTTGGTTAAACCCTACTTACGCCATAACATGTTTCTAGGAAGGAAAGCATAAGAATGCTTGACTACCGACCAAAATCCATTGAACTAGGAGCTCACAACCACACCACCACTAACGAAGGTGATGGCTTGTGGTGGTTGTTTTAAGAGAAAAAAAAAAGAAAGAAATTTCTAGTTGGAGAATGTCTTACCCATACAAAGAGTGCCTAGCTACAACACCTCATTCCTCCCCCTTCCTTATCCAGCCAAACTCCAGAAAAAGATTCCAGCCAATCACCTCTGCCAGCCCCCTTCCTTTCTATCCTAACGACAATCCCCTTCTTTTCTTGGAGTTTCTACTTTCTCGCTTACTCTCCCTCTCGATCTCTACCTTACTTTATTCATCTTGTTTATACCATAAAACAAAAGGACTAGGGTTTAGGATGCACCAATGATATAAAGAAAAAGAAGACGCATGTGGCTGATAATCCCCCTCAAAAGGAGAATCCCATGCTCTATTTCCAGAATTTACACAAATAGTTACTCTAGTTTTCCATAAATAATTATTTGGCCCTTATGTCGAAAATATTGACATATGGAGTTTCTACAACATCTTTAAATAGTCCCTCATAAACTTTTTGTTTTATTTTAAGGTTATTCTCGTACATTTAATTATTCATTTTTATTGGTAATTATATAATTATTCTTATATTATATTCATCTTTTAAATAATTAAACGAAAAACAAAGTGTTACAACTCAACTTTTATTGAATATGACACTTATCCAAATGGAAAACTTACTACAACCACACTCACACTCTTAATATCTAATCTAGACTCATAATGCAATAAGAACTCTGAACAAATTGACACATAAGCTAAAGAGGAAAACCCTAACATGATTAAACCCTCGAATAAGACAAGAGAGACTCAGACTTCTCTCTAACGTGTTGTGACATCCTTAATTTCATGGCCAAAAAAGATCAATTTGTTTATGATTATTGAAAAATAGGAGTATCCTTTTTGAAGAATAATATTGTGGAATTTGTTTCCAGAAAACATGATAATGATGTTATCTGTGACAACCTGAATTTTTTTTGCTTTGACAGCTCAGTCAGTTAACTCAACTCAGTGACAGACTCACTCCTGCTATCATTTAGTACAATTTAGAGCATGTTTCAGTGTTCTGAGACTAGTACACTTAAGGAATAAGTGTTGGGATTTATCTGCTAAAGCCAAATTATAGGATGCAAGCCCTAAACTCCAACATGTGGAGTTTACGGTCGTAAACTCAACCCAGGCTGAAAACTCAACCTTATATATATATATATATATATATATATATATATATATATATATATATATATATATATATATATATATATATATATATATATATATAAGTCTTGGCCATTTCTTCCAATCTTTCTTTGCTTGGCCGATTTTCCTCCATTCTCTCTCAAGTATCATCCAACATTTCATCTTAGATCTTCAAAAGTGTAACTGTTATTCCTTTGTATTGTTGTTACACTTCAGCTCCTAGTTACACTCCTTGATTTCATCCATGAAAATCATGTTTTCTTAGATCTTCAAGTTTCACCAAGAACACACATTAGTGTTCATGGCCAAAATCAACCATTTCAAGCTTCAATATCGTAAGTATCCTTTCATTATACTTCATATCTGCTAGGAAGCCTTGAAATACATCATCTAAACATGCTTTCCTCATGAAGATCATGAGTTTACAGCCCAAGATCTCCCTTGGCCGTAAACTCCATTTTAATGCATGTTTGGACCTTAAACCCTTCCTAGTGTCCAAGCCCTTGACCTAGAACACTTCCTTGATGCAAAAAGGACTTTAAACCACTCTTTTTGCAAGATTCCCATGGTTTTACGGCCGTAAACTCCTAGTTTGGCCGTAAACTCATCAAGAGCCTTCCTTATGATGGTCTTTATAATCCTTGTGTAGAGCAATGCTCCCTCATGTTTCCCTAGCCTTCAAACACCCTCTTATGCATGTTTGACCTTGAGTTTACGGCTGTAAACTCCCTTGGCCGTAAACTCATGTTAGTGCCATTCCATACTCCTTAGTCCAATCACATGTGATTCAACACTTCATTCCAAGTGTTTCCTAGTCCCATGAAATGTTTCCTTGCCTTTGGTTACCTCTAAACCCTATATTTATGTCAATATATGTCATTTAGGACTTGTTAAGTCTTGGGACTTCATTCGTGGATCTTCTCATCCTTACGCGTGTATTCGTTTGACTCACCCGCATCAGGTGAGTTCATACCCCATAATGAATCATTTAACTGTTTTAAATGCTTTTAGGGGGGGGGGGGTACAAGTTGAACACAATTGATAATTGTGTAATTGTTTGTCAAAACATCTTTCAAAGGTTGCTTATGTCTTTAATAAGTGATCAAAACATTTCAAAAACTCTTTTAAAGTTATGTTACTTTTTAGTTTAACAAAACTACATTTTTAAAGTACGAGCATAACTTAGTAGTAAAATGAGTATTTTCAATAATAGTTCAAGTAAAACATTAGTAAACTATAATAGGTATAGTTGGAGGTTCAGTTCATACTAGATACAATACACGATAACATAAGAGAACACACAATAAAGAGTAAAATGGAGGAAGATACAATACACGATAACAGAAAGAGCATACCAAGATACTATAGTAGAATAAACATAATAAGGTGCTATAGCATGGGACAACTACATGATCTAATTATACCAATGAATCGCTAACGCATTGTGCTAAACAAATGGTGATAGTTATATTGGGTATACATGATCACATAATTTTAGTGTGAAGTTACACGGCCTAGCAACTCGTTTGCTGAAGTCGCGTTTGGTTCCCAGGATCTTTTGACAGGGAGAGCATATAGTATGGGAACTAGCCTTCACATTATGACCTTAATAAAACAATTATGTTTTAAGGTAATTAGTACGATCAAGTTGTCAATTTATAAGGCAACTGAGTACTTATATTTTCCCATTACTTTCATAAAGTGACAGTTCCACTTGAAAGTCAATGCAAACTATTTTCGAGTCAAGATAGTTATAAACTAGGGAAAAACTTACGTCTTTTCAAAACTACAAACAACACAGTTAGGTCTAGTACATTTAGTAGAAAGGGATCATATTGCTAACCTTATGATTCCTTAATGTATACATCAAAGGATATATATATATATATATATATATATATATATCAGTAGGATCCGACAAGTAATAGGATATATATATATATATATATATATATATATATATATATATATATATCAGTATGTATATATATATATATATATATGTATATCAGTAGGATCCGACAAGTAATAGGATGTGTGCTCTCTGCTTCACTTCCTGTTCCTTGTTTGGTTGTGGGCTTGGAACGGATTCATCCAGTCTATTATCTATTTGATTATATATATATATATATATATATATATATATATATATATATATATATATATATATGTTCAATATACATTAAGTCATCATAAGGATACCAGGTATGGGTCAGGTCATAGGACACAAAGTCAATACACAATTTTCTAGTACTTTTCCAAACAAAACTTTTGGTATAAAAATCTAGAAACTTTACCAGTAAAGGGGTTAATCAATTTTATTAAACCAGTATAAACTTAAAAGACCTTATGTGATTAACTCTATAATACCTTAGTTTATACATCACAGTTATATATCATTAATACCCAATAAGTAGTTGGATGTGTGATTTCCTGTAACGCCCGGGTTTCAGGGCTAAGCATTTTTGTCAATATAGTAGTCTAGGTCAACTCTTGTAACTCTTTTTGAAGTAATAAAGATGAAATATTGAGTATAATGTGAATTATGTGTGTTTATGTGTTTATTATTTAATTATAAATGTATAATTAATAAAGAATAAAAATGAGCGTCAAAATTAAAGTGTGAGATAATCTTGATATCTCTACATAAATTTGTAGAATATTTCTCAAGGTTTCCGTACATATAAAGAATGCCGAAATCCGAGCTATAACGAATAAGTTATGGCCCGTCGAAGTTTTACGGCAAAACCGGCACGACACCGGGAGACGTAAATAGTGAATTTATGATAAAAGACATTTTAGCCTTACCAATATAAACAAAAGTCATAGAATATGTTAAACTAAGAACATCGATAAAAAGAACGCCCAAATCTGACTTCGTATGAAGAAGTTATGATTTTTCTAAGATTCGGCTTAGCAGTGCACGACCCGAAACTCGAATTTTAGTTCAAGCGGTTTTTGGCTTACGCGACCTAAATGAGAGTTGAATATCTCATTAATAGGAACTCAACAGTAAAAAGACAGACGAAAACGGAGTCCGTATGAAGGAGTTATGAATTCTTCGCGATCATTTAACAGTCTAAACGCCTCCTACTGTTAAATTTGAGATCGGTCGAGAATTACCTGACGGAGTCTAAACGAAAGTTGTAGATCTTGATTTTACCTATGGGTGGATATAAAAAACGTCGAAAAAGGAGCTCGTATGCGAAAGTTATGATTTTTCTAAGTTTGAAGGCTGATACGCGATAGGGGGTGGCGTGGCACCACCAGAATTTGACACGTGGCACCACCAGAAGGCCACCACATGGACCAACTCGGCGAGTAGGTCCCCCCTACTCGGCGAGTCCATCAGATTTCTCCCCTATAAATAGAGGTGACGGGTTCCCTCATTTCCTCACCCCTCAACCCTCTTCTTTCTCTCTCTAAACTCTCTCTCTAAGGCCCCTAACCCCCCCTAAAAGCCTAGGTAAACCCCCTAGCACCCGAAGGAAGCCCCGAGGCTCCCGGAGTCCTGAGAAAAAGGGTCTTTCGGCTCGGGAACGCTGCTCCAACGAAGCCCGGTTTTCAAGAAAACCCGCTGTAAGTGAGCTACGCCTAACCTATCTTTAGTTTAGCTTATGTTTTAATATAGGAATGTTATTAGGTCCTTAAAATAATTATTTGGGCTATTATTATGAGTTATATTGAGTGTTATTAACGCTTATATAATAATAATAATAGCCAGACAATTAATTTGCTGCGGTTATCATTAGACTAAACCCTAGTGGCATCGATACTAGGTTTTATCGAAGGAAAATCGTTGTGAGAGTATCGAAGCGTTGTCCGAGTGCTGAGTCACCACCTTTCAGGTGAGTGGATAGTTACTTTCAGCTTACACATAGATATGAAGTATTTTATATAAATTACGTGCTATGTGTACATAATATCTGAATACTTTCTATCTATGTTGGATGAACGTTTTATACATGTTTTCAAAGATTTAAACTGTATATGTATTTTATATCTACAAAATGTGTTGGGAAAAACATGGGTAGATGTAATAGTTGCTGTGTGACAAAATAAAATAATGAGAGGCCTCGTTATAGATGTTATTGATGATCCAGTCATCTAGCGGAGTATAGATGACGACCACAGACTATTCTAGACAGTCCAGTGGAACACTAGCAGGCTCGCAACCTGTAGGTGTTTATTTGAACTGTGTGTTTATTTGAACTGTGTGCTCACCAGATGTACTCCATTCCCCACATGGTTGCCTTTAGGACATCTATTACTGAGGAATCCCCTTAGCAGTAGTGTCCGTCCCGATGATGATCCTTAGGCTAGGTCCCTTATGATAGGTGTTTAGGGACGTAAAGTGAGGATAATGGGAACGGGTAATCGGGTTATTGTTGATTGATGAAATTAATAAACTTATTTATTGTGGGTTGAAAACCCTATGTGCTCACCAGGCTCCCAAGCCTGAACCACTCAGTTTTATGTATTACAGGTAGTGGCGCTTGAGCATAGATATGATGTTTGGACGAGGGATTACGGATATAGGCCTGTAGATATGAAATAATGTAGTAAGGCTTGTATTGTATTGTTTATGCTTTTGATCTGTACGAACATGACATCCCGAGTCTTTTAATGAAATACATTTCTATGGAAATGCTTTTGATAAATCTTTATCATATTTTGTTTTAGGACAAATTCCGCAACACTTTTATTTTAAAATGTTACTCTGATTTTTAAACAAATCATAAACAAACCGGTCTTTTCTGGCCGTGATTTTGGGGATGTCACATTTCCGCCTTACTTTCTGTTCCTTGTTTGGTTGTGGACTTAGGGTAGATTCACCCAATTAACTATATATTCGATGTTAGATCATATATATAGCCAATATAAACTATGTAATTATAGAAGTAATTACTGTGGTCACCATTTTATTATAATAAATAAGGGTTTTCTTAAAGAATCTTTCCAATAAATATAAAGGAACTATTACAATTAACTCCACAAGTAACAAGTGAATACACCAGGGTTATATACCACGATGATCAAACAAACAATGGGATGTGTGCTATCTGCTTTAGGGCAGATGCGCATAATCGATTGTTTGTTTATTCTGAGTCTTTTATAACTTGTACCCATTTAGTACTCATAGAAAGGACTGTAGAGCCATTTTTACTTATCTTTTATTAAAGTAGGAAATATAGGATTTTCTGGAGGAACAGGCGAACTTTTCTAAACATAACTTACAACTTACTACATCTTTCAACTACATTATACAACAACTTTCTACAACTTACTTACATCACTAAAATCTAATGAACTCACTAGCTTAATTGCTGATAAACTCTTTCAAATAACTTGTATTCTCAGGGAACTAGTAGACAGGTACTCGCGCTGGGAATTCAGAAGATGGAGCAATATAGCTCCAAGTCTTGTTTTGTTATTTGCTTATGTATTCTATGTTTTGTGAACACACACATTGTAAACACTTTCTTTCTAATGAAATGGTTGTTCATTACTTTGCTTACTATGATGCATGTCTTGTGATACTAAACATGATGTCCTCCACCCCCGAACTTTTCCGCCGTTCCGGTTTTGGGGTGTGACATTATCAAAGCATTTCAGAAGAAATGTATTTTATTTATATTAAAACCTTGGGATGTCATCGTCAATATAGAAACATAAGCATAACGAAATATTACAAGCCTTACAGTAATTAAACTAGTCACTTACTACTCATTGAATCTCTCAGTAGAATGTCTCTCTCGTATAGCCTGTGATACAATAAATTAAGTGGGTCAGATTGGGAAACTTGGTGAGTACATAGGATTTTAAACCCACAATGCGATCATCTGCCATCACAACCTCAAGAGGGGAATCCCAAGTCCTTGGCTCATCCTGAAACTTCTTGCTAAGTGCAAGAGATATGAATGATCGGATAGCCCACAAATCAAACAAAACGTGGGAAGACATACCATTGACCAAAAAGGTCCCTATATATAAGCACAATGTACACATAAGCAATGCAAATAAATAAATATCGAGCAGGTAGATAAGTATGTACCAGCCACAATGTTCGGCGCTGCCCGAGCCTCCTCAGTGGTCAACTGAAATGTGTGGATCTCACCACTGGAGCATCCGCCTTAGCAGGGCGACCATCCGTGATCCTCAATGTAGCAGGCGCCGACACCGCCACTACTCCTCCCCCTCCGTGCAGCTTTGGACAATCGGCCCGCTTGTGGCCGGTTTGGTTGCAATGGAAACAAATCAAGCCCTTCTTGGGGTAGTCCTTGCTCATGTGGTCCGATGGACCACAAGTATAACACACTGTGTCCGACCCTCAACATGCTCCACCATGTGATCTCCCACACTTGGCAAACCGGCCCCGGCCCTTTTGGCCACCACTAGATGAGTCCGAGGTCTTAAGCTTTTTAGCCTGACGTACTACCGTCTGCGCCTGCTCAAGCTTCCGCTAGGCGCCGAAGTCCAACTCCATCTCCCACTCCCGAGCCTTCTCTACCATTTTATTCAGGGATTTACACCTTGTAAATCTCACAAAATCCCGGATATCATCCCTCAACATGGAATGATACCTCATCCGCCTGATATCCTCGTTTGTAGCATATTGCGGATCAACAGTGCCCGTTGCCAAAACTTGGCGGGGATCTCCGCCACAGTCTCGGTGGTTTGCTGAAGGTCATGAAACTCCCTCACAATTCATTGCACCTCAATCGATGGTGCAAAATCCAAATCAAACTGCCTAACAGAATTGGCCTATGTCATCTCAGTCACACCGGTTGCTCCTACCTGGCTAGTCACCTCTCCCCACCAATCTCGGGCTCTGTCTCTCAGCATACATGACCCACCTTTTCCGTATCCGGGCAAGAACTTGTGCGCTTGGCATTCTCTATATCCACCACCCAGCATTGGCTAACAATAGGGTCCTTAACCCCAAAGAACTCCGGCGCCCCACACGCCTTGAACTCCTAGAATGAGGGAATTCGGGCCCCGACCTGGACTGTAACAATCTCGGCTCTAAATGCCCTGGTCCTCTCCTCTATAATCTTCATTATACCCTCCTTGACCGTCCCAAAGATAACTGGGGTGGCATCAAGGATGCCCCTAGTAACCTCAACTGCGATAAGCTCATGCAGCCTCTCGTCAATGGGCTCAGTAGTGTCGCCCGACCTAACTCCAGACCCTGATCCCGATCTTGACCCCCTTGCTCCGAACCGTGTCACCACCATATTGTACTGCAATACCACAAAATATAATGATCAGGATGTCAATAGAGACGATCCTCCCGCACCGATTCTCCTTAAAGCTTCCAGGTCTAACATTAGTTCAGGTACAGGTCCATTGCTTTCAGTAGTTTGGGCCCAATACTACCTTCCACACCTACTTGTACCTTCCCCAAGGCTTTACCTGATAACTCCAATTCTTCCCAAAATAATTTATATCCCACAGACTACCGCATATCTCAAATCCTAGGTGACCCTAAGATTTGCTCTAACCTCACCAATCATACCAATCATAAATCGGTTGCCTTTATGCATGCAAATTATACACAAAAGAGGATCAAATAGACTTTCGAATAAGAGATTCTACCCTAGGACCTCAACCAAACAAGGAACAGGAAATAAGGCTAAATCAATCATTCTAAGGCTATAAGCTCCTAATTGGTATGCAATTTTTAAAGTATACACATAGCAAGAACAACACGATTTCCATAGCTCAAATATCCGTATAACATGCCTAACATATTGGGGAATTACTTACTTGGCTCGGTCGATCACGTGCGTTGCACTCTCCTCTTTTTCCATTCTTTAAAGGTTTTAACTTTCATTTTATTTTAGAATTTTTTTTTACCATTTCCTCAGTTTGATTCCCGACACACCCGAGTGTGTACCTGAATCCCTCAAACCAAGGCTCTGATACCAACTTGTAATGACTCAAAATTTCAAATTAAAATTTTCATTTTTAATTAACCAAACATTTCCATAAAGTGTGAAGTAACATTAATCACTGTTTTCAAAATTCATAATATTAACATTTTATACAAAACATCAGAGTATCCCATCGAAACAAATGTCGGAGAGTACACGTCGTGCCATTAAGCATTGCCCTTGCCCTTAGGCTCAGATGTACCTGAAACAAATCGACAAACTGTAGGTTAATGCTTAGTGAGTTCCCCATAGCATACCGTACACATAATCCACATAAACACATATCATATCGTCTATGAAAGCTACATATACTACATAAGCCATGCATACTAACATATAAGGAAGACCTGGAAACTCTCCAGGGTCTTACTACAGATGTCCTGGGAACCCCCACATGTTCTTAGCCTAATGCCTCGGGAACCCCCCGAGGTCTTAACCTAGGATGCTAGGGAAACCCTCCAAGGTCTTACACCTAAGTGCCTCAGAACCCCCCCCCCCCCCCCCCCCCCCCGAGGTTTTCCATACAAGTATCAATGATACAACTAGCATATTGCATATCACATAATCCACTAGCACATACATAAAAAATAATGGTCAGCCTTGGTGCCTTCGACCCATTGGTATGGTGAGGAGACTCATCTCTTAAATGTTGAGCTGATAAGCTAAGATCAGATATTTCCCCATGCACTGCTCCTCCTTAACTACCTATAATCAACATGTGATTCACTAGTCAAAATCCCAATAAATATCCTCAAAGTCAACCCTAGTCCACCCTAGTCAAAGTCAAAGTTAACAGTCAAGGTCAACGGTCCATGCTGACCTCAACTTGCTGAGTGCTCCAGCAACTTGTCGAGTTCCTCCTGAGTTCATTCCACTGAATACTGAGCCAACTCGCCGAGTCACCTTTGTGACTCATCGAGTTCATCAAATGTCCAGAAAGCCTAAAGTCCATTCAGACCAAAACCCTAATCCTTCATTGCACTAAATCAGAAACTTAAAACGGGCAAACCCCACCCCGACTCGTCGAGTCAACTAAGGGACTCGACGAGTTCCTTCAGCCCCTTTCATGTTCAGCCCTCTCTAGTGGGATCTAAGTGATGGGTTTTGAGCATTCTAACACTCATATGGTGTACATGCAACCCTAGAAACCTTGGATCTATGTTTTCTCTATTATACATGCAAATTTGGTTTTTCCAAGGTTCTCATCCTAATTAGCATATCATGGGGTACTTGTAATATAAAAACTAGTAGAATGACTTAGCTTTTTCTTATGGTTGATTGCTTGGATCTTTAAGAGCCTAGCACCAATAATGTGAATGCCTCAAGTGGAATCACAAATCACCACACAACTTGGAAAAACTTGAGAGAATAGTAATGCACACTAGAAAATCAGCCCACATTCTCTATCACACACACTAGTAACATTTCATGTGCCAAAGACCTCTTTATATAGTATTGTGGATTAGGGTTACATCCATGCAAACCCTAATACCCATGACATTTCATTTCCATAGGATCCATGGGTTAAAAACTCCATGGACTATCCAAGCAAGCTAAACCCATCGTAAATGAACATTGGCCCATTCTATATATATATATATATATATATATATATATATATATATATATATATATATATATATATATATATATATATATATATATATAAGAGTCTATATTTAATTAGTTTCTTTTGATCACTAAATTAATTCCAATTTAATTCCTGATCAATACTAATTAAATAATATGATTTCATATTAATATGTTATAACTTATAATATATTAATAAATCGTAAATATACTATTTTCAAAAGAATATCCATACAAATTGTTTCGGTGAAGTGTAACCTAAATAGACCATGTTGGGTCGGGTCAAGTACATACCAAATATAGTTATGGACTTAGACACCTTATCCAACAGTCTCCCACTTGGATAAGTCTGATAAATATAGTTGAAAATGTGACTTCAGGAATTGACCAACAATTGTAGCTCTTAAAATTCTGTTGAACAATGAAGCGCCATTTAATATAAGTAATCATATAATCTTCTGTTCTCAAGATATCAACCGGACAAATACATGGAATGACGTCATACTTATCGTCCAACAGTTTGTTTCCCGATTTCCGATTTGTTTGACATAGAACTAAACTAAACACATTAATTTGGTTCTGACCAGGCCTGACACATAGGTCTAAACAAAATCATCGAGTGGACCAAATATCGCTTCTAATCCTCCAAGGACTAAAAGGAACAGATAAACTTCGACTCATATGCTTGTACTAACTACTTGTTGAATCATACAAAAAGGCATGTTTTATAACATCAAGTTACTGATACATTTTCGTGCAATCAATGTACAAGCAACTCATAGTCAACAACTCATATCTCTAGGCTTGAAGACTTATATAATATTTATGTCTCATGATCACTCGAGATAAATTCCATGAAGTAATACAAGTGAGCGTGGGTTTAATCCAATACTCAGGACTTATGAGCGCTCATGAATGTTATAGCAACTTTTACTATGTCTAATACCTTAGACATCTACAAGCCCAATTCATGACAATCTTGATTCATACTTACTTCCAAAGTATGATTAACTGTGGAGATTTGAATAAAGTAATTATTTTGGAAGTTAAAACATGCAAAGTCGAAACAATAGTAATCGATTGACACAAGATAGTAACACCTTACTCATAAACAAACAACAACTTTTATTTAATCATCGAATTCCAATTACATTTTACAAGTTTCAAAAATAGATATCTAATCAGTATAACTAATATTGTACTTTAGCCCAATGCGCTTCACATCCTGCAAATGCCTAACCCTAGTCAGTCCCTTCATGAGGGGATCTTTTGGGTTCTCTTCTGACGATATCCTCTTTACCACAAGGAGTCCTTCTTCTATCTTGTGTCTTATGAAGTGATATTTTCTGTCAATTTGTCTAGATCTGCCATGATCTCTCGGTTCCTTGGCTAAGGCAACCGCACTATTACTATCACAGAAAATCTCCATAAGCTCCTTAATAGTTGGCACAACTCCAAGGTCTCCGATGAAGTTCTTCATCCATATCGCCTCCTTCACCGCTTCACTCGCTGCTATGTACTCTGATTCACATGTCGAATCAGCTACTGTCTCCTTCTTAGAACTTTTCCAAGTAATCACTCCTCCATTTAGGGTAAAGACCTAGCCTGACTGAGAGCGGAAATTATCTCTTTCGGTTTGAAATGTGGCGTCATTATACCCTACTACTCTCAAGTCATCGCTCCCACCAAGATTAAGGATCCAATCCTTAGTCCTTCGCATGTACTTGAGAATGTTCTTTACCATAGTCCAATGAGCCTTTCCAGGGTTCCCCTGATATCTGCTGACCATTCTCAAAGTAAAAGCCACATCAGGGCAGGTACAAGTCATAGCATACATGATTGAGCCAACAACATAAGCATATGGTAATCGACTCATCTTAGCAATCTCAGCCTTTGTACTCGGGCTCTGAGCCTTACTCAGTTTAGCATTGCTTCGGATTGGTAAGTCACCTCAACTTGTTTGAGCCGATTCAAATTCAAGGATGCAATCTCAGAATGCATCTCGTGGTTGTGGTAGGTCACAATCTTTTTCTCTTCAGTCACCATTATGTAGAAGATGCAGAAAGAATCACCAAGGCCAATGCAGAATAAATAAAGGATCGATGATATGTTATGGGTGTGGAGAAATGGGTCACGTAAAACCTGTTTGCCCGATGAAGAATACTACATGCTATGCTTGTGGTGTTATTGGCCACAGAAAATGCTTTTACCCTACTCTTGCCAACCAAATGACGGGAAGTCAAACTTCTGTTCAACAACTGGCAAGAAGTCAAATCCCTGTTCACCAATCAACTGGTACTCCAACTAAAAAGGAGGAGGTGCTGAAAGCTAAGGGTCGTGCATTCCAGATTACCTCAGAGGAAGCACGCAAAGAACCGAATGTTATGACAGGTACATTTCTTGTCAATTCTAGACCTGCTCACATCTTATTTGATTCTGGTGCCTCAAATTCTTTTGTATCTTATGAAATTGTGCGTTCTTTTCAAACTGCTTGCTATGCACTCGCGCAACCATTTCACGTAGATACTGCAGGAAGTATATCATTACTTGCTGATAAAATCTATAGGGATTGTGTCATAGAAATTGAAGGCTATAATTTTCTTGCAAACCTAATCCCTATCTCCTTGCCCAACTTTGATATTATTCTCGGCTTGTATTTGTTGTCAAAGAACCATGCATAAATCTTGTGTTATGAAAAGATGGTACGCATTCCTATTGTAGGGGAAGATCCTATTCATGTCTACGGTGAGGAAAGGATCTTAAAAATAATCTCTTCCCTCAAAGCTCGTAAATTTATATCGAAGGTTTGCCCTATCTATCTGGCCTATACAGTTGACATCTCAAGAAAGGAGAATAAAACTGTAAATGATGTTCCCATTGTTAACGAATATCCTGATGTTTTCCCCGATGATCTTCCTGGACTTCCTCCGGACAGGCAAGTAGAATTCCAAATTTACCTTGTGCCTGGTGCTGCTCCAATTGCAAAGACCCCTTATTGTCTTGCGCCAGCCGATATGAAAGAAATGATGATCCAACTACAGGAATTACTTGACAAAGGCTTTATCCGACCGAGGACCTTTCCTTGGGGTGCTCCGACATTGTTTGTCAAGAAGAAGGATGGATCAATGCGGATGTGCAATGATTATCGTGAGCTGAACAAGGTGACTATCAAGAACAAGTACCCACTACCTCTCATCGATGATTTGTTCGATCAACTTTAGGGTGTTAGCTATTTCTCAAAGATTGATTTGAGGTCTGGCTATCATCAGTTGAAAGTACAAGAGTAGGATGTACCGAAGACTGCTTTCCGTACTCGTTATGGGCATTTCGAATTCCTTGTCATGCCATTTGGTCTGACAAATGCTCCGGATGTATTCATGGATATGATGAATCGCGAATGCCGCCCAATGCTCGGTAAATCTGTCATCGTATTCATTGATGATATTCTAATCTATTCCAAGTTTGAACCTGATCATGTCATTCATATTCGTGAAATCTTAGAACTTCTTCGAAAGGAGAAACTTTATGCTAAATTCTCGAAATGTGAATTTTGGCTTCGCCGAGTTCAATTTCTCGGCCATGTGATTTCTGGTGACGGTGTATCCATAGATCCTACCAAAATCGAAGCCATTCAAATTTGGGAAGTGCCCCGTAATGCTTTCTAAATTCATAGTTTTATGGGTCTTGCGGGTTATTACCGAAGATTCATTAAAGACTTTTATTGTATAGTTGTACCTCTCACTATTCTTACTCGAAAGGAAGCAAAGTTCGAATGGGGTGAATCCCAAGAAAAAGCTTTCTCAACTCTAAAAGATCTTTTGACTCATGCTCCTATCTTATCACTTCCAGAAGGTGATGATGATTTCTCCGTGTATAGTGATGCTTCAAGATTGGGACTCGGTTATGTGTCGATGCAACGTGGTAAAGTGATAGCCTATGCCTCAAGACAACTGAAAGATTATGAAAAGAATTATCCCACCCATGATCTCGAACTCACTGCAGTGGTATTTGCCCTAAAACTTTGGAGACATTATCTTTTTGGTACGAAATGCCAATTGTTTACTGACCACAAGAGTCTCAAGTATATATATTCAGTCAGCAAACTCTGAATATGAGACAACAATGAGCCATGAGGCTGATCAAAGACTATGACTGTGAAATCCTGTACCATCCTGGAAAGGCTAATGTGGTTGCAGATGCACTTAGCAGGAAGATTTATCGTAATAGTATGTGTTATACTATTACTCACACTACGGTGAAGTTCACTATTCTTGATGAACTAGAGAAATGGCAAGTTGATGCCTTAAAGCCAGAAAATGTGAAGAAGGAAGGAATGGTACATTATGCTGATGTTTTACATGATGATCCACGAGGATTAAAAGTATTTAAGAATCGGCTATGGATTCCAAAGATTGGTGGATTAAGACAGAAGATTTTAGATAAAGCTCATAAGTCTAAGTTGTCAATACATCATGGTACAAGTAAAATGTACTGTGATGTAAGAGCTGATAATTGGTGGCCTGGATTAAAGAGAGACATCAGAAGATATGTACAGGAATGCTTAGTATGCTTACAAGTCAAAACAGAGCACCAAAAGCCTTATGGAACTCCAGAAAGCCTTAGTGTTCGGAAGAGCTGTCCATGGATTTTATTACCAAATTGCCAAAGACTGCTAGACAGCATGATAGCATTTGGGTAATCATTGACTGCCTAACTAAGAGTTCACATTTTCTCGCCATGCGTGAAACGGATCCAATGGAGAAATACGCACAAGTATACTTGGATGAAATTCTTGCAAAACATGATGTGCTGCTAAAGATCATTTCTGATCGCGATACTCGCTTCACTTCTCACTTTTGGGCGAGTATGCAATGTGAATTAGGATCTCGATTTGCCCTCAGCACAACTTATCATCCCCAGACAGATGGTCAGACAGAGAGAACAATCCAAACAGTGGAAGATATGCTTCGTGCATGTGTCTTGGAGTTCGGTGATAACTGGGATAAGTATTTACCACTCGTCGAATTTTTGTATAATAACAGTTACCACACTTCAATCAAAATGCCACCATATGAAGAATTTTACGGTCGCAAATGTCGTACACCATTATGTTGGTGTGATGTAGGACAGAAGATCCTTGGAGGCCCTAAAATGATTCAAGACACCACCGACAAAATTCAAATCATACGAGAAAGAATGAAAGCGGCCCAAGATCGACAGAAGTCCTATACAGAAAATAGAAGACAACCCATAGAATTCCAAGTGAGTGATTTCGTAATGCTGAAGGTATCCCCATGGAAAGGCCTTATGAGATTTGGGAAGAAAGGAAAGTTGAATCCCAGATTTGTTGGACCTTTCAAAATCATCCAGAGAATTGGAAAGCAAGTATACCACTTAGAATTGCCTAAAGATGTGGAAGGTATTCATGATGTGTTTCATGTGATTTATCTGCGCAAATGCTTGAGCATCTATGATGAAATGGTTCCGTTATCCGAGGTGAAATTGGATAATAAGTTAAGATATGTCGAAGAGCCTGAAGAGATCGTGAATGAAAAAACAACTAATCTGCTTAATAAAGAAGTAGAATTGGTGCTTGTCAAGTGGAAACAACATCGAGGCCCAAACTATACTTGGGAAAATAAGAATGAGATAAGAGCGAAATATCCCAATTTATTTTAATCGATGTAATTTCGGGGATGAAATCCTCAAAAAGGAGGAGGTATTTGTAACATATACGTTTTGAAATCGTGTTTTGTAATGAATAAGATAGTGAAAATATTATGTGAAATTAAATGTTGAGTTCTAACAGATAGTTTTTAATAGAAATGAAGTAAAACTATATTTAGAATCACTCATAAATATTGGAAGTCTTATTCCAATTAATAGCCATATAATGAAATTTAGTGAAAATATAAAATTTCAAATAAGTAAAATTTTATTATTTAAAGTTGTAAAGAATCTCATTAGAAAAGTTTAGGCGAAAACCTCGTCGAAATCTGAATTATAACGAAGAAGTTATGATCAATTGAAGATTCACGATAAAACCGGCAAACACCATGTCGCGTAAAAAGTGAGTTTTCGATAAACTAATTTTTAGCCTTAGTGATCTAAATGAAAGTTGTAGAATTCGTGAAATAATTAAACTTTCATATAAAGAACTTTTAAATCTGACTTCGTATGAGGGAGTTATGATTTTTTTTAGTTTCAGAATAGCAATAGACAGCAAAAAACTCGAAAAATCGAGCGATATTTAGCCGATACAACCTAAACGAGAATTGAAGGTCTCGTCAATAGTAGTACAATGGTGAAAAGTCTGACAAGAACAGATGTCGGATGAAGAAGTTATGAATTTTTAACGGATTTTCCTGTCTCGGTCTGTTAAAAATAATAATATTAAAATTAAATTCAAAATTAGCCGACGAAGTCTAAACGAAAATTGTAGAGCGTAAATTTCCCTACGCGTGCACATAAAGAATGTCAAAAACGGAGCTCGTATGCAAAAGTTATGAATTTTAGAAGTTTTGGGTTCAATTTCTGAGAATTTCGCATGGTTGGTGTTCGGTCACGTCACGCTCGTCCGGATCTCGCACCATGTCTACCTCGTGTCCGAAGCAGCTTAGTCATCGGAGCAACTGCCAACGTGTGTCGCGGCCATCGCATCCGAGGCCTCGGTCCACTAGCATTCCGCCACTTACCTATCCCTGTGTTGACCTGCGAAGCGAGCCACCTGGAGGCTCGCATGCGAGCCACGTGCTTGCTTCTGATTGCTCCGGATCCGAGCTCCTTCTCCCTATAAATAGTGCATGCGAGATTTGCCGGCTAGTTTTAGAAATTTAACACTTTTCACCCCTTATTCCATATTGTGGCTATTTCCACTTCCCCCGAAGCCCCGAAATCAATTTCAACACCCGAAATACGACCCGAAGTTCCCGTGAAGCCCGAAAAATTTATCTTTTCGGTTTTGAAGCCCTACCTTCGCAGAGCCCGCTTTTCAATATATCTCCCGGTTTTTATAGAAGAAAGCTATTTATAGTAACGAAGTGCTGCACAAATTACTATTTTAATCCCCGATTATTTCAATGTGAGTTCAATATATAGGAACAATTGTATGTTATGTGTTATATGTACAAGGTGCTTTCTTGTGATATTCTGGTGTTGACTTTTAGTCTTTGGCCATGTAGAGCATGTCTTGTACTAATATTATACATTTGATCATGTAGACCATGTCTTGTATTATTTTGGTATTGGCTTTGTGCCTTTGGTCATGTAAAGCATGTCTCGTATAACTTTTGATATTGGTAATGGACTAGGTAGGGCTAAAAGCCTGTATATGCTAGCAAAATGATATTCAGAAATTTGTATATCTTCTATGCCATTTGGACTGAACTTTATTGATGTATATCAAGCATTGAAAAGTATATCTTTGAATAAAGCATTGAAAAGTCCTCTTTGCTTCTGCCATATTGATGTATATATGACATAACATTATATTGTATCTATTATTGAACCTGCTAAGCGTTGTCACTTACCCTCTTAATATTTTAACAAAATTGCAGGAGATAAGTAACCAGTATGATTATATATTGTCAGAAGACGTAGAATAGTTTTTTTACCATTACTTTTATATTTAGGGATCATGTATGTATAAATGTATAGTATCCTGGGTAGTTATGTAATATATAACACTTTGTAATAGTCAATTTGTATCCAGTAGTTTGTAACCTCTTTATCAATGTAAAATATTGCATTTATGAATATGCAAGTAGCATGTTTTGGAGTAATAATATTATGAAGTATGAAAGTTTGGGTCTGTAAGAAATATGAAAGTTGGGGTCTTTCATCTGGACCGCCTCTCAGGGCCTTCAGCCTATCCGGATCGCCTATCGGGCCTTTGGCCTGACTATGTACCCTCCCGGGTTTGCAGTCTATCCGGTCCGCCCTAGGTATCTTGGCCTACATCACAAAGCAGGACCTGCCTCTACCCCATCCCCCAAACCAACAAACATGTGCACATACATATAAAAAAATAGATATGCAGATCTAACATATCACTAATCATGGCAACCATCCTATAACCAGGATACCGATCTAACCGATCACTAACATAGCAACCAACCTATAACCAGGATACTGATCTAACCGATCTCTAACATAGCAACCATCCGATAACCAGGATACTGATCTAAACGATCTCTAACATATCAACCATCCTATAACCAAGATACTGATCTAACTGATCTCTAACATAGCAACCATCCTATAACCAGGATACATATCATAAAGCATAACGTGCAATAAAACACGAATACAAATCCGAAAAGGGTCGACATTGGTGCCTTCGACCCTATTAGTATAGTGAGGACTACTCACCACTCAAGTAGCTCAGAATGATAATATCAACCTCCTCCAAATACAGCTCCAACACCAGCACCTACCCCCATCAATGATCCAATTCCATAAATTCCCAAATTACCAAAATAACCCCATAAGTCAAACTAGTCAACCCAAAAGGCAAAGTCAACAATCAAGGTCAATAGTCCATGTTGACCTAACTCGTCGAGTGTGGCTCACCGACTCGTTGAGTCCTTCCAGAACTCGAGCAATCGTGAAGATCCTAGTCGACTCGCCGAGTTCCCAAGCAACTCGTGGAGTTCATGCGTGTCCAATTGTCGGGAAAACCTAACTGACTCGTCGAGTTGTTGGGTCGTCTCGCTGACTCGCCGAGTTCACGCGGAAACCCTCAAGGCTAATCTTCATCGAACTCGTCGAGTTGGCCATGCAAATCGTCGAGTCCCTTTAGTCCTTTCTCGATTCAGATGTTTATAAGCCACCCCCAAAGCTCCATATTGCAGATCTGAGTTCCTAGGGCATACTTCCTACGTAAAGTTGCAAACTTTACGTACATGCAAGGTGCTAAGGGCCAAAATCAAGCTAAAGAAGAGGTTCTAAGTGAGGAGAAGGCATTATCTTGCTAAATCCTGAAGCTTTTTGACTATAAGAACCAAGATGAGCCTAGATCTGAAGTTACTGTTGGATTAGTGTCTAAGTCCATAACTATTTTGGTATGTACTTGACCCGATGGTGCATGGTCCTTTTGGGTTGCCTTCACCAAAGCAACTTGATTGGAGAAATAAATAAAGAGAGAGAGATTATTATGATTTATTAATATGTTATAAGAATAATATATTAAAGGAGAAATCATATTTGCTTAATTAATATTGGAGTAAATTACACGAATGGTCCCTATGGTTTGAGGTAATTTGCACGTTTGATCCCTAACTTATTTTTTTAACTCGGAAGGTCCCTACGGTTTGTTTTTGTTACGTGCTTGATCCCTACAGTTTGTTTTTGTTACGCACTTGGTCCCTATCTTACCTAAAACGACTGTTATTTAAATAAGAAAAAATGGTGGGGTAGGTAAGGTAAGGTGAGTGGGGTGGGGTTGGGGGTGTGTTTACTTAAATAAATTAAAATATCAAGGGAAAAATAGTATATTTAGGTAAGATAGGGACCAAGCGCGTAACAAAACCAAACAGTAGGGACCTTCTGAGTTAAAAAAATAAGTTAGGGACCAAACACGCAAATTACCCTAAACCATAGGGACCATTCGTGTAATTTACTCTTAATATTGGTCAATAATTAATTAGGAATTAATTTTGTGATCAAGTGTAATTAATTAAACTAGAGGGGCTGAATTGTAATTATGTGATAGTTACAAAATATGGTAATGGTTATCCTAAATATGGGTTGAACGAATTCAAGGAGATAAGGATCCTTGAAATCTTCTAAAGGATAAAGCATGAGGGTTTTCAAGGCTTATCTTATGGTTGCTTTGTGGATAAGCAACTACATAAGGATAATGACTGAAACCCTATCTCTACACCTATATAAAGACCCTAAGGCCTTAGAATTCGTGTACTTGTTCCCAAGGAGTCCTAAGAACGAATTCTAACATCTGTCCTCTCTCTTTATACCTTCTCCATTTGCTCTTGGTGTTTGTAAGCCATTAGAGGAGTGACACTTGTGACTCTAAGCATTCCAAATTCAATTCAAGGTGGAATTAGGATTGTTATTGCTACATAACAATCAAGGTAATATATTAAACCTAATTATATGTTAATATCGATTTCCATATGCTAGAATTAGGGTTTATAGTCTTGGATTCAAAGCATGTACAATAGAGAAACCTAGATCCAAGCATTAGGGTTTGTATGAGCACATAGGATGTCTTATGACCAAAATCCCTTCAGTGGTATCAGAGCCATTGGTTTGGTTTCAATTGTATGAACTTGATATATTAGGGTTTATTGCCAATAAACCCTAGGAGGCTAGGGATTTTTGAGATTAGGGTTTGCAAACCCTAATTTGCAAGAGTTTGAATAAGATCTTCAAATCCTTTCCTTAAACCCTTAAATTTCGAAATCTAGGGTTTGTTATAATCCCTTGATTTTCGAAATTTGCCTCCTCCCCAAGATAAGATCCTAATTTTTAGGGATTTGGATTATCCCATATCTTGTAATTATCCTTTAATTGTTATATATGGTAATTCAATATCTTGCATTATCCATCCATATTTTCGAAATCTATATAGATATTTAAGGGATTAGGATAACTTAAATGTATAAATGGTAATTATCCTCATTATTTAGATAATCCCTTATGATTTAATAATTAAATTAATAGTCTAATTCAAGATAATTATTAAATCAAGAGTTTTAATATTTAAAATTTTAATTTAAATGTCATAAATTCGAAATTTTAAGATAGATTAAAACTAAATTGTTTTGAAATGTTTCAAAACTTGCCCTCAAGTTTTGGAATTTAAAAGTTGATTAAAAATGTTTAATTAGGAGTGTTAAATTCTAAAACCCTAGTATTGTTTTGAAAAGTTCAAATCACACCCTTATGGTTTTATTAATTAATTAAGGTGTATAATTAAAAGAGATTTAATAAATCCATAAAAGTTTTGGTTTGCAATTTAATTGAATTAAAGGTATAATTATTAAATTTGACCACATAGTATTTTAAAAGCATGAAATGCACCCTATATTATATATATAACATTAAAAGTCTAACATTATATATATGTATGAGTAAAAGTTAGTCTTACCGTTAGTAGGCCTCATTCACGAAGCTGGTCTATAAGGGTGTTTAAGGAAATTGCCTATAAAATGGCGATTGAATGGGTATCCACTCTTACCCACCGCACTCTTGACTAGTGGAGGGTCGTTAGCTGAACGGGTAGGATAGGACGAAACCTTCCATTATAAGTATAATGAAATACAAAGTAACTAAATGTTTTTCTAATTCCCAATCTTAGTTACTTAGGCAAAAGTGAATTGATGTAATTCCATGAAATTACACTTTGTGCCCTTACGAAGACGTTAGTGGAGCGTGTGTGGTTTATCGGCACACTAAATGGTTCTAAGCAAAGGTAACAAAGGGGGACTCAATTTTTGTCATAGTTCGGTGGAGCATGTGTGGTTTACCGGCACATCGAATAGGTGATTGTAACATGTGAGGGCACCGTGTAAGTTTGCATGGTTATTCACACCCGCTTTGTGATCCTCGGCATCTCAATCACAAACAAGAGGGGCATATCGAGATTTAAACATGCCATTGAAAGTTCAATGAATCTCAAAGGATGTAGGAATTTTCATAGATTTAAAACTTAAATTTCTTTTTCGTTTTTCGTGGTGGAAATTAGTGAATCGTCATTCACTTACCTTCAAATATTCTGCAATTAGGGTTACGACATCCCTCTCCCGAGTTGTAGAATATTGTGATAGGTCCTAGCCTTAGTATTTCATTTGGGTGACTTACTAAGGACTCAATCTATCAACTAACTTGAATTCGTTTTTCTCCCGTTTTGTAGATGTCAAAGTTCGACAACTATGGTCTTCCCAAATCCCGTGGAACAAGCATTCCACATGAAGATGATATTCCACGATTCGATCGAGGAACAAGAAATCATGCTTCACTTCCTCCTCCTCCTCCTCCAATTATTCTCCTTAACCCACAAGTTCAAAGGCTTGAAAAGTTGAAGATCACTCAAGCCCTTTTGGAAAGTGAACATAAAGAAGGAAAGTCGGTGTGTGCACACGTCCTAGGGATGAAGTCACACATTGATAGGTTAAGAATGTTGGGATCCGTTGTCTGTGAGGAAATGGTTGTTGATTGGGTTCTTCAGTCACTTCCTAACTCATATAGTGAGTTCGCAAGAGAATACTATATGATAAACCACGACGTGACCCTTATAGATCTCACCTATATGCTTATTGCTGCTGAATCAGCAATGGTTTGGCGCAATAGAAAAGCAAAGTTGATTGGTGAATCTGCCTTCAGGACCTCTATGGATATATACAATGGCAATGAAAGACATACAATGATCGAAAAGTTTGATCATAAGTGAAAGGCGATGTCTGAAGTAGTTCCATGTGTTGTTCCAAAAGAGTCAATTTGCTTTTATTACCAAGAGAAGGGGCATTGCAGACGAAGTTGCCCTATTTACCTAAGAGATCTAAGAGATGGGAGAGTCAAAAGTATGACTACACTTCAGGTAAAATCCACTATCTAATTCCGTTAAGTTCCTATTCATTGATTCTTAATACCTGATGTGATAAGATTACATTTGAATGATTTGAAGGATCGGTGAAAAGAAACGAAGCTTGATAAGAGAGCAAGATGAATCTAAGCACAAGAGATGGATCTTGATCTCATGGACTTGAAGATTTGATTCTTGAGCTACTACTTAGAGTTAGAAGTAGATTGCTAAGAAAGATGTATTAGCATAAGTTTTTCAATGAGTTGCATTGTAAGGACAAATTTTTCCGCAATAAAATAAATTTTGATTTTAAATTTTATTTATTTATCCTTACAATGGCGTGTATGAAAAATTGATGTTAAAATTATTAGCAATAATAGATTTGTTTCTTATTGTGTTATGGAAAGTCAAGAATTTACTAAATAGGGAGAGTTTCTCATCGCCCAAGTTTCAATTGGACAGAAACTTGGAATCATGCAACTTGGTTGCACGATGAATGAGAAATTTCATATTTTGGAAATTAGACTAATTCATTGACAAAGTGTCAAGTGAAGGACTAGGAGATCGAGTACACAATGTTGTGTGTTGATCAAGTTCACCATAAGAGTAACAAAGATATTCGTCATGATTTACTAAAGGCTTAGTAAATATAATTACACTTACAAGATTAAGTGTAATTCTGAATTGATTAAAGGGTTTAGATCAATAGTAGAACGAATAAGAAGAATCAAGTAGGCAGAAAGATAAAAGTTTCTCCACTCTAAGAAGAAGGGAGAGTAGCTTTTATGCTTTATGATAAGTCTTAATGATTAAGAACCATATCTCAATTGATCCTCTAAGTGACTCTTAGTACAATTGTTTGTTTAAGAAGAGGAATCAAGGATTGAAGAAATGGTTAGATCAAGAAGTCTATCATACATCGTTCCAATAACAAGTCTTAAAGTTAAGATTGTGACAATGAGTGAAAAGTATTAAAGGTTTACAACATTCATCAAATGTGGAAAGTTGTGATGTCTTGGATAAGACAAAGGCCAACTAGGACCAATTTATGAAGTGCTTTGATACAAGCTACACTAACTCTTGAAAATTTGTTTGTCAAGAAATGTTTATTGACAAAAGAATCTTATATGTCAAGGAGTAAGTGGGAGTCTTAATGGTCTTGAAAGGTTTCAAGAACAAATCAAATAAACCTTATCAATCATCACTAGCACACGAGTTAAGGTTTACAACCTATCGTAATGACATTCTGTGCCAATCCAATCGAGTTAATTGTGCATGAGAGTTCTATGAGTTCTTATTTGGAACGCATAAAAGGCAAGGCATCTGAATCAATGAAAGGTACATTGATAGGAAAAGGTGAGCTGCTTAACTACTTGGAAGACGTGGTGGGCAGCTGTGCTACCATAAGGCAAGAAATCAAGATTAAGAAAGTTCAGTCCATACGAGTTTGAATTTGTCGTAGACTTTGGTTTTAACAAATTCACATGGATAGAAACACATACACCGTTTAAATTTAAGTGTCATAAGATTTCCTTCTTCATGAAAATGATTGTGAGGAAATGCTTTCACTAAGAAAGATTTTAAGAAGATAGTGATTGTAAAATTGCATTCTCGAATTCGATCATGGTTACGGTATCCCTTTCCATAATTTGAATTGTGAGGTCTGGCAATTAGTCTTAATTGTTTAGACACACATATGAACTATCTAAAGCATTGTGTACAAGCTTAAGAGGCCTTGATAAAAGATTATCAAAGCATTAAGTATTAGAAACATGGACTTAAGAAATTCAATAGGTATTGTTTTCTGAAAAGTTAAGATGTTTGTGAATACATGTCGAAGCTAGTGGGAGCATAAGTGTTATGTTTTATAGTAATCATAAAAGTTATGATTGTGTGATTATTATGGAAAGTTTTGCAAGTTGGCAATATTAATTATAGAAAAACAAGAGTTATACCTTGCAAAGTCGTAAGGGTTGTATAGTTGTTTTGCTATAATTAAGGGAGAGAATATTTTGCTTCATTTCAAATCTAAAGGCTTAGGTTGAGAAATGTTAATAAATTTAGTCAAAGGTACATAGTGTGTTCTTAAAATTTCGATTATGATTACGGAATTCCTTTTCACAATTCGAATTTTGAGAACATAGCAAATAAAACATTGTGCATCGTGTTCCATACGCTTCGGGTATATGATCGATTGCAAATGCTTTAATGTTTGACCATTCTAAAATTTTCAAAATGTCTAACGCATTTAGAGGGAAAAGGTACTAGAATTGGTTTTGACTAAAATAATTAAACAACTATGAAAGGACAATCCAAAGTTCGACGAGGATTAGTCGCTTATGAGTAGTTGGAAGTATAGTATTGGAAGATATGGAAATGTTCTCATATTGGATGGACCATATCGACATCATTACAAATACAAAAGATTCTATTAAGAATGAGTTGTCATGAGGAAAATATGGAAGCGTGTTCATATTAGGAAGTAAATATTGAAAATCTATGTCTAGATTAGAAACTTTTATGCAAAAGGATGTTCAAAGGAATGTACTTTGAGTGAGAGACATCATATCTAAGGAATTGTCTTGTAACAATCTCCGATAGAGGACTTTGTAATATCATTGACAATAGTCTTTGTGACTTTGGTGCAGTGACTTTACGAAAGAATCATTGCATAGGATGTCAGAATCTAGCATATTCTATAAGTAGCAAGAATTTGATATTCTTTCACTTATGAAAATGGATTTGGAGTTGTGAAATGAGAATGATTAGAAATGTGTGCAATTTGTCTATTTCACAAAAGTAAGAACCATAGGTAAACATTGTGTGCATGCCAGGTGCATGGGACAAGTGTAATAATTCAAGTAAGAAGTTGATTACCCGAAACGACAAATAATGAGTAATCAATATGGTGATAAATAAAAGGCGTTTTATTTATACTCAAAGGTTTGAGGCCATATGGGATTAGTATTATTCTTGTGTTTCACATTTGCGTGTTTTGACTTCCAGAATAATTGAGTTTATTAAGAATAATCGAATTATTCGAACGGACCACGGTCATTCATATGTTGGAAGTAGATATGAATGAAGATTGTCGTGAATTGGTGTGTGGATTGTCTAGAAGAGTATTAGACATAAGCAAATGTTTGCTGCAACGTTCATGAGTGCTTATGAATATGATTTGAGCATTGGATTAAACCCACACTCACTTGGATTACTCCATGAATTGTATCACGAGTGATTAGTGAGACGATAACATCTTATATTCTTGAAACCGAGATGTGTGAGTTGTATCTTGCTAATCGGTTGCACATTGATAATATGTAAACGCACTAGTAACTTGGTGTTATAAAACATATTGTTGTGTGTGATTTGGTTAGTAAATGCAAGCAAGCATTGTATCAAAGTTTATCCGTTCCTTTTATCCAAGGTAGGATAAAAGCGATATCTTTGGGCCCCTCGATGGTTCAGTGATGACAAACGTAAACGCTCGGCCGGGCTAGGGCTAATTTGATTTGTTCAATTAGTCTGTCGTCGTAAATCGGAAATCGAGATATAGTACAAAGAGAATGATTTGAAATCATATCTCATATGATATCTAGAATGGAGGAATATATGATCCCTTATCTAAGGACATGCGTATCTGATAGGATCAGAGTTGACAACGGCTTTGGAAAGCTACGATTGCAGATCAGGATCTGAAGTCATACGTAGAATAGTTATTAGACTTATCCAAGTGGGAGACTGTTGGATTAGTGTCTAAGTCCATAACTATTTTGGTATGTACTTGACCCGATGGTGCATGGTCCTTTTGGGTTGCCTTCACCAAAGCAACTTGATTGGAGAAATAAATAAAGAGAGAGAGGTTATTATGATTTATCAATATGTTATAAGAATAATATATTAAAGGAGAAATCATATTTGCTTAATTAATATTGGTCAATAATTAATTAGGAATTAATTTTGTGATCAAGTGTAATTAATTAAACTAGAGGGGCTGAATTGTAATTATGTGATAGTTACAAAATATGGTAATGGTTATCCTAAATATGGGTTGAACGAATTCAAGGAGATAAGGATCCTTGAAATCGTCTAAAGGATAAAGGATGAGGGTTTTCAAGGCTTATCTTATGGTTGCTTTATGGATAAGCAACTAGATTAGGATAATGACTGAAACCCTATCTCTACACCTATATAAAGACCCTAAGGCCTTAGAATTCGTGTACTTGTTCCCAAGGAGTCCTAAGAACGAATTCTAACCTCTGTCCTCTCTCTTTATACCTTCTCCATTTGCTCTTGGTGTTTGTAAGCCATTAGAGGAGTGACACTTGCAACTCTAAGCATTCCAAAGTCAATTCAAGGTGGAATTAGGATTGTTATTGCTACATAACAATCAAGGTAATATATTAAACCTAATTATATGTTAATATCGATTTCCATATGCTAGAATTAGGGTTTATAGTCTTGGATTCAAAGCATGTACAATAGAGAAACCTAGATCCAAGCATTAGGGTTTGTATGAGCACATAGGATGTCTTATGACCAAAATTCCTCCAGTTACAACTTCAAATCATGCCTAATACCCGAAATGAATCACCAACATGGTAAAATGGCCCTAATCTCAAGCATAGAGAGATCTAGCTAGAAGAAAGTTCAAGGTAACGAGTTGTTACCTTCAAGTGATGCTAAAATGGGGTAGAATTCAGATCCACAACTTTTCCTTGCTCCATGCTCCTTGGTGTAACACCCATAAAAATCAAGGCAATTTAAGACTTTTCAAACATCCAAAAGCCAATAGTTATTACAAAATGTTTTCAAAATAGTTTAATATCAGATTATCCCAGAAACCATAAGTCCAAATCATGAGGATGTGTACGGTCACGCCTTCGCTTTGCCGAGTCATCTGAAGTACCTGAAACAATAAAATGAAACCGTAAGCATAAAGCTTAGTGGGTTTCCCCCAAAATACCCATACACATAACAATACACATATAATCGCAAACAGCATACTATGGGTCCAATCAACCATCATGTTGGATTTCACCAAGCCGTCAACCATTAGGTTGGAATGCCAATATAATATGGGTCCAATCATCCATCAGGATGGAATACCATAAGCCTGTTGACTGTGGCATGAAGCAGCCCAGTGTCACCATATACAATGACAAATATGTTGGGTCTAATCAACCATAGGGTTGGAATACCCCAGGTTGGGGTGCCAATATATATATATATATATATATATATATATATATATATATATATATATATATATATACAACGGGTCCAGTCATCCTCAGGATCGAATACCCTCGGCCTCCAACCATCGGCTTGGAATGCCCACATACTAAGAGTCCAATCATCCTCGTGATGGAATACTCATGGTTCACAACCATCGGGTTGGAATGCCCAGGTTTGTTGGCTCTCGCACAAAGCAAATAAGCCTCTACCACTAATCAAACATGTGTACATATATTAGCTAATCAGATAATAGTCTATAGACGGACAAAACGATCTAACAGATCATAACAGCATAGTAACATCCTATCTACCAGAATATTGATCTAACAAACGATAACTACATATGACATCCTATCTTCCAGGATAATGATTTAATGGATCATACAATACTTGAGCATACAACATATCAGGATAGCAATCTAAAAGGGCCGGCCTTGCTGCTTTAGACCCTATAGTATAGTGAGGAAAACTCACCTCACACTGCTGAAGTCCCACGGATAAAACTCCAGCTTCTGGTTAACAGATTCCTGAGCTGTCAACATCAAAACAATACCCAATAAATAATTGGATTCCAAGCCTAAGGTCCAACTCACACTCCAAAGGCCTAATAGTCAACCAATGGACCAAAGCCCAAATTATGGCTCAATTTTCCAAATTGGGTCCAAACGTATACATGGTCTTCTCCTAAAGCCCAACATATTACTCGAGTCTAAACATTTTGCATTCAAATGGCCCAATATCTCATAATCATCAAGGCCAAAATTATGGCCCATCTATGGCCCAAATTTCCAAATTAGGACCAACCCCTCACATGCACACACTCACTAAAATACACGCGCACGCACGGTGGTACACGGTAGCAGCCACCACCTCACTGTGGTGGTGGAGGTTGTTCTTGTGAGTTTCAGCCAAACGGAACCACCTACAACACAAATGCACGCTTTGCTTCATAAAAAGAAACTCGCTACCCACCTGGCGGCTTACTGTGGTGGCGGTGACACAAAAGGAGGGCAGTTGCGGCGGCAGAATGGAAGAAGAAGATGATGTCTGCTTATGGCTCTCGTCGTGGCTGGACAACGACGGCCCATGGCCCATGGCAGCGACTCAAATGACGATCTTAGATGTTCAGGTCATCACTGGTGGCGCATGGCCATCAGAGGAGAACATCAGCCGCAACAGCCCCCCCCCCCCCCCCGAATGGCGACCTTGCAGCAGTAGACGAAGAAGATGACGGCGGGGGACTACGGTTACTCGTGTTCACCGGGAAGGAAAGGCGGCTCGGTGCAGCAATAGATAAAGGTGGCTGCCTCGATGGTTCTCAACAACGAGTCGAAACGGTAAGGGAGGTGAACAGTGGCGGATGGAGGAAGGTGGGGTGACGGCTACAACATAAGTGGTTTAGGGTTAGGGTTTGATGGTTAATGAAGTTATATATCCATTTCTTTAAGCTTTATCCCATATAAAAAAATGGTCCCTCCTTGTATTTTTCGTTTCAAAGCAAATCCCTAATTTACTATTTAAACCCCTCCTTTTGAAAACCTTTCCAAATCAAGTCCAAAATGTTACCAATTAGCCCCTGCTTCCATAATTCCTTATATATTAAGTCCAAATAATACCAAACACCCTCCTTATATATTAAGTCCAAATGAATCCCAAAATTACACTTTAACCCCTTAACTAACATTCCGATAATTATTATTTGATTTTGGGCTATACTAATCTAAAATAACAATAAAAAATACTTCTTGGGGTTTTGGGTTTATTATATAATTATTCTATTTTAAACTGGATGTTACACTTGGTGTTCAAGCTCCTCTCACCAAAATATTCCGCCACAATCTCTGTCGTTTGTGTCATATCCAAAAATTCCCTGGGCATCTGCTAAATCTCCACTGATGGTGCGAACTCTACCTGTAAGCTGGTCACAAAACATGGCCAAGTCATAGTATCAACATTCGGACCTCCCAAAGCATAACCAATCTCCTTCTACCAGTCCCTAACCCGCTCCCTCAAACAACCCGCAACAAATCTAACCTTCGACCCCTCAGGGCAAAAGTTGGTTAACTGAGCAGACTCGATGTCTGCTATCCATCGTCTAGCAGCAATAGGATCTTTCACCCCCGAAGAAGTCTGGTGATCCACATCCCCTGAAATCCTTGAAGGAGAGCGTGCAAGCCCCATACTGGTGAGGTGCCATATCACTCCTAAAAACCCTAAGGCGATCCTCCAACAACTCGATAATACCCTCCTTGATTGACCCCAAAATCACCAATGTCACGTCAAGGATGCCTCTAGTAATTTCAAATGCGATGAACTCCCGCAGACCATCATCAAATAGCTCGGAACCCATACTCGAACCAGACACAGATCCAGAACCTCATGCTTCCTGACATGTCGTCACAATTCTAAAACAAACTATACAATCATCAGGATCATGAATACAAATTGCAAGGTCTCACATTCTACAAGTTCTCCTGGCTTCCTCATAGCACTCCCCAAATAAAGCATGGATCCTCTACTTTTAGTAGTACGGTCCCATACTACCTTCCACCTCTACCTGTACTTTCCCCGAGGATTGCTTTGGATATTCCAAGTCACTTCCTGTGACATCCCTAAAATCACGCCCAGAAAAGACCGGTTTTGTTTACACTTTATTTTAAACTGGATGTTACACTTGGTGTTCAAGCTCCTCTCACCAAAATATTCCTTCCTAACACACAAATATGGAAAGTAATTGCGATTTAGGGTTTTTGAGCTCAAAGGGGGTTGTAAGGGAGACTAATGACCCTTTAAATAGGTACAAAACCCCGGAAATTAGGGTTTCATCCTCCAGCTCCAATTCGTCGAGTCGTGTCCTCCAACTCGTCGAGTTGGTCACTTAAGACATGCGGCTAAATCCGTTCATACACGATGAGTCAAGGTATCCAACTCATCGAGTAGACCTTTCAAAATGGAAATATAAGACTGTAAAGTTTATACCTAAGAGTCAGGGTGTTACAACGACCAATCCTGAAATGGACACATCACAATAAACTATGAAATTCTTGACACCCTCAGGCAAAGTTAATCGGCACCTCGCATAACTTCTGCCTCTGAATCTCAAATGATGCCTGCTGCTCAGGCCCCCAACGGAAAATGACAGTCTTCTTCGTCAATCGGGTTAGGGGTACTGCTATTTTGGAGAAGTCCTGGATAAATCTCTGATAATATCTAGCTAGCCTAAGGAAGCTCCGAATCTCAGATGGAGACTTCGGGACCTCTCATCTCATCATGGCCTCCACTTTGGCTGGATTGACTAGAATACCGTCTTGGTTAACAAGGTACCCCAGAAACTACACCTTGCGTAACTTGAACTTGCACTTGGAAAACGTCACGTACAACCTCTCCATCCTAAGGGTATCCAACACCTCTTGTAGATACTCCTCATGATGCTCCTGAGTCTTGGAATAGACAAGGATATCATTAATAAATACTATCACTGGCTGATCTAACATCGGTATGCACACGTGGTTCATAAGGTCCATGAACGCGGATGGGGCATTAGTGAGCCCAAAAGGTATCACCACAAACTTATAATGGTCATATCGAGTCTGAAAGGCTGTATTATGCACATCATCCTCCTAAAAGGTATCATCACAAACTTGTAATGGTCATATCAACTCGCCCTCTGAAGCTGGTCAAACAAACCATTGATCCTCAGGAGTAGATAACAGTTCTTCACCGTTAGATTGTTCAACTCCTGGTAGTCAATACACATCCAATGCGACCCATCCTTCTTCTTCATAAATAGGATCATTACACACTAAGGTGAACTACTCGACCTGATAAATCCCTTGTCTAGTAGCTCTTACAGCTACGTAGACAACTCTTGCATCTCGTGGTGGGGCCAATCGATATGGTGCCTTGGCTATAGGGGCTGCACCGGGAATCAAATCAATCCGAAACTCCACCTACCTCTCCGAAGGCACTCCAGGTAAATCCTCTGGAAACATGTTCGGGTACTCTCGAATAACTGGCAGTCAATCAATCGTGGCTTTATCCTGCTCTCGACTATCCATAATATAAGCGAAAACCCCAAAGAAACTCTGATGGAGATAACATTTGGCACTAGCAGGTGAACATAAAAACAGGTCCGTGCGGAGCCCCCTCCCCCTGGACCACCAACTCTCCCCCACTTGGGGCTGCACACATACTAGCTGGTGCTCGTAATCAATCACTGCCCCATTGGGGATGGAAACCAAGTCAATAGCGTAAGGCTCGCAGCACATCCTCAAAACACAATCCTGATGGACCCTCGATGCTCGAATGGACCGCTCGTCTCCAATCTTAACCTCTAATGGGTAGTCTAACACACTTAGATATCAGACAAAACTCTTGTTGAGAGCAAGAGATATGAAAGGCCAGGTGGACCTCGAGTTGAACAATACCAAAACAGGAATATCGTTCACATGGAACAATCCTAGAACAAAACACATAAAATATAAGTATCGAAATTGACATAAAATAAAAGTTAAATGAAAGAAACATACCCGTGACCACATCTGGTGCGGTCCGCACCTCCTCGGTGGTTAGCTGAGAGGCTCGGCTCCTCACCACTGGAGCATTCGTCTTGTCCTGACGGCTATCTGTAATTTTGCAGGGGCGCTGGAGTTGGCACATCCACTGGTGCTCCTGATGCTAGACTCGGGCAATGGACTTTCTTGTGGCCCCTCTGATTGCAATGAAAGCAAATCAGATCTGATGTCTGAAGGGTGGGAGTAGGGGCAGTACAATCCCTGCTAAAGTATCCCGTCTCGCCGCAATTATAGATGCCAAAGCCCCCCTCCCACCCAACCTACAAGCTCCCTCATATGGTTTTCCGCATTTCCCACAACAGCTCCGGCCCTGCTGGCCCTTCAGCCTCGGGTCGAATTCCTTGGATTTCTTTGCTGAAACCCCAACAGTCTGACCAGGCTCTGCCTTCCTCTTGCCAATGTGTTTCATATCAATCTCTCGCTCTCGTGACCTGGAAATCATATAATCCAGGGTCGGGCACTCCAAATAGCTAACAAATTCTCTGATGTCTGCTCTCAACATATCGTGATACCGGGTTTCTTCATCTACTCATCGGCTGCATACTGGGGCACCAACAAGGCCCTCTCCCTGAACTTGGCAGCAATCTCCGCCACAATCTCTGTCGTTTGTGTCATATCCAAAAATTCCCTGGGCATCTGCTAAATCTCCACTGATGGTGCGAACTCTGCCTGTAAGCTGGTCACAAAACATGGCCAAGTCATGGTCTCAACAGTCGGACCTCCCAAAGCATAACCAATCTCCTTCTACCAGTCCCTAACCCGCTCCCTCAAACAACCCACAACAAATCTAACCTTCGACCCCTCAGGGAAAAAGTTGGTTAACTGAGCAGACTCGATGTCTGCTATCCATCGTCTAGCAGCAATAGGATCTTTCACCCCCGAAGAAGTCTGGTGATCCACATCCCCTGAAATCCTTGAAGGAGAGCGTGCAATCCCCATACTGGTGAGGTGCCATATCACTCCTAAAAACCCTAAGGCGATCCTCCAACAACTCGATAATACCCTCCTTGATTGACCCCAAAATCATCAATGTCACGTCAAGGATGCCTCTAGTAATTTCAAATGCGATGAACTCCCGCAGACCATCATTAAATAGCTCGGAACCCATACTCGAACCAGACACAGATCCAGAACCTCATGCTTCCTGACATCTCGTCACAATTCTAAAACAAACTATACAATCATCAGGATCATGAATACAAAGTGCAAGGTCTCACATTCTACAAGTTCTCCTGGCTTCCTCAAAGCACTCCCCAAATAAAGCATGGATCCTCTACTTTTAGTAGTACGGTCCCATACTACCTTCCACCTCTACCTGTACTTTCCCCGAGGATTGCTTTGGATATTCCAAGTCACTTCCTGTGACATCCCCAAAATCACACCCAGAAAAGACCGGTTTTGTTTATACTTTATTTTAAAATCAGAGTTATCTTTTAAATAAAAGAGTTGCGGAATATGTCCCAAAACAATAATATGATAAAGATTTATCAAAAGCTTTTCCTTAGAAATGTATTTCATTAAAAGACTCGGGATGTCATGTTCGATACAGTACATAAGTATAAACAATACAATATAAGCCTTACTACATTATTTCATATCTACAGGCCTATATCCATAATCCCTCGTCCAAACATCATATCTATGCTCAAGCACCACTACCTGTAATACATAAAACTGAGTGGGTCAGGCTGGGGAGCCTGGTGAGCACATAGGGTTTTCAACCCACAATAAATAAGTTTATTAATTTCATCAATCAACAATAACCTGATTACCCGTTCCCGTTATCCTCACATTATGTCCCTAAACACCTATCATAAGGGACCTATCCTAAGGATCATCATCGGGATGGACACTACTACTAAGGGGTTCCTCAGCAATAAATATCCTAAAGGCAACCATGTGGGGGATGGAGTACACCGGTGAACACATCATTCACAAACACCTACAGGTTGCGAGCCTGCCAGCGTTCCACTGGACTGTCTAGAAGAGTCCGTGGTCGTCATCTATACTCCGCTAGATGACTGGATCAACAACATCAACATCGAGGCCTCTTATCATTTTATCACACATCGTCTTATTACATCTACCCATGTTTTACCCCAACATTTTTGTAGATATAAAATACATATACAGTTTAAATCATTTAAAACTTGTATAAAAACATTCATCCAACATCGATAGCAAGTATACAGATAATATGCACACATAGCACGTAATATATAAAATACTTCATATCTATCTGTAAGATGAAAGTAACTATGCACTCACCTGAACAGGTGGTGATTCCGAACTCATACAACGCTTCGCTTCTTAAAAGAATTTTCTTCGACGAAACCTAGTATTTTTACCACTAGAGTTTAGTCTATTATTCGCCGAGACTAATTAATAGTCTAGCTATTATTATTATTATATAAGCGTTAAAAAAATACTTATATAACCCATAATAATATCCCAAGTATTTATTATAAGTTCTTAATAACGTTACTATAATTAAATAAAAGCTATATTAAAAATAGCGTAGGCGTAGCTCACTTACAGCGGGTTTTATAGAAAACCAGGATTTGCTTGGAGCAACGTTTCCGAGCCGAAAAGCTCTTCTTCTCGGAGCCGTCGAGCACTCCAGGGCTTCCGTCTCGTGCTAGGGAGGTTCCCTAGGCTTTTTTTTGGGGGGAGGGGGGGGGGGGGTTCGGGGCTAGAGAGAGGTTCTAGAGAGAGAGTAAAGAGAAGAAATAATGGGAAATGTGTGAAGAAAATGAGGGTGGGAGAGGTGGTATTTATAGTGTGAAATGTGGCTGAACTTGGTACCACATGTCACCATCTGGTGGCAAGCCTTGGGGAGAAAGCAATGGCCAAGATTGTGCCACATCACCCATTTTCGCACAACACACTTCCGACTTCAAAATCCATAACTTTCACATAAGACCTCCATTTTTGATGTTCTTTATATCCACACATAGGTAATAATAAGATCTGCAACTTTCATTTTGACTTCGTCGGCTAATTCTCGACCGATCTTAAATTTAACAGTACAAGGAGATTATACTGTTAAACGTCCGCGTAAAATTCATAACTTCTACATACGGACTCTGTTTTCGTCTGTCTTTTTACCGTTGATTTCCTATTAATGAGATATTTAACTATCATTTAGGTCGCGTAAGCCAAAAACCGCTCGAACTAAAATTCGAGTTTCAGGCCGTGCACTAGTAAGCCGAATCTTAGAAAAATCATAACTTCCCCATACGAAGTCAGATTTGGGCGTTATTTTTATGGATGTTCTCGGTTTAACATATACTACAACTTTGGTTTAGATCACTAAGGCTAAAAAGTCCTTCATCGTAAATTCACTATTTACGTCTCCCGGTGCCGTGCTGGTTTTGCCGTAAAACTTTGGCGAGCCATAACTTCTTCGTTATAACTCGGATTTTGGCGTTCTCTATATCCCCGAAATCCTTGTTTCGACCACTACAACTTTATGTAGAGATATAGGGCTTATCTCACACTTTAATTTTGATGCTTATTTTTATTCTTTATTAATTATACATTTATAATTAAATACTAACCACATAAATACACATAATTCACATAATACTCAAATATTTCATCTTTATTAATTCAAAAAGAGTTACAAGAGTTGACCTAGACTATTACATTGTCTAAAATGCTTAGCCCTGAAACCTGGGCGTTACACTTCCTATCCGACATGCAATTGAAACCAGATGAGATCCTGGCACTAATCTCTTCCTAGACACCCTCTAGGACACAACTTCTCTCCACACACTGCCCTCAGCTGCCGAAAGGATTTCCCACGAACTTCCTCTAACTAGCACACAAATACAGTTACATACTACTAAAACCAGATAATTCTTCGAATGAGAAGTCTTACGTTACAACAGTTGGACTCAAAGAAGAGTTGCACAGTAGAGCCAAACGTAACCTTCTGAAATTATTTGGTTCACATAACATGTAAATTGGCGCTTTCGCCCACTAGTTAGCTGAGGTTAGTTAGAACCCCTAGAAGCACAAAGCAAGCAACATTCTGGCTTCGGGTAACAAGGCAAACAAACCCTAATTAGGTCATCCTATCACTGAAAGGTAAACGCTAGCATGCAAGTCTTACAAACTCATACAACAGGCATTTAAGGCATCTCTCCTAGAATTCTATCATCCAAAAAGTGAGAAAATCCCTAGCCCTATCTCGCATGCAATTCACATATGCATAATAAATTCATAGCATATAATAGATATGGGTATCTTAGGGAAAACTTACTTGAGTCTGGTTGATTGCACGCATCACATGTCTGTCTTTTATTAAAGTTCTAAATTAAAAATGTTTTTTCTTATGAAAATCTATCAAACCCTCTATTTGAGTTCAAACACACCCGAGAGTGTATCCGAATCCCTCAAACCAAGACTCTGATACCAACTTGTAACATCCCTAAAAATACGATTCAATTTTTTTTTTAAGGTTTACCTAATCACAAACATAAAACGTCATTGATTCCAAGATCACGAAAACATAAAATAGTTATGGTGTATAATCGAGACAATTTGTGGAAAAACATTATCAAAGCATAAGTCTCAAAATCCCTACTATGGAAAATCATAGTGTGATGAGTCGCGATCAAGCTGGCCCCTTCCCCTTTGAGCTAGAAGTACCTAAAACACAAACTAAAATAGTAAGTACAAAGCTTAGTGAGTTTCCCCCATCATACCACATATATCACAAACATATTGTCAGTCATATCTGGATGCCCGACCTACCCTGTCGATCATATATTGGTGCTCGAACTACCCTGTCAAGCATATCTGGGTGCCCGACCTATCCTACCAGTCATATATGGGTGCCTGACCTACCCTCCGGTTTATTTCAACCGGTTACGGGGCCTATGTTGCCCCTACCATTACCACATAATAACATACATAAATCACATAATCATCGAGCAATACGTGAACCATGATAATTATCACACAGAAAAACATTACACAATACAATAAATAAAAGGATGGCCTCGGTGCCTTCAACCCGTAACATCACGAAGGAGACTCATCTCAACTGCGAATGTCAAATCATACTCCTTGAACGACTCGGAACTCCTCTCCTTATAACACAATAAATCTCCTATTAGAAATTAGATCTAAACCTGTCTCTGAGGACCAAACGCTGATTCATGACATAAGGCAAAGGTTCCTTAATCTTTTCCTTATTGGGCCTCTTCCTTCCAAGGCCCAAATTTCAAATTAAAAAAATCCAAGTACATCCAACTAAGCTTTAAGGCCCAATACCATAAATCCTAGGCCTAGGCCCAGAGGCCTTAATCCATAGGTGGGCTTGAGGCCTAACTAATCCGGGCCTAAAGTCCTAAGGCCCAAAAATCACATTTAACCCACTGCATGCGTATGTGCGGCGTATTTGGCACGTACGCTGGCCTTGACCAGTTACGAGAAGTTGACCGAGTACGCGCAGTGTACCAGGGGTATGCCAAGCGTACTGGCCAGCCACCTTAGAAGCTTCATTGTGACTTAATCAGTAAAGTCCTAACGTCCAGAACATAGATCCATACCCTTAAAGACGTCCTAAACCATTAAGTTATAAACTTTATGCTTTTGCACACATGGATGGGGATTAAGACATGATTTAAGTCCATAAACACACTTTTTTGTCATCTAACACTTGCATAGTTGAGGCTAAGCCATCAAGGCCCAATGCTTATGGCTCGAAACACTTCCAAGGGCCAAAAAGGACAACTCTTATTGACTGGAACTTCTAAAACACAATAAACCTCAACTATGGAGCCAAAATGCAATATAAAACACCCAAAACTAGATCTAAGCATTCAATGATCAATGTTAAAGCTTTGTACCTCAAATAAGTCAGAAATGATGACAAACGTCTAGATCTACAAGCCCTCTTCACATTCTTACTCCTTCTTCAAACTTCTTCTTCTTTAAAATCACCAAATATCACAAAAAAAAATGCACAAGATTAGCTCAAAATGCATGCAAGAGGCTTAGGGTTCGAGTTTAGCACTTTAAGGACAGTGGAGGATGAAAGAATGAAGGTTGGGACGAACTTAATGTGTTCATATAAGGTGCAAACCCTAAAATTTAGAGTTTACATCTAGCCAGCTTACGCATGGGTACGCCCAACGTACGCATGGGCTTCACCCGTTTCGCGCCTCAGCTTTGTACGTCCTGCGCACACTATGTATGCCCAACGTACAACCCTCCCCCCAAAAATATAATATTATTACTCAAATAAGCAACAAAAGGAAATACTTGACAACTTCGGCATATTTCCCTTAAAACTATGAGATGTATTTGGTTTAACATAGTCACTATTTTTTTTTTTAAAAATGATTTTTATGAGACATTATTATCGCTATTTTACCAAAAAAGGTGTGTCTGACTAATGGGAAAAGAAAATAAGCGATCTTAAAAAATGATAATGAAAACACTTTTTAAATTGGAATCATCAACGCATGAATCGGATGACATGAGGGCCCATTTAGTTTTGCTTTGAAGAGTTGAACACTTGAATGTTCACACAACAAAATATTGTCGATTTGCTATTTTACGTTTGGCAAGAAATGTGGACCATTATAGTAGGTAGAAACCACTACAAACTTAAGATCCAAAATAGTGAGTGTTTTATTTGACAAATTATAGATACATGTATTTTATTTATTTTTAATTTATTTATATAGCTAATAGTTTCTTGTTATTTATTTATAATCTGCAATGTATATTTATTAAGCTAATTTTATGCTTACCCCCACTTGCTTGTTGTACCTCTTGTTTGAGTATGTGAATATAGGTACCTCATGTTTGACTTTTTTTTGTTCGGTCAATTGTTCTCAACATTCGGTGCATAAACTATATAGAGTAGAATGATAGAACCACAAATTTAAATATGTAATTGTACAGGGAAAATGACTTATGAAGGTAACTAACTATTTTGATTGTCCACATATAGGTAATATTCTTTTTTTTGTTCTCATTAATGGAACAAACTTGTTAGTTATGTTCATATTTAAGTAATATGACCGATTATTACCTGTTTTTGCCCGTTTTAACCGGTTGCATCGTTTTTACTGAGTGTTACTCATTTAAAGCTAATTGCGTGGATTCTTACATGGCCATTACTTCCCTCTCTCATTTAATTAGGGTTCTATACGTTCAATTTCAACATAATCACCTCCCGATTGTAGATTCGATTCACCAAATTCACCATAATCACGTGTTGAAGTCGACTACAAGATGGCGTCTGAATCATCTACACGTATGTATTTAACTGTAGATGTTCATTACAGTGGAGTATTTGCCCGAAATCCGTTGAAATACTTAGACCTCGAAAAGATAACAGTGCGTGATGTCGATTTTGGAGGGTTTTCCTACAAAGAGTATCTTTTGTGGCTTAGGAATTTAACAAATGGAAGTTGTGATAATGTGTACTACTGTAGTAGAAAGGAAACCTTAGGTGAGGGTATTATAAGAATCGACAGTGATGTTGATTATTGGGAGTTTGTTGAAGCTACTTATACTCCTGAAGCTGAGTTGGATGTCTACATTGACCAACAAAATGATCCAATCCTTGATTGGGTTGAAAATGAGGTGTTATCAGATGGTAATGGGTATGATAGTGAAGAAGATGATGAGAATGTAGAAGAGGATGATAGTGAAGAAAATGATAACTTGGATGGTATTATGGCATATGAGCATGAAGATGATGAAGAAGTCCATACCTTTAACAAAACTGTTGGTGACAATTTTTTAAACAAACTTTCAGGTAAGCTTAGTGATGATAATGAACCTAATGATGGAAAATATGAGAAGGTTGTATTCCCTATCCATGATGAGAACCAAGCATGGGATAAGATGATGCCAATTCTAGGTATGAAGTTTGCAAACCCAATGCAATTGAAGCTATGTCTAACCAATTATGCAGTGAAGAATGGGTATGAATTGTGGTATGAAAAAAGTGATCATAACAGGTTACTGGTGAAGTGTTGTAAAGGTATGAAGAACAAGAAGAATAAAGGTTGTCCCTTTAGGTTGTGGGCAACCTGGATGAGCAATGAAAGGTCATTCCAAATTAAATCTTTAATTGATAAACGCAATTGCTCAAGAGTCTTCAAATTTGGGTCCATTGTTACCTATAAATGGATAGGTAATTATTTCATGAATCAGATTCTCCAGAAACCAAAAATGAGTGTGAGGCTAAAGTTAGCAAGACATTTAATTTGATTGCAAGTGTGGGACAGTGCAGAAATGCAAGGAGGTATGCATTTAAGGAGATAGAGGGTACTTTATAGGACCATTATGCTAAAAATTGGAGCTATGGAGAAGAGCTAAAAAGGACTAACCCTGGATCAACAGTGAAGATGGATGTGTTGGATTAGTGTCTAAGTCCATAACTATTTTGGTATGTACTTGATCCGATAGTGCATGGTCCTTTTGGGTTGCCTTCACCAAAACAACTTGATTGGAGAAATAAATAAAGAGAGAGAGGTTATTATGATTTATTAATATGTTATAAGAATAATATATTAAAGGAGAAATCATATTTTTTTAATTAATATTGGTCAATAATTAATTAGGAATTAATTTTGTGATCAAGTGTAATTAATTAAACTAGAGGGGTTGATTTGTAATTATGTGATAGTTACAAAATAAGGTAAGGATTATCTTAAATATAGGGTGAACGAATTTAAGGAGATAATGCCTTAGAATTTGACTAGGATAAGGGTTTCTAAGACTTATCTTATGGTTACTTGGTGGGCAAGCAACTAGATAAGGATAAGGACTAAAACCCAAATCTTTACACCTATATAAACCCCCTAAGGCTCATGAATTCGTGTAAGCCTTCCCAAGAAGTCCTAAGGACGAATTCCTACCTCTCTCCTCTCTCTTTATACCTTCTCCATTTGCTCTTGGTGTTTGTAAGCCATTAGAGGAGTGACACTTGTGACTCTAAGCCTTCCAAAGTTAATTCAAGGAGGAATTAGGATTGTTATTGCTACATAACAATCAAGGTAATATCTTAAACCTAATTGTATGTTAATATCGATTTCCATATGCTAGAATTAGGGTTTATAGTCTTGGATTCAAAGCATGTACAATAGAGAAACCTAGATCCAAGCATTAGGGTTTGTATGAGCACATAAGATGTCTTATGACCAAAACCCATCAGTGGTATCAGAGCCTAGGATGGTTTCAATTGTATTGATGCATTGTATATCTAAAAAATTCGATTTTTTGGTGTTCTAGAGGCTGGACTCGCCGAGTCCATAGCTGAACTCGCCGAGTCCAGGGTGACTCAACGAGTCCAGGCTTGACTCGACGAGTCAACTCGTCAGATAGTGCTTATCGCGGGATTTCTTGCTGTTTTTGCATATGGATAGTTACCTTATCATGTTAGATCAATATTAATCCGATTATATGATATATTTGACTATATTTTTGATCTAAATGAAGATATTTATCAATTAATAAGATAATTGTTTCCTTATAAGATAATTGATTAATTATTTTGAGTAAATTGATAAATTGTTTTGCAAGAAATCATTAAATAAATCAATTATGTGATTAAATGTTAATTTAAAATTATTTGTTATTTGATCCTTGTTGTTATGAAAAGTTTCATATTTTCCCCTTTAGGTTTTATAGTTTAAATTTGAACCCAAAAGTTTTGAAGTTTTGAAATTTAAATAGTTAAAACCCTAATGTTTTGAAAAAGGTTTCAAAACTTGCCCTCAAGTTTTGGAATTTAAAAGTTGATTAAAAGTTGATTAGGAATGTTAAATTCTAAAACCCTAGTAATGTTTTGAAAAGTTCAAATCACTCCCTTATGGTTTTATTAATTGATTAAGGTGTATAATTAAAAGAGATTTAATAAATCCATAAAAGTTTAGGTTTACAATTTAATTGAATTAAAAGTATAATTGTTAAATTTGATCACCTAATATTTTAAAAGTGTAAAATGCACCCTATACTATATATAACATTAAAAGTCTAACATTATATATATGTATGAGTAAAAGTCAGTCTTACCGTTAGTAGGCCTCATTCACGAAGCTGGTCTATAAGGGGTGTTTAAGGAAATTGCCTATAATATGGCGATTGAATGGGTATCCACTCTTACCCACCGCACTTTTGACTAGTGGAGGGTCGTTAGCCGAACAGGTAGGATAGGATGAAACCTTCCATTATAAGTATAATGAAATACAAAAGTAACTAAATGTTTTTACAAATTCCCAATCTTAGTTACTTAGGCAAAGTGAATTGATGCAATTCCATAAATTACACTTTGTGCCCTTGCGAAGACGTTAGTGGAGCGTGCGTGGTTTACCGACACACTAAATGGTTCTAAGCAAAGGTAGCAAAGGGTGACTCAATGTTTGTCATAGTTCGGTGGAGCGTGTGTGGTTTACCGGCACATCGAATAGGTGACTGTAACATGTGAGGGCACCATGTAACTTTGCATGGTTATTCACACCCGCTTTGTGATCCTCGGCATCCCAGTCACAAACGAGAGGGGCATATCGAGATTTAAACATGCCATTGAAATGTTCAATGAATCTCAAAGGATCTAGGAGTTTTCATAGATTTAAAACTTAAATTTATTTTTCCGTTTTTCATGGTGGAAATTAGTGAATCGTCATTCACTTACCTTCAAATATTTTGCAACTAGATTACAACATCCCTTTTCTAGGTTGTAGCGTATTGTGTTGGGTCCTAGCCTTGGTATCTCATTTACGTGATTTACTAAGGACTCAATCGATCAACTAACTTGAATTTGTTTTCTCCCGTTTTCTAGATGTCAAAGTTCGACAACTATGGTCTTCCCAAATCCCGTGGAACAAGCATTCCACATGAAGATGATATTCCATGATTCGATCGAGGAACAAGAAATCATGCTTCACTTCCTCCTCCTCCTCCAATTATTCTCCCTAACCCACAAGATTGTAAAATTGAAAGGTTCAATATCATTCAAGCCCTTTTGGCAAGTAAACATAAAGAAGGAAAGTCAGTGTGTGCACACGTCTTAGGGATGAAGTCACACATTGATAGGTTAAGAATGATGGGATCCGTTGTCGGTGAAGAGATGGCTGTTGATTGGGTTCTTCAGTCACTTCCTAACTCGTATAGTGAGTTCGTAAGAGAGTACTATATGATGAACCACGACGTGACCCTTATTGATCTCACCTATATGCTTATTGCTGCTGAATCAACAATGGTTTGGCGCAATAGAACAGCAAAGTTGATTGGCGAATCTGCCTTCAAGACCTCTATGGATATAGACAATTGCAATGAAAGACATGCAATGATCGAAAAGTTTGATCATAAGAGAAAGGCGATGTCTGAAGTAGTTCCATGTGTTGTTCCAAAAGAGTCAATTTGCTTTTATTGCCAAGAGAAGGGGCATTGGATACGAATTTGCCCTATTTACCTAAGAGATCTAAGAGATGGGAGAGTCAAAAGTATGACTACGCTTCAGGTAAAATCCACTATCTAACTTCGCTAAGTTCTTATTCATTGATTCTTAATACATGATGTGATAAGATTGCATTTGAATGTTTTGCAGGATCGGTGAAAAGAAAGGAAGCTTGATAAGAGAGCAAGATGAATCTAATCACAAGATATGGATCTCAATCGCATAGACTTGAAGATTGGATTTTGAGCTTAGATAGTTATGATAGAGTTGTTAGAAATTTTCCTTTTACATAGTTTTCAATAGATTTTGCATTGTAAGGACAAATGTTTTTCCGCTGCTTTTATAAATAAAATAAATTTTGTTTGACTTATTTATTTATTTGTTTACTTCCTTGCAATGAAATCGTTATGAAAATTGATGTTTGCATATTTCTACAACGAATGGATATGATTCTTAGTTATTCTATTTATGGAAATGTCGAGAATTTACCAAATATGGAGAGTTTCTCATCACCCAAATTTCATTTGGACTGAAATTTGGAATCACGCAACTTGGTTGCATGATGAATGAGAAATTTCATATTTGGAAATTAGACAAATTCGTTGACAAAGTGTCAAGTGAAGGACTAGGAGATCGAGTACACAAGTTGTGTGTTGATCAAGTTCACCATAAGAGTAACAAAGATATTCATCATGATTTACTAAAGGTTTAGTAAATATGATTATACTTACAGGATTAAGTGTAATTCTGAATTGATTAAAGGGTTTAGATCAATAGTAGAACGAATAAGAAGAATCAAGTAGGCAGAAAAATAAAAGTTTCTCCATTCTAAGAAGAAGGGAGAGTAGCTTTTATGCTTTATGATAGATCTTAATGATTAAGAACCATATCTCAATTGATCCTCTAAGTGAATTGTATGTTTAAGAAGAGGAATCAAGGATTGAAGAAATGGTTAAATCAAGAAGTCTATCATTCTTCGTTCCAATAACAAGTCTTAAAGTTAAGATTGTAACAATGAGTGAAAAGTATTAAAGGTTTATAACATTCATCAAATGTGGAAAGTTGTGATGTCTTGAATAAGACAAAGACCGACTAGGACCAATTTATGAAGTGTTTTGATAAAAACTACACTAACTCTTGAATATTTGTTTGTCAAGAAATGGTTATTGACAAAAGAATCTTATATGTCAAGGAGTCAGTGGGAGCCTTAATGGTCTTGAAAGGTTTCAAGAACAAGTCAAATAAACCTTATTGATCATCACTAGCACACGAGTTGAGGTTTACAACCTATCGTGTTGACATTATTTTGTTTCTGTGTTGTTTCCAATTGAGTTAATTATGCATGTGAGTCTCTATGAGTTCTCATTTTGAACGCATAAAAGGCAAGGCACCTTGATCAATGAAAGGTACATTGATAGGAAAAAGGTGAGATGCTTAACTACTTAGAAGACGTGGTGGGCAGCTGTGCCACCATAAGGCAAGAAATCAAGATTAAGAAAGTTCGGTCCATATGAGTTTGAATTTGTCGTAGACTTTGGTTTTAAAAAATTCACATGGATAGAAACACATACACCGTTTAAATCTAAGTGTCATAAGATTTCCTTCTTCATGAAAATGATTGTGAGGAAATGCTTTCACTGAGAAAGATTTTAAGAAGATAGTGATTGTAAAATTGCATTCTCGAATTCGATCATGGTTACGGTATCCCTTTCCATAATTTGAATTGTGAGGTCTGGCAATTAGTCTTAATTGTTTAGACACACATATGAACTATCGAATGCAAAGGTGTACAAGTTCAAGAAGCCTTGATAAAAGATTATCAAAGCATTAAGTATTAGAAACATGGACTTAAGAAATTCAACAGGTATTGTTTTTTTGAAAGTTAAGATGTTTATGAATACATGTTGAAGCTAGTGGGAGCATAAGTGTTATGTTTTATAGTAATCATCATGATAGTGGGAGCATAAAAGTTATGATTGTATGATTATTATGGAAAGTATTGCAAGTTGGCAATATTAATTATAGAAAAACAAGAGTTATACCTTGCAAAGTCGTAAGGGTTGTAAAGTTGTTTTGCTATAATTAAGGGAGAGAATATTAGGCTTCATCTCAAATCTAAAGGCTTAGGTTGAGAAATGTTAATAAATTTAGTCAAAGGTACATAGTGTGTTCTTAAAATTTCGATTATGACTACAGAAATCCTTTTCACAATTCGAATTTTGAGAACATAGCAAATAAAACATTGTGCATCGTGTCCTATACGCTTCAGGTATAGGTTCCATTGAAAATGCTTTAATGTTTGACCATTCTAAGATTTTCAAAATGTCTAGCGCATTTAGAGGGAAAAAGGACTAGAATAGGTTTTGACTAAAATAATTAAACAACTATCAAAGGACAATCCAAAGTTCGAAGAAGATTGGTTTCTTGTGAGTAGTTGAAAGCATGGTATTGAATGGACCATATCGACATTATTATGAATAGACAAGATTCTATTAAGAATGAGTTATCATATGGGAAATATGGAAATGTGTCCATATTGGGAAATTGAATATTGAAAAATCTATGACTAGATTAGAAACCTTTATGCAAAAGGGTGTTCAAAGGAATGTACTTTGAGTGAGAGATATCGTATCTAAGGAATTGTATTGTAACAATCTCCGATAGAGGACTTTGTAATATCATTGGCAATAGTCTTTGTGACTTTGGTGCAGTGACATTACGAAAGAATCATTGCATAGAATGTTAGAATCTAGCATATTCTATAAGTAGCAAGAATTTTGATATTCTTTCACTTATGAAAAAGGATTCAGAGTTGTGAAATGAGAATGATTGGAAATGTGTTCAATGTGATCTATTTCACAAAGTAAGAACCATAGGTGAACATTGTGTGCATGCTAGCAGCATGGGATAAGTGTTGTAATTCAAGTAAGAAGTTGATTACCCGAAACGACAAATAATGAGTAATTGATATGGTGATAAATAAAAGGAGTTTTATTTATACTCAAAGGGTTGAGGCCATATGGGATTAGTATTATTCTTGTGTTTCACTTTGCATGTTTTGACTTCTAGAATAATTGAGTTTATTAAGAATAATCGAATTATTCAAATGGGCCACAGTCATTCATATGTTGGAGGTAGCTTTGAATGAAGATTGTCGTGAATTGGTGTATGGATTGTCTAAAAGAGTATTAGACATAAGCAAATGTTTGCTGCAACATTCATGAGTGCTTATGAATATGAATTTGAGCATTGGATTAAACCCACGCTCGCTTGGATCACTCCATGAATTGTATCATGAGTGATTGGTGAGACGATAACATCTTATATTCTTGAAACCGAGATGTGTGAGTTGTATCTTTCAAATCGGTTGCACATTGATAATATGTAAACGCACTAGTAACTTGGTGTTATAAAACATATTGTTGTGTGTGATTTGGTTAGTAAGTGCAAGCAAGCATTGTATCAAAGTTTATCCGTTCCTTTTATCCAAAGAAGGATAAAAGCGATATCTTTTGGGCCCCTCGATGGTTTAGTGATGACAAACGTAAATGCTCGGCCGGGCTAGGGCTAATTTGATTTGTTCAATTAGTCAGTCGTCATAAATCGGGAATCGAGAAATAGTACAAAGAGAATGATTATAAATCATGTCTTATACGATATCTAGAATGGAGGAATATATGATCCCTTATCTAAGGACACGCGTATCTGATAGGATCAGAGTTGACAGCGGCTTTTGAAAGCTACGATTGCAGATCAGGATCTGAAGTCATACGCATAATAGTTATTAGACTTATCCAAGTGGGAGACTGTTGGATTAGTGTCTAAGTCCATAACTATTTTGGTATGTACTTGACCCGATAGTGCATGGTCCTTTTGGGTTGCCTTCACCAAAGCAACTTGATTGGAGAAATAAATAAAGAGAGAGAGGTTATTATGATTTATTAATATGTTATAAGAATAATATATTAAAGGAGAAATCATATTTCTTTAATTAATATTGGTCAATAATTAATTAGGAATTAATTTTGTGATCAAGTGTAATTAATTAAACTAGAGGGGCTGATTTGTAATTATGTGATAGTTACAAAATAAGGTAAGGATTATCTTAAATATAGGGTGAACGAATTTAAGGAGATAATGCCTTAGAATTCGACTAGGATAAGGGTTTCTAAGACTTATCTTATGGTTACTTGGTGGGCAAGCAACTAGATAAGGATAAGGACTAAAACCCTAATCTTTACACCTATATAAACCCCCTAAGGCTCATGAATTCGTGTAAGCCTTCCCAAGAAGTCCTAAGGACGAATTCCTACCTCTCTCCTCTCTCTTTATACCTTCTCCATTTGCTCTTGGTGTTTGTAAGCCATTATAGGAGTGACACTTGTGACTCTAAGCCTTCCAAAGTCAATTCAAGGAGGAATTAGGATTGTTATTGCTACATAACAATCAAGGTAATATCTTAAACCTAATTATATGTTAATATCGATTTCCATATGCTAGAATTAGGTTTTATAGTCTTGGATTCAAAGCATGTACAATAGAGAAACCTAGATCCAAGCATTATTGTTTGTATGAGCACATAGGATGTCTTATGACCAAAACCCATCAGGATGTAGATGTCGTGCCTGATGGAGCCACTTACTTCTCAAAGTTCTATATATGTTTAAAGTGTGTGAAGGATGGATGGATTAAAGGTTGTAGAAGGGTAATTGGACAGATGGCTGGTTCTTAAAAGGTGTTTGTAGAGGTCAGTTGCTTGTTGTTGTAGGTAGGGATGCAAACAACCATATATACCCTCTTGCTTGGGTTGTGGTTGCAGTTGAGATAAGGAAACATGGAAGTGGTTTGTTGACCTTCTCCTTGATGACATTGGAATGGGAAATGAACATAGGTTGACATTAATATCAGACTAGCATAAAGTAATGATTTTATATGCTCTCTTTATTTAATACTTAATTTATATGAAGTTTATGTTTTGTTTGTAATGCTGACAGGGATTACTTGAGGTTGTCAAGGAAAGGGTACCTGCAGCAGAGCGTAGACAATGTGCAAGACACATATGTGCTAATTTCATGAAAAAGTTCAAGGGTCAACAGTTCAGTACACTTTTCTGGAGAGTTGATGCTTCTACTACCCAGGCTAAATTTGAGCAACATATGAATGAAATCAAGAAGATAGAACCACTAGCCTATGATCATCTAATGGAGAAGGACCCTAAAACTTGGAGTAAAGCATTCTTTCAGACTGATAGGGCATGTGATGCATATGATAATGGTGTTTCTAAGAGTTTTAACTCAATCAGTGCAGCTGCCAGGAAGAGACCTCTAATCACTATGTTAAAGGAAATTAGAATTTATGTGATGGAGAGACTGTGTAGACAAAAAAAGTAAGGGAAGTTCTTGGGGAGACTTAAACATATGTCCTACCATCAGACTGAAATTGTCCAATATTAAGGAACTTCAAAGGTTAGTGATTGAATACCTTTTATATACTTACATCTTATATGTTTGACATTCAATTGTGTATACTTACATTTAAGTGTATGTGGACAGACTTTGGAGAGTTGTATCATCTGGTTACATGTTGTAGACCTTGGTAAGAAAACATGTGGATGTAGAGGCTGACAATTAACTGGTTACCCTTGTGTACATGCATATGCTGCAATTTCAAACCTCAATAGGGATCCAGAGGACTATGTATCACCATGGTTGACCACAACAATGTTTTGTAATGCCTACATGTACACCATTAAGCCACTAAATGGTAGTGAGATGTAGCCTGATGTGGATTACATCAAGCCATTGCTTCCCAAAAGGAGAAGAATGCCAGGAAGACCATCAACAAAAAGGAAAAGGGATCAGATTGAGAATGAACTAAATGGCAATAAGCATACAATCTCAAAAGGGGGAATAGCTATGAGATGCAGCATATGCAGAGAATCAAGGCATAATAAAGCAAAATGTCCTCAAAAACCAATTGGGGAATCCTCAAATCCAAAGTCAAAGTCAAAAAATAAAAAAGCCAACAAAAAAGGTATTTCTATTTATTTACCTTTTGATTACAATAAAACAGTTTCTAATTCTAACATTTGAGTTATTTCATAATAGGTAAAGTGAAGGTTGAATTGAATCAAGAAGTTGATTTGGAAAGTAATAGTGACAGTGAAGTTCAAAGGGAGCCTAATAGTGAGGTGGAGTCTTATGAAGTTGATTTTGAAGAGGGTAATCATACATAGGAAGATGTAGACCAACCTAAGGTTGAAGCTGAAGAACAGGTTGAAGTTGGAGGGGTTGAAAAACAGGTTGAAGTTGGAGGGGTTGAAGAACAGGTTGAAGTTGAAGAACATGTTAAAGCACTTGTTGAAGTTGAAGTTGAAGAAGGTGAATACTAGGCTGGAGATGTAGATCAAGTTGAACAGGTTGAAGTTGAAGTAATTCAAGATCCAGTTGGACAAGATAACCAAGGACAGGCTGCGGTTCAAGATCCAGTGGAAGAGGAGCATATGATGGAAGTACCAGCATTTCAGGTTCTACAGGGAAAGAGAAGAAGGAAACCTTCAGAAAGAATCACAAAAATTCAAATAAGAAAGAAGTGGGAGGGGAAAGAGGGGAGTAGTGGTGATAAACCAATGGAATTGGAATAGAATTTGATAATTTGTTGTTTTTTTGGCATCATTGACTGGGAATCTTTTGTCTAGTAATATGTGTACCTTTCGGCAGTAATGCATCTGTAACTGTGTTAAATTCCATTGTTTTGTAAACAGTGTTTCCTGGAATCCAATGTTACATTCCCATGTTAGATTATATTATATTACATCCCAATGTTTCAATGTATACCATTCCAGTGTTTAATTACTTTTCATTCTAAACATGTAACAAAAACTTTAAAAGCAAAAACATGTAACAAAAATTTCATCCATTCATAACATACATAACCATACACAATAACAGGTGGACTACATCATTCTAATACCAATCATGTTTCAATCATGAACTACATCATTCAACCCTAATACATCATGAACTACAATGAAATCCAAATTTTCACATACAATACAAATAACAAAATCAGTGCCAATTTTTTAGTAAACAACTCCCACCTGACTTTGTCCAATTCCTGTCTATTAACAAAATTGGTGTTCTTTTCTTCTTCGATCTTCATTCTACATATGCTGATTTCATTCTCCAAAGTGCAAATTTTCAAGGTTAAATTACAGCTTTCTTCTGGTTTCCTCCAGTAAGGCTTTCTTCCATCTGTCCTCCCTTCATCCTCATCCAGCCGTTGCCAGAATTTACAGCTTGGACTTTTTCCATTCTTGAAGAAAAGTTTAAAAAAAATGTTAGGTTAAAGGATGAAGAAGAAGAAAGGGTATTCAAAAAGATGGAGAAGAAGAAAGTTGGAACGTATTCAGCGTACCATCGAGTTTTGACAAACTCTAAATTTTCTTCCAGGGTTGTCAGGGGTTCTTGAAGTCTTCACACGAGATGGTAAGTTGCAATCACATGGATGATCAGCTTGAAAATCATCTTGTCGTATTGAAGAATAAGATGAGGAAGAAGAAGCCATCGTTGATCTAGGGTTCAAAATCAGGTGTAATTAAATGACTTCTTATACTGTAAACGAAGATGATATAAGCACAATGCCATGTAAGTGCAACGTATTCAACTCATGTGTCAGATGGCTGCCACATAAGCAAAAACAGGTAATAGCCGGTCATATTACCTAAATATGAACATAACTAACAAGTTGGTTCCATTAATGAGAACAAAAAAAAAAAGAATATTACCTATATATGGACAATAGAAATAGTTAGTTACCTTCATAAGTCATTTTCCCTAATTGTAGATCTTAGTTGTTTTCACTAAGATTATTGTCTAAAAAATGGTTAACTTTTAAATAACTGCTGTAACACCTGCAGATTCAAGCTAGTCATTATAAGCGTTAAAAACAACTTGTTAGATAAAAGATTATTTAGGATAAATAATCTTAACCAAAATTATAATATATGCGACAAGGAGTTCATACATATAAAGAATGTTGAAATCCGACTTCGTATGAAAAAATTATGCTTCTTCAAAGTTTTGCAATTAAACCAACACGGCTATGCGTATCGTAAAATGTGGATTTTTGATAGATTAATTATTAGCCTAAGTGATTAGATGAAATTCATAGTAATCGTAAAATTTAGAGTGAGCATATAATGAATGTTCAAATCTGATTTCATAAGAAGAAGTTATGATTTTTCTAATATCTCAGCGCAGTAGTATACAGTTCAGAAACTGAAATTGAAATCAGTCGATGTTTAGGAAAAGCAATCTAAAAGAGAGTTGATGATCCCGTCAACACCTATCTGTTAATATAAAGACAATCGAGAACGGATATCGTATCATAAAGTTAGAGTTTTTAACAGACTTTAACAGTCTAAGTCAGATAATAATATATCTTTAAGAAGTAAATCAAAATTAGTCAAAGAAATCTAAATGAAAGTTGTAGATCTCGTCGATAGCTATACGTAGATATAAAACCCGTAAAAAACGGAGCTCATATGATCAAGTTATGAACTTTCTTAGAAAAAAAAATTGCATGCACAGTCGTGCATACAGACAATATATGTGGCGCGCATCTGACATCCACCCAAATCTCGACACGTAGCACCATTTAGAGAACGAAACTTCAGCACCCCGACCATTTGCACGACGTGCATATCTTTTTCAACTATAAATACCCGCCTTTATATATACTTCTCATATCCCACCCCTATAGCTCAATCCATTGAGTTCTCTTTGCATTAGATCCAAATTTCCTTAGTTTTTAGTAGACGATGAAGCCCTACGACCCCTGAGTGTTCGGCAAGTAGTAGCCTTTAAGTAGAAGCTCTGCTAGTACAATTTCTGGACTTTTATTTAGGAAATATTTGTAAGTTAAATTACACTTTATATTATTTTAGTGTAATTTGTATTTAAATTCATAGTTGTTGTTATGAATTTATAAATATAACTTGTCAGTAATTCCAATGTCATATTACTGACAGATCTATTTACGGGGATGATGTTTAGGTTGGATTTATTGAGGTGTTTAAAGTAGAATTTTCAAACAATATACTCTGTATACCAAACTGACCCTACCTCCGATATAATCCTATCTTGTTGTCTCTTTTCAACTATAGATTAGTAGACATTGGGATTATTGAGGAATTTATACTATCATTAGTCATAAGGAATATTAGACTAAGACTTAGTGAAAATTATACTAGGTCACATCAAACGAAAAGCAAAGTGCAAAGCGAAACGTTATCTGATTTCTATGTCATTACTTTAACAAATGAGTGTATAGTTACTTTCAAACTTACTCATAAATACAAGAATCGTATATGCTTAAATGCTATGTGCGTTGTTTTTGCTATGTTTAATATATTCGCACTACATGATACGATTGTTACTTTATTTAATCGTATGTTATACTTAATACTATGACTGGGTACTAATGGGCTATGTAAAATAATAAATAAGAGGTTGTGATATGGTTGTATAAGATAATGATTGTGATATGTTAGTGAGTGTTGTGCGAAACAATCAACCCTGACTTATTGTGTTTATCCGAAAGTACTATTATACTGTCGTGTCTGTCTAAAGTATCATTCTACTTATCGCGCCTACCCAAAAAGTATTATCGTACCGCCGTGTTTACCCAAAGTACTATTGGATTACCGTGCGATGTCCAAAGTATTGTCATACTGTTGTACCTAATTACTTAAGAAAATATAGATTACTGCTGTCAAATATCCTTTAGAAAATATCTCTTGATTTTTAAGATTAGGAAGTGAGAATAACAAGAATGGGGTACCTGAGTTGTTTAAATGTTGAATATTATATAATTAAAGATTATAACATTGTGGGTTGAAAACCCTATGTGTTCACCAGTTTCGCAACCTAACTCACTCAGTTTTTATATAGCACAAGTATCAATACGAATATACTGATAGATAATATAATTATCTGCTGAGATTTAAGGTGTTCGTAGACTGCTAAAATATTGATGTAAGACATGCTTATGCTTATGTTCTTGTATCAGTTATGATATCTCAGACTTTTAAAATATAAAATTTTGTCTAAAATGTCTTGATTTTGATATTATATTATGTCAATGATATTTTTGGACAAATTCCGCAATAACAAATATTTTAAATAAACATAAACTAAAAGTTTTAGAAAAACCGTGAAAATCTACTATGACAATCTTTATTTTCACAACGAAAAAAAAATTAACTCGTATTACTTTAAATAAAAGAATGTTTAAGACTAAAACAAACTTCATATAGTATTCAAATAAATAAATGGAAAATAAAATATGATTTGTTGAATTCATAAATAAAGTGATAAGTTTGAATGTAATCGCATGTATTGAAAGTTACCCAAATGAAATTTGCGAGTTTGCAATGACATCTTCAAAATGGTCCAGATATATTTTTGCAGAAGAAACGCATCAAGTTCCAAATGTCAACTGTGAATGGTTGTTTTTATTTATTTATTTATTTATTTATTATTTTTTTACAAAATGCTTAATTGCATATAACACGATAATTTGTGGATAATCTCATTCACGCCGCAAAATTAGGGGAGACAATTGATGACATCACGTGACAAAAATACACGATACGAAATGAAATTTGGATGAAACTGAATTCGAATTCGTGTTCATATCATGTTCGTGTCAAGTATAAAAAACACGATGTTGTATCGTGTTCAAAATTCGACATGAAATTGACACCATTTAGCATTTGTCTGTCGTGTTTTTCGTATTTGTCGTGTTATATATGATTAAGTATTAATTAAATAAATTAATTGTTATATTATTTTATCTCTGTCGTGTCGTGTCGTGTTTGTTGTTTTTTAATTAGTTCGTTTTCGTATTAGTTGAGAAAAACACGACATCTTATCGTGTCGTGTTCGTGTTACAAAAAACATTGTCGTGTCGTGTCGTGTCAGACAAAAACACATCTTGATATTTTTAATTTTTTTTCTCATAATTTTCACTTATTTTAAATTTCAAATATAAATAAAATTTCATTTATTCATTTGTATTTAATATTTTGTTTTAATCAACCTGTATAATATTTATACTAAAGGATTTATAGCCTAAGGATATCCGGTAGACAAAACTGCACAAATGGTCTATGTGGTTAGCTGAAAATTGTCACTTTGGTCCAAAAAGGTTTGGACTAGCACCAAAGGTCCAAACTTTTCATTTTGTTGCGAGTTTGGTCCGTTTTGCTTTGAACTTTTTTAAAATGACGATTTTACCCTTACTTTTTCTTTTTCAGTTTTTTTATTAATTTTTTTTTGTTAAAAAAAATTGAAACTAATTTCTCTCTCTCTCTCTCTCTCTCACCCTCTCTCTCTATATGTACCAATCTTCTTATTCTTCTTGAAAATCAGACCAGATGACCAAAAAAACACCCATAACAAATTGTTGAACTCGTTGGTTATCAATGGAGATGGAGAAAACAGAAGGAGAAATCATATCTAGGGTTAGTCTTCTCCATCTGTTTTTAGAGATGCTCTTCTTCTCTATCTGTGTTCCAGATCTATTTGTGTTCTCCACCATAGTCTAGATCGGTTTACAACACCACCCCCTTCTCAGTTTATATTCTCCATCTGTGGCTCGATTTTAAGATCTATCACCAGAAAACCCACCTCAACTACACCCTCTAGTATCATGGTAAATCTTTAATATATGGTCTCTAATCTTCGATCTCGTCGTCTCCGTCCATATCTGCAAATGTCGCTCTGTCTGGAAAATCGAGCCACAAACGCCGCCTCCGCCTCTATCTCGGTCGATCCTCGTCTCTCTTTATCGTTCTCCATCGAACTTGAAGACTGTCGCAAACCAAAGATTTGGCAAACTAAGGGCAGTGACCGGTTAGGATTCTCAGATCTAACGAGTTAGGGTTTTAGAATAACAAGTATCAAACAAGTTAGGGTCTCCCAAATGACGATCTTTCTTTTTCTATGTCGAAAACCCTCTTTCGTTGTCGTTATTCTTCTCCGTCGAAAACCCTCTGTCGCCAACGTCTGTGGCTGGAGTTCGTCTCTCTACTTCTCTAACATTAGTGGTGGTGGTGGTTACAAATCTGCATATAGTGGTGGATCGGCAAGGGTTTCTCACTCCCTCCAACGCTCCTTTTCACTCCCCCTCTCTATCTTCATCTGGAATAGCCACTGTAGGTTACAGGATATTTTCGGAATTCAAACTTGAGAATGAGAGATGTGGAGGTAGCGAGCTACGGTGGAGACGGTAACCGGTGGTGGTGGTGTTCATGTTTACCAAAGGGAAAAAATATGGGGGTGGGTCGTGAATGGATGATAACACGATTAATTTTTTTTCTATTTTTTTCTTTTCTTTTTTTGTTTAATTTTAAATAAGAAATATAACAAAATAAGAAAAATAGAAAATGAAATTAATGAAGGGAAAACTGGTCGTTTTAAAAAATTTCATAACAAATTAGACTGCACAACAAAATAAAAAGTTTAAACTTCTGGTATTAATCTACAATTTTTTTTGAACCAAAAGTGATAATTTTTAACTAATTGCAGTTTTATCTATCAGGTATTGTTTTGTTCCAAATAATAAATTACTATAAATAGATATGGAACCTTAACAATTTTTCATTCGATCATTAAATTGTCGTCAAACTGAACAACAATGTTCGAAGCGTCACTTCTCTTTTACTTTCTTCTTCCCTTTCTTTTCATCTTCTTCAAACTACTTCTTACCAATTCCGACGAAAACTTACAACCCAAATCATACCCCTTCATCGGCAATTATCTCTCCATCTACGCCAATAGCCACCGTCTTACACAGTGGTCCTCCGACGCTATCCACAACTCCCCCAGCTTCACCTTCGTGGTCCGCCGTCCTTTCGGTCAAAAACGTGTGCTCACCGGAAATCCCGCAAACGTTCAGCATATCCTCAAGACTAAATTCTCAACATACCAAAAAGGCGATATTTTCCGGTCAACTCTCTTCGATTTGCTCGGAGATGGAATCTTTAACGTCGATGGGGACGAATGGAAGTTCCAGAGACAGCTATCCAGCCATGAATTTAACAGAAAGTCTCTTCGCCATTTCGTCGAACATGTGGTGGATGATGAACTTAACAATCGTTTAATCCCAATATTAACCACCGCTGCTGCTAATGATACTGTTCTTGATCTCCAAGACATTCTTCAAAGATTTGCGCTTGATAATATTTGCAGAATCGCCTTTGGGTATGATCCTGCTTACTTAACCCCGTCGTTGCCACAAGCTAAATTTGCAGTTGCTTTCGAAGACGCTGTTCGTATTAGCAGTGAGAGATTCCGTACGATTACGCCATTGATTTGGAAGTTCAAAAGGTTTTTAAACATCGGATCGGAGAAACGACTTAAAGAAGCAGTTGCCGAGATTCGTCGGTTCACCACGAAAATATTGAACGAAAAGAAACAAGAACTCACGACCGAACCCGTTGATTTGTTATCACGATTTCTGAACTCGGGTCATTTGGATGAGAACCTTGTAGCGGATATTGTAATCAGCTTCATACTCGCCGGAAGGGACACAACCTCGGCGGCTTTGACGTGGTTCTTCTGGTTACTTTACAAGAACCCGGCGATCGAAAGTGAAGTTGTGAAAGAAGTCAAAGAGAAATCAGATTCCCCCATTTACGATGAAGTGAAGGATATGGTTTACACTCATGCTAGTCTCTGTGAAAGCATGAGGCTCTACCCGCCGGTTCCGGTGGACTCGAAGCTGGCGAACGCCGACGACGTTTTGCCGGACGGGACCGTTGTGAAGAAAGGTATGATGGTGAGTTATCATCCGTATGCAATGGGAAGAATGGAAAGTATTTGGGGGGAAAATTGGATGGACTTCCGACCGGAGAGATGGTTGGAGAAGGATGATACGGCGGAGAAGATGAAGTTTAGGGCGAGGGATCCGTATGTATATCCAGTATTTCAGGCGGGTCCGAGGATTTGTCTGGGGAAGGATATGGCGTTTTTGCAGATGAAGCGAGTGGTGGCAGGCGTTTTACGGCAGTTTATGGTGGTTCCTGCGGTGGATGATGGTGGTGAGCCAGTTTTTGTGGCGGCTTTGACCTCCAAAATGAAAGGTGGGTTTCCGGTCAAGATTAAGGAACGAAAAGGATGATTAAAAAAGTAATTATGAAAGGGTTTGATGAGCTATCTACATATATTTAACTGTAAGTTTATTTTATTTTTATCAATCTCGTAATAAGCTAGAGTTTATTAAAATAGGTAGATATACATTAATTTATTATCGCTTTGAATAAGAAAATGGATTTCTAAATAATAAAGTTTTGAAAACAAACTCTGTCTTGTCTATTTAAATCGTCAAATTTTAGTAATTACATATTCTGATAAAAACATATAATTTAGTTATAGAATGGTAACACCTATCAAGTATCCATATTAATATGACCAATGCTATTGATAAACCTGTACACCGTTCTTCTCAAAAGTCAATCCCAAAGTCCTATTAACTACAATAGAATTTTTTATTTTTTGATCAACAATAGCATTGCATTTTGTGACATGAATTGTAAAAGTTCCTTTATATACCAGTAAAATCCATTTGATAGTTAACCAAAATTTTCTAGCGGCAAAATTGTCTAAAACAGAACAAAGAAGACATACAACCTCACAAGTCACAAATAATGTAAACTAGTGAAGAGACTCGTGCGTTGCACGGGTCGGGTTTTTTCTTTACATGTTTGGTGGGTTACGAAACAATGCTTAAAAACGAAATAAAGTAGTAGATTTTGCATGTGGGACGCTATAATTGGTTAACTTTAAAAGTACAATGCTTAAAAACGAAATAAAATAGAAATAGATTTTCAATAATTAATACTTTATGTTATGTGTGAACAAATGCAAATACAATGGTATCATGGACAATACATTGTTAGTTTATGTAAAAAAATGGAAGCACGTTGCTATTATGGGTTATAAATTGCATCAGATCGTCTTTAGGCATGTTCCAGATCTCTTGTCATACTATGTCATCGACTTCTATCAGGTCTTTCACTTCATTCTTCCATTATGTTTGCTTGGAAATTCAATCAATGGTGAATGAGAAATGCATATATGCCCTTAAACTTCCTTTTGCGCCAGACATATAATAAATGAAATATGTTAGGATTAAAATCCCAACAAACAACTAAATTGAAATATAATGAAAAAAGAAGAAGTAATTACTTGAATCATATCCTGCACATTCTACGAAATAGTTGGATTTGACCTGTGAATCACAACAGGATGCATTTGAGTAACACCACCACTATTACCGTCGTCGCCACCATTAGCTCCTTATGTAATGCTTATGTAACATTCGCGATTTAGGGGTATGTTTCTTTTATATCATATTTGTTAAATTCTTTTCATTCTGGTCCCTAGCTGAGTAAGTTAGGCGTACTCTATGAGTATGTTGAGCGTACTGCCTCGAAACTTGGATGCAGAGGCACCCATGTATGCTAGGTGTACGCAAAGCAAGGGCAAACCCTACTTTTTAGTTTTTGTGCCCTATTTAATCAACTTATGTTGCCTTGGGTGCATATTATGTTCAGCTCCACATTGTTCCACATTTTTTGACTCTAATGTATTTGAGTGTTTTGGATATACTTTGATTCTATTATGGTTTTATGAACATGTTTTGAAATATGGTTTTATTATTCTAAAATTTAAAATTTTTGGTCTTGATGTTCGTGATGTTACAAGTTGGTATCAGAGCCTTGGTTTGAGAGATTCAGACACACTCTCGGATGTGTCTAAAATCAAACTAAGGGTTTGGTAGATTTTTTTTTCAAATGGAAATGTTTTACAAAAAAGTTTTATAATAAAAGAAAAAGGGTGTGGTGCATGCAATTAACCGAGCTCAAGTAAGTTTTCCCAAAATACCCATACATGTTTTATGATATGCTTTGATTTTTGAATATGTGAATCGCATGCAAGTTTAGGGCTAAGTATCTGCTAACGATTTGCATGATGAAATGTTAGGATAGATGTCTTTGTATGCCTACTGTATGCGCTTGTAGACGTGCATGCTAGTACTGATCAGTCAGTGATAGGATGACCCGTTTAGGTTATGCTTGTACCGATTACTTGATGCTCGAATGTTGCCTGCTTTGTGCTTTTAGGAGTTCCCATTAACTTCAGCTAACGAGTAAGCGAATATGCTAAGTTACATATTGTTGAGGCTAAATAATTTTAGAAGGTTAGGTTTTCCAACCGTTGTAGTGTGAGACCTTTCATTCGAAGAAATATCTGGTGTCGGTGATATGAAATTGTATGCTTGAGCTAGTTAGAGGATGTTAGGAGGAGTTCCTTATGCAACTGATGGCGGGGAGTAGTGTGGTAGTTTCCATAGGAAAACCTAGGAAGAGATTTAGTGTTGGGAGCCTTGTTTTGTTGAGGATTGTATGTAAGGATAAGGAAGTGACTTGGAGAATTCGGCGGTCCTTGAGGAAATTACGAGAATATATGTGGAAGGTATTTTGAGCCCATACTACTGAAAGTAGTGGATCCTTACTCGAGTTAAGGAAATTTGCGAGATACTAAGAAGTTTGTAGAGTATAGGATCTCTTAATGTTTATGTGTGTTCTGATGGTTTGAATGGTCTATTTTCAGTATGGTGGTCACTCGAGGAAGATCTGGTAGTGGTTCTTGTGCTGGTGAGGGTTCAGATTCGAGTTATGGAGTCAGATAATTGGATGCCCAGATGTGGGAGTTCATATCGTCAGAGATTACCCACAACATACTCGAGCAGACTCCTATGATCTTTGGTACGATCAAGGAGGGTATCATGGAGGTTTAATATGAGTGCTTTGGCTTATTCCGTTCTGAGATGGTAGCGATGAAGGGAGCTTACACTTCCACTTTCTGTGAGTTCCAGACATGTTTGGCCCATAAGTTCTTTAGGAAAAACCCGATCGCGAGCAATTGCTGGTTAGCGGCGGTAGGACATGCCTTACGAAGTCCATTCTAATATATTCCCACTACCACTCGGGTATTTCTGGTTGTTGTAATAATCCTAAGGTATTTTGGTACTCTGCTTTGACTTTAGCACAAGTCAAGCATTTGCTCACATAAGTGACAATTTCTGATTTCATGTTTGGCCACCAATATTGCTTCTTCAAGTCTAGGTACATCTTGTCGGAGCCTGGATGAACGGAATACCTTGACTTGTGAGCCTCATCCATGAATATGATTCTGATGTCACCAAATTTTGGCGTCCAAATTTGATCCATGAAACATCGTGTTCCGTCATCCCTGAGCTTGAATTGTTTATCCTTCCCTCAAAACCATTCGTTAGTAATGTTTTCTTCTTTTAAAGTCTCGAGTTGTGCTTCTTGAATCTGTGCGGTAAAGTTGGAATGGATAGTCATGGTTAATGCTGATACTAGACGGGGTTTAATATATTCTTTTCGGCTTAAGGCATCTACTACTACGTTTTCCTTTCCGGGATGATAACGAATTTCACATTCATAGTCATTCAACAACTCAATACATCTTCGTTGTCTCATGTTGAGTTCTTTCTGATTGAAAATGTCTTGAAGACTCTTTTGATATGTGTAAATGGTACACTTTGTACCATAGAGATAGTGTCGCCAAATCTTTAAGGCAAAAACTACAGCTCCCAGGTCTAAATCGTGGGTAGTATAGTTGTTCTCATGTACCTTGAGTTGACGATAAGCATATGCAATAACTTTGTCTCTTTGCATCAATATACAACCCAACCCTTGGTATGATGCGTCGCAGTATATGACAAAATCATCTATCCCATCTGGTAGGGATAGGATTGGTACACTACACAACATTTTATTCAGTGTTTGGAATGTGAATTCTTGTTTGTCTCCCCAATCAAACTTTGTGTCTTTTTGTGTTAATGTTGCGAGTGGCTTGGTGATTTTGGAGAAGTTTTCTATGAATCTTCGATAGTAACCTGCAAGTCGTAGAATTGGTGCTTCCGAATTCTTGATTGCCTCTATGTTGGCAGGGTCGACATGAATTCCTTTGTTGTTGATCACATGCCCTACAAAGTTTACTTCTCTAATTCAAAATTCACATTTAGAGAATTTGGCATATAACTTTTCCTTTCGTAGCAGTTCCAAGATTAGTTGCAGGCGTTGCTCATGTTATTCCTTGGTTTGTGAGTATATCAATATATCATCCATGAATGCTATCACGAATTTGTCCAAGTAGGGTTTGCAAACACGGTTCATGAGATCCATGAAAACCGCTAGGGCATTGGTAAATCCAAATGACATAACCAGGAATTCATAGTGGTCATAGTGAGTTTGGAATGTAGTCTTCGAAATATATTCATCTAGAACTCGAAGTTTATGGTATCCTAACATTAAGTCAATCTTCGAGAAGTAATTGGACCCTCGCAGTTGATCAAATAGATGATAGATTCTTGGGAGCGGATATCGATTCTTGTTGATCAGCTTATTTAGCTCCCGATAGTCGATGCATATCCGGAAGGATCCATCCTTCTTCTTGACGAACAAAATTGGTGCTTCCCATGGTGAGAAGCTTGGTCTGATAAAACCCTTGTCAAAAGTTCTTGAAGTTGGGTAGAGAGTTCTTGCATTTCAGATGGTGCCAGCCTATAAGGAGATTTTGCCACTGGGCCTGCTCCTGGGACCAAGTTGATTCGGAATTCGAGTTGTCGAACTTTTGGTAATCCGAGTAGATCTTCAGGGAATACGTCAGGATAATTACACACCTAAGGTATATCTTTGATCTTTTTCCCTTTGCTCTTTTTATCCACAATGTGGGCTAAGAAAGTGTAGTACTTCTTGTGAAGGTACTTATATATGCTTTCATACGTGAGATGATTATGAGGTTTTGACATGACTTATCCCCGTAAATAATTAGGGATTCTCCATTGGGAAAAGGGAGTTGTACGACTTTTTGATAACAAAAAATTTCAGCACGATGAGGGGATAATCAATCCATGCCGATTATTGCATCAAAGCTTCTGATAATCTGAAAGACATATACTCCATTTTTTCTAAAACTACATCATATTTATGAAATACTCAAACTTTCATACTTCACAATATTGTTACTCCAAAACATGTTACATGCGTATTCATCAAAATAATATTTTACATTGATAGTTTATTTACATAGACTTGATACAAACCGACTATTAAGATTTTTTACAAAGTTATATATATATATATATATATATATTACATACTTTCCTAGAAATACATACAAAATTATAACATTATCTATTCTACATCTTCTACCAGTACAAAACTATACTGGATGCTTATGACCTGCAATAGTTAAACATTAAGAGTGATAAGCGGGTGACACTTAGTGAGTTCAATAATAGTTACAATATAACATTATGCCATATACATATATCAATATGACAGAAGCAAAGAGAGACAAGGAACAAGATAAGCAAATGAGTATCATATGACAGACTTTCCATAACAATGAATAATTAGATTAAAAGATTTGAAATCAATGAGGCATAACAAATTTCCAACACTTGATATACATCAATAAGACTTCACCCCAAGTGGCGTAGAAAATATAATTTCAGAATATCATTTCACTAGAATACACAGGCTTTCAGCCATGTCTTTCTATTCTTCTATGCCATAGTGATGCTTATGTCATACTTTCATGGTCAAATGCTACATACTAGTACCCAAGTGATGCTTATGTCATACAATTCGTGGCCTAAGGTATAGATCATTATCATAATAACATGGGAAAACACATTGAACATATAACACATAACATACAATTATCCCTATATTGAAACTCACCGTGAATTAATCGGGGGTTAAACTAGTAATTTATGCAGCACTTCGTTATAATAGATATATTTCTTTGCTGAAAACCGGGAGCTTTATTGAAAACCGGACCCTACGAGGGTTGAGCTTCAAACCGAAAAGATAAATTTATTGGGCTCTTCGGGCACTTCGGGGCGTGTTTCTGGTGTTGGGAATGATCCCGGGGTTTCGGGGGAAGTTGAAATAGTAAAAATATGAGTTTAGGGGTGAAAAAACCAAATTTCCAAAGTTACCCGGGAGGTCTCGCACCCTTTATATAAAATGAAACATAATAATATACAATCAACAAATGATTGTAAACAATACTCATAAATAATTCTCTATTATTTAATCATCAAAAATCATTTACATTTACTCTGTTACAAGTTTTTAAATATCTATCTAACTATTAAAACTAATATCATCATTTAGACCAATGCTCATTGCATGTTGAACGTGCTTAACCCTACTTAGACCCTTTGTGAGGGGATCTGCATGATTCTCTTCTGATGATACCCTCTTCACAATGAGGTGTCCTTCTTCTACTCTATGTCTGATAAAATGGTATTTTTTGTTGATATATCTCAATATGTCATGATCTCTTGGTTCCTTTGCCAAGGCAACCGCTCCTTCTTTATCAAAGAAAATCTCTATTGGCTCCTTTATGGCTGGTACAACTCCAAGGTCTCCGATGAAGTTCTTCAACCATATAGCATCTTTCGATGCTTCACTTGCTGCTATATACTTTGATTCACATGTAGAATCAGTCACGGTCTCCTGTTTACAACTTATCCAAGTTATTGCTCCTCCATTAAAAGTGAAAACCCAACCAGATTGAGAACAAAAGTTGTCTCTGTCTCTCGCCTACTCGTATCATGAATAACATTAAGGCACCAAGAAACAGCCGGAATATTTTATTAAATTGCATATGAATCAAACATTAGCAAAAACAAGCAAACTCTGTTATCAAATTATAGGACAAATGAAACGTAACAACAATTCTCTTGTAGATATGATTTTCATAAAACAAAGACTTCCACTTAATTTCAGAATATAACCATTGCACTTGTAAAAATCATTACTCCACGATCCCTCACCAATAATCTCCACAAGAACACACACCATCTTTAAAATGATGGTACCGATTTAAATCTCTACATACAATCTCCCTCTTAGTAATCTTGGATATAAACTTAATTGCAACATGACAATCCTCACAAACACGAAGATTTTTCGTGATCAAAAGTCTACTATGAGGTGGTGTACTAATCAACCCAAACGCAATCGCTAGCCTCTCACTATGCCTACACACCATCCCCATCTTTTCATCATCCTCCACATCATGAAACACTGGTGTAGTGTTAGGAACATATCCTGCTTCACTCATCAACCTTTCAACCCTTTTCAATTTCACATCTATTTCATCAGACAAAGGATGACTCGTATCCCCCGAAAGAAATGCATTGACTTTATTGTTGACTTCAATCCAACTACATGCAACATCCTTTTTAAGTTCTCGTTTTGTCATTAGCTCTCGAAGCTTTTCCACCCTCGAATACCGCCCGGCTTGCGCGTAAATATTCGACATGATCACGTAGTTTCCAGGTTCATCTGGCTCAAGCTGAGTCAACTTCTCTAACGCAAGTTCACCAAGCTCAATGTTTCCATGGAATTTACAAGAATGGAGCAATGCACCCCAAACGCCGGCATCTGGGCTGACTGACATATTCTTGATCATCTTATAAGCTTCATCTAATCGGCCATAATGACCAATTAGATCGACGATACACGAATAGTGTTGAAGGGTTGGTTGTATTTTGTAATTATGGATCATTGATTCGAAATATTCTCGACCTTTTTCTAGTAAACCACCATGGTTACAAGCGGAGAGAACACCAACAAAAGTTATGTGGTCAGGATTGGCTTCACACGTCATTTTTTCGAACAAATTCAGTGCTTCAGTTGCATGTCCATGCATTGCGTACCCTGTAATCATGACATTCCAAGAAGCAACACGTTTTTCTGATAATTGATTGAAGAGATTTCTGGCTACCTTCACGCATCCACTTTTGGCATACATATCAACAAGTGCGGTTTTTACTTTATCTTGAAAATAAAACCCTTGTCTCCAGCTATACCCATGAAGCTCTCTTCCTTGTGGGAGGGCTGCCATGGCAGCAGCAGCGGAGATTGTGGTGGCAAGAGTCGCAACAATTGGTCTCACCATCTTTGAGGCCATTTCACTGCACAAAACCACGCAATCTTTAGGAAGATTGTTTTGAGCATATGCAGCAAGCATGGAGTTCCATATGACAACATCTCGTTGGAGTATTTTATCAAACACCTGGCGTGCATTACTGACGCTTCCGCATTTTGCATACATATTGATTAAACTTGCACCCACAAAAACATCCATTTCCCATCCGGTTCTCACCATATGGTCATGAACATTTCGCCCCACATCGATGGCAGTAAGATTCGAACATGCTTTGAGAACATACGTGAATGTATAATTATTAGGGAAAACGCCTTTATTGATCATTTCATAATATAGAGAAATCGCAGCATTGTAAGGACCGTTCCAAGCATACTCACGAATCAAAACATTCCAAAGAAAGACATTTCGTTTAGAAATTTTGTCAAATAGTAGGTGGGCATTAGACACATGGTTGCAAGAACAATACAAATCAACAAGTTTACCACATAAAATGGTGTCGTTTCCAAGACCAATTAAGCAAAGATGTGCATGAAGCTGCCTACCTGGCTCAATCGCTCTTCTAGTAATGAATGTTTTTAGGATATGTTGGTAATCTAATCGAGAACAATTGGTCAGGTGAAGCTTCGGAGGAAGACGACGATGATAGGTTATCATAGTCGGTGTTGTTTGTGGGTGATATAGTGATTGACATTGGTGTCGTGAGTTGGATGAAGAATCAGAATCAACAATGGTGGTGAGAGAGGAAAACAAGAGTTTGTCATGTGAAAGAGTCCATCTCTTGAGTTTTGTTGTCACTTGAACTCGAGTTAGCATTTTGGCTTATGGTTCAACTAATGCATGCAATTGTAGTAAAAGAGGTAGATCAAACGTCTGCAATCTGCAACTGTTTGTTTTTTTAAAAGCTGCAAACTGCTAAAAAATTAATGATTTTTTAAACTTAAAAGACTTTGAAAAAGGATTAATAAACAAATTTTAACAATTTCCATAACATTATCGAGCAATAAAAATGATCATTTTGATGACATTAATAAGCAATTTTATCATATAATGAATCACAATAACCAGAATACATTATTACATTACATAATCATCTTAAATTATTCAAACATCAAACTCCTGGATCAACTTCGTCACATGTGAAATAAGTTACATTGCAAACCCATAAGACGAGTAGCCCTTTAGTAACATGCACCTTCTGAGCGGATACTATCCCCTTTTTCAGTAATCAATTTTTTTAAAATCTTTTAAAAGGCTTGCACATATAGAAAGTGCAATCTTTATCATCAACACCATTGTATAAAGCTAAATTATTTACATTTTCAGCAAATTATATGCATTTTCGGCAAATAAATCTGATTTTCAATAACTATGAACATCTAATTTCAGTTAAAATATGATTTTCAGCAACAATAGCATTAGATTTCTAACATTTTCAGCAAACTATATACATTTTCAACAAATATAACATCAGAATTCAAAATTTTCAGCATATTATATACATTTTCAAAAAATATAACATCAAAATTCAACATTTTCAGCAAAGTATACACATTTTCAGCAAATATATCTGATAATCAGCAACTATGAACATCTAAATTTAACAAATAGATCCCATTTAGAGCAACTATGATAATCTAATTTCATATTTGAGCATGAACAATAAACCCTAGAAGATATCATCTGATTTCAGGGAAATAAACTTGACTAACAACTTACCGGTGGAAGCAGACGTCTCCGACGTTGGTGAAGATGGTGTGCGGCGGAGATGGCGGGCGCTAAGTAGGCGTCGACGAGAGTGAACGTAGGCAGATCAGACATCCGGCGACGTTGCTGAGCAGAGCAAAGTCGGTCTGCGAGCAATGAACGACATCAGCGAGGTGGTCGGCGTCGAGGCTATCACCGGAGTCGAAGCATTCACGGGCATATACGGTTTCAGCGATCTAGGTTTCGGGGAGGAAGGTTTGTGAACAGGAAAATCTGGAAACGCAACGGAATGTACGAAGCGTTTGTTTATTTATTTATTTAAATTAAACCTTAATAAACATTAAAATATCTTATTTTTTCAGTTTTAAATTGAAATATTATATTAACTTTTTATAATTTTAAAAATATCATATTTGTTTAAATTTATTTTGTCAAATATTAAATTTTTTTTACAAGTTTTCATGTTTTATAGTAATTTTATTTTTTAAAAAAATTAATTAACTATATTACCCTTAACTAAGAATACCTTTTTGAAATAAAATAAAGGATAAATATCACTCTGACCCAACCATCTTTCTAGTTATGGTTTAAATGGTCCCTATTGTTTTTTTTTTTTCGCACTTGAGAGGAACCAAGTTTTACTTTACCGGCTAAATTGGTCCAGTTACATGTTTTAACATGTAAACCATACACGTAATAAGCATAGTCAGCAAGTGAGTTGAGTCTGAGTTAACTCATGTACATGTCACTGAGTTGTGACCGGTTCCTTGCTTGGGGCCTAAGGGTCACTGTGGACCCATCAGTCCATAAAAGCAGTGGCTTATTCGATGAAACCCTAAATCTTCAATACCCTTTTCCACTAAAGGTTACCGACAATCCGACATAACCTCGATACTTCGCATTCACGTGAGTCACGATGGCGACCCCACCACCACTTTTGCCGGAGTCAATATCTATAAATTCACGAGACCGTCTCAACTTCGGCGATTTGCATACGATTTATTGTGATTGTGGAGCAGAAATTGCAGAGCAGAAAATGGAAGTCACTCGGTTCAAAGAAGAAATGGGTCGAGATTTGGTGTTAAGCAGGGTTCAGTCACTCGCATTACATCGTCGGATTGAGCGCACAGAGAAAAAGGTGACTTCGTTGACTGTATTGGTGATTGGACTTGTGATTGTGACTTTTGGTTTTATGGTGGAGCAGTTTCTTCGTATCGTGAACCCCTGATCTGTTGGTGTTTATGTTGGTGGTTCGTAGTGTTTGTGTTGATTAGGTATGAATGTGTCTTCTTTTGGTAGTATAATGTTGTGTATTAGGGTTTATGTGTTTGTTTTGGCGAAGGTGATTGAACACCTGTCTAAGTACAGACAATTTTGTATAAACTAAACTTTGTAACCAGGTTTATTTAATGGAAAAATAGTAGTTAATGGAAATTATAGTTAATTAGTGTGAAAGAGGGTAATTTCGTCCTTTCACAATTTACCCTTACATATACTCATGTTTCAAACACATATGTGGGCTTAATAAGCTTTCTTTTGCTCTCATATTCTTCTTACCGCTCAAGTGACCTAACTGAAATGAAGGGTTCGATGAAATCAGTTCAATGCTCGTGTGGATGTGAAGCAATATTACGAACGTCAACTACTAAATACAACCCTGGTCAACTCTTTTATGCTTGCCCTAAAAAGGTAAATGTAAATTGCATGTTAACTGTTGACCTAGATTTTGATAATTTGTTTCTGGGTTTGGTAACTTAATCTATAACAAATAATAACTTCCATTGTAGGGGCCTCGTGATGGCTTCATATGTTGGGCAGATGAAGTGGAGAGTACTAACACGACTACTGATACAACTTTGGTTCTGGCAAATAAGAAGCTTCAATCTGATGTTAGAAAGATGAAGTTATGGTTATTTCTAAGTTAGCTGTTTTTTTTTTTTTTTTTGTGGTATTAGTCTACAAGTTGCAATGGGTATGTAAAGGGTTTGTAATCCCATTCGTATTAAATATGGTTTCCTTTCCTATTAAGATGAAGTTATGGTTATTTCTAATAGGGTTTCCTTTCATGTTTACCAATGTATTTGTAATGGTAATGTAATGGATTTGTAATCCCTTTCCTATTAGTGCCCTGCTATTATGTGTCATCATTTTGTTTGTGTTACTATTGTACATAAAAAAAACATTCAACAAACACATACCATAATAATACTATGGGTACCCTAATACTATTACGAAACAAAGTTAAATAACACATCAAACAACAAACACACATCAAACAACCAACCTAGTCTTAACACAATAGCAAATAACAGTTATGTCTATTTAATATTCATTGGATTATCACCAGAATTTCCTTCTCCATTTTTCCCTTCAACCCTTTTTGCCAATTTTTTCTTTATAATCCTCTCTGATTGCTTCCGTTTACGTGCAACTGTTGTTTTTGAACCACTTCCTTCCTTTTCATTACCACCTTGAGATTGCTTCTGTTTATGTCTAACAGTTGTTTTTGAACCACTTCCTTCCTCTTCATTACCACCTCTAGTAGTTGATCTCTTTCTCTTCACCTTGAGTTTTTTGGGCTTCTCAACTTTCAGACATGTAGCCTTGTCGTGACCAACTTGTTTACACACACTACATAGAATTTTCTTCCCAACCTTTCACCCGGTGTGTCTAGTACTGTTTTCTCCTGGGTCCTTCCTTCTATTGACTTTAGGCCTGCCTGGCATTTTCCTTTTCAAAGGTGGCAATGGTGGTATGAAATTGGTACTTGGCCACATATTGCTGCCATTCATCCCTCTCAGTGGATACTTGTAAGCATTTCTATAAAAAAGCTCCAAAGAACATGGGATCCACATAACTTCGGACATCTCTGTTTAGGTAACTAATAGTTGCAACTGAGTGCACACACCCATACCCATTTAGTTGCCAAACTCTACAAGAACATGTCTTCTTGTCTAAGTCAACGACATAAGACTCTGCTAAGTTTCTTGTCTCAAATTGGTTCAACCCACTTGGTAAAACCTGTCAATATCTAATAACATTGTCTAAAAGTTAGTGTAAGTTTAGTATTATCTGTGATGTTAACAAACACAAACTAAGTTTACCTTTGAGCTTTTTTCAATTGATTCAACAAGGATCTAATTGATGGACATGGTTCAAAATCTGGCCATGAACTGCCTTTCATGCTCAAATGAAACTGCCTTTCCATAACATACAATCTAATCTCTTCAAGCATTGTGATGATTGGTTTCTTCCTTGCATCTCTTATAACATTGTTAAAGCTCTCCGACAACCCATTCTCTACAGCATCACACATATTGCCCTCCTCAAAAAAAGCTCTACACCATGATCGTGGGTTCTTTTCTGTTAGATACTCAAAGGCTGAAGGATTGAGAAGTTGTATTTCCTTCATTGCTGCATTGTGTAAAGGTTCAGTAGATGCTTTGCATGCCTTCCAAAACATTTTCTCATACATTACTCCGGGGAATCTTTTCCTAAAGTTGGCAACAACATGCCTTGCACACTGTCTGTGTTCAACAGTAGGCAAAATCTCCTTCACAGCTTCCAATAGTCCCTTCACATTAACAATTTAAACTATAAAATAGTATAGGAAACTTTCATTAATAAATAAAATACAACTAAGAAACATACCTTATGCTGATCTGACATCAATGCAATTCCAAAACCATTGTCCATTCCTAAGTCATCTTTTAAATTTTCCAAAAACCATTTCCAATTCTCTTTGTTTTCAACACACACAACTGCCCATGCAATTGGAAATATATGATTATTAGCATCCCTTCCAACAGCAGTTATTAACTCTCCAGTACATAGCCCCTTAAGGAAACAGCCATCCAGGTTAATTACTCTTCTACAACTGCCCCTCCACCCTTGCTTTAGTCCCTCAAAACATACATAAAACTTACTAAAATAATTTTTCCCATCAGGCATAGTAGTGACATCAATTTTCACAGTTGATCCTAGGTTTGATCTCCTTATCTCCTCACCATATGACCAAAGCTTTGAATAGTACTCAACCAATGTGCCTTCAATTAGCTCGATAGCATGCTTTTTTGCTCTCCTGCATTGACCCATACTTACATCTATACCAAAAGCCTATTTCACCTCTTCCCTAAGCATCCTAACACTCATTTTCTGTTTTTGTAAGAACTCAGTTGTAAAATGGCTACCAATCCAAGCATAGCTAACAATTGATCCAAGTTTAAAGTTTCTATCACAATTATGCTCATCTATAAGGGACTTAATCTGGAAAGACTTTTCTTCATTCATCCATGAAGCCCATAGCCTAAACTTACACTGCCCAGAACAACATTTAACTAATAGTCTTCCACTGTCATTTTTTTTTGTAGCACAACTAATACCCATTAGCAACAGCATAATTACATAACATAAGCTTTAACTGTTTTGGACTATGAAATCGCATTCCTAACACAGGTTTTTGTTTTTTCCAATGCACATTTTCATTGTATGTAGTAACCTCTTCAAAATTTACCTCATTTTCTTCCATTTGAAGATATGGATCCTCATGAGGTGGACTATTTGGAGTTGACTGGACTTTTGGGCATAGCTTGCTCAGAAACTCATCGTTAATGGTCTTATTCATTGGATTGCCATCTACATGTTCAAGGTCATCGTGTACATTACCTTGCAGTTCATCTGGGACATTCTGCACAAATCCATCATAATGATTGTCTTCCACAACGCTCTCATCAACTTGCTCATCAATAATCCACTATTGGACATTCACACCTAGATGATCCATGTATACATCCACAACACAACCAGCAGCATACCCAGCTTCGATGAAGTCCTGGTAATCTATTTCAGTAGCCATGATCCTCAATCCATCAGGAAAATCTTTTCCAGGCATGCAATAAAAAACATTTACACACATTTCATTTGCAAATCTTTGTACGAAGTTAACAAACTCGTTCCTGTCCATTCCAGCAAAATCAACATCTTCGAACCTTTGTTCTGCTCCATCCGTTTAACTAATTTCGGGGTACCTTGTAAAAAACCCAGCAAAGTGAAGATCGAACTTCATATAAACCGCCATAAGATTTTGCAGACAAAAAATACGACAAAAAGGGGAAGAAGAAAGTGAGGGTTGTTATATAATATGTCTTGTAGGGCAAGCTCAGTAAACGAGCATGTTACATGGCAGCTTAGGTGGATTAATTTCAATGACGTGTGTACCTTATATGATGACTAGGATAATGTTAACCGGCTCAACCCTTCCACTTTGAACAAAATGGCTTTAAAAACTATTTTCTAAGTCTTGGTTCCTCTCAAGTGCGGAAAAAAAAAACAATAAGGACCATTTAAACCATAACTAGAAAGATGGTTGGGTCAGAGTGATATTTACCCATAAAATGAATTGACCATATCATCCTCACTATCCTAACCCTTATCTAGACAGAGGATACAACTCCATTCTAAATAGACACATATACAGATGACCCACACATTCAATATTCACACATGAGTTTGATCACAACTCCCTTTTAGTCTTCCTTCTTTCAATCGGCTATAAGCATGATAGTAGTAACATATTTTGATATTAAGTTTAAAAGTTTTGGCTCCACCCCATTTTATTTCCGGTTATGCCCCTATTCCAATTTAGCATTCGCTTCACCCCATTTAATTTCTAGTTATTCCCCTCTTCCAATATAATAGCCTCATTATATTTCCATTTATGCCCCAATTAAACTAGTAATTTTTTTACCTCCTCATTTTTTTTTTTTATTTAATTTTTTATATTTATGCCTTGTTAAACAAGTATAAATTTGGTTAACTTATAACTGTGTAAATTCAGTGGCGAATTTGTTATGTATTTGCTAAAATTATCTATGTATTTTCTAAAAAAAGTGGTAAAATTTATCTAATGTCATTTGCATTTAAAGTGTAGAAATGACATCATGCATTTGTTATGACCTTATGCATCTGATAAAAAAAAGTGGCGATACACTATTTTGCATTTAAAGTGGTAAATTATAGCAATGTAGTATTTGCATCAAGAAAGAAATAGAGGAAGGGAATTCGATCTAGATATGTTAAATTTGTAGAAAAATATGATCTTGTTGATCAACCAAATTGATTGCATCAAAAGGGGAAATTGCATACTTCACAATAAAACTCATGAATTCTTTTATGTTACGAATGATTACTTGATCATAATACAAAGTTATTGAAACAATGAAAGTACATTGCACAAACAAGCCAATTCTTTTCCATCTAAATTGTCAAAAAAAAGTTCTTAAAACTTCATTGGTTCTTTATATTTCTGGAGTAAAACTTCTTTCTTGATCCATGTTTATTTCATCTAAAAGGCCCAAAAAACTTATTTTTTTCCTTTATTATGTATTGATTTACTGATTCAATTCGACACCCATATCTATATTTTGCCTTGAAATGAATAGTGTGCAAAGAACCATATAATCTGATTAATCCAGTCATCCGGTGTCGATGTTGGTACTCCCCATTCTTGCTCAGGGTAAGCAGCATAATATCAAGGTTTCAACTTCATTCAGGCATTTCATCGAACAACTAAAATGCATGACTTTCTTTACTAGAGTGAGCCGACTGCTTCAATGATTGTTGGGTTAAAATAACATAGATATCATCTCCTTCCTCGAATATACATATCAGAACTACAGCTCGGTTGGGTCTTTTGGATAATTAGGATTGGTTGGATTGACCAATTGAGGGGAAACTGACTTCCATTGACGAAATCGTTAAGACGCATCAAGTAATTTCTGTGATCTTGTAAAGTTGTTGGAATCCATGAACAAGATTCAACCTAATTACCGTTGCTATACTCACCAGAGAATCAAGAATTGAGGCTGATTTAACCACAAACGAATTTGGAATGATGTCGGTGGTATTATCAACAACCGTGGTCGTGCATCGTCGTCTTTAAAAGTTTTATTACCAAGAACAATATAGTCTGTTTATATTTTTTTTAAAGTTAAAATGATTATAAAATATAAAAACCGATTAAAACAATTTTAAAAAATGTTAAGTTATTTTTTTTTTGGGAAAATATGATATTTTAGAAGTTAAAATTGATAAATATGATATTTAGATTTAAGATCGGATAAATACGATATTTTAAAGTTTAACAAAAGTATATACGAAATTCTTTTTTTATTTTTTAAATAAGGTCTGCGGCAAAGGTCTACCCGGCCGAAGATATTGATCCATGTCTTTTGACTCGTAGACATAGATGTTTTCCCGCTCGCAAACATAAACACTTAAAAATGACTTTTTCTAGAAAACAAACAGCACATTGGTTAAACCAAATACTATTCCATATACTATATGTATAAGCATCATTTGGTTACGTATAATAAATTTAAGAGATTTATTAACAATATGACATAATATTATAATATAAATAAATACACTCATTTATAAAAGTTATATCCATCATCTCCGACGTAATATCTATATATGTAATTTACGAAAACTTGTAAAAAAAACAAGTCAAAGCTTATTCACACAACAAGAAAAACATTCATTGATGTTACTAGAGTTATGCATGGGTCGATTTCGAGTTTGGACCCAAACCAAACCCAACCTATAAATGGTTGGTTTATGGTTTTTAGAACCCAATAGGGTCGGTTTCTAGTCGGTTCCATTTCTTGGGTTCTAGAGGTGGTTTTTCGGTTTCTTGGGTTCAACCTATAAACTCGTGAGTTGTGGGTTTTAACCCATTTTCGAGAAATAAAGAAGTTAAATACTTCAATAAAAACACCAAGTTAAAGTTAGATACTTCAAAAAAAACACATGATTCTTACGGCCGCATTTGTTTGTACATAGTAGGCCAGGAGAACCCTTAACTTTTGGGTGTCGAAGGAACTTTACAAAAACACCACTTTCCAAATACTTAACATTATTATCCCAACTTCAATACAAAGAGAAGAGCTCGTAAGCATAGACTAATGTGACAACCCGAAACTTCTACCTGGTACATCTAGTCAGTTAATCTAAGTTAAACTCGTTTCTGTTAACTCATAGCACTGATTGAGGGTCCGTTTAAGTGTTCTAAGCTTGAGTACAACCAAGGTCGAGATTAGGAATGAGTCAGCTAGTCGTATAGGGACTAAATTCGGCCATACACCCCTTTTGGAGGAGTGTACGGTCGCACACATCGGTGTACGACCATACACACCCCTCATGGCCATACACCCACCCCTATATAAAGGGTAAACCCCTTTCCTTTCATTCCTTTAACATCCTGGCAGCACACAAGACCATTTCTCTTAAGCTTCTTCAACCACAAACCCTCCTAATGCTTCAAAAACGTGAGTAATCCATCCCTTAGCTTGTTTTGCTTGAAGAACCACTTAATCTAAGCCTAGAATCATTGAGTTCTATCATGTTCTTCATCTCTTTGAAGGAGTGCGGCCGCACACCCACACAAGGTGGCCTCACACTCTTAAAAGACCCTCTAAAGTGAGAATTGGACTTCCATATTCGACGTGGACATGAACCTAGCTTTGCTACACCTTAGAATTGGCTTTTTGGACATCATAATGTAGGGTGTACAACCGCACACACCTGTGTACGGCCACACACACCCTTGTGCGGCAGCACACTCCTTGTGTGTGGCAGCATACTCCCATGTGCGACCACACACACACACACCCTAGGACCACAAAACTCATTTTTAAGACCCTAAACTTGTACTACAACTTAGCATGGACCTAGAACACTTTATGGATGCAAGTATGGACCTTGAAAACACCTCAAAGGCACCTTCCATCATGAGTATACGGTCGCACACCCATGGCCGCACACACCTTTAAAGTGGCCATACACCTCCCTCATGCAATCCTTTAAGGTCCTAGCACTTAGTGTAAGTAGTCCCAAGTTCTTAGAGTGGTTCTCCATCACATTTAGTAGGGAAATACCTTCATTTGACTCCTTTATGTGTCATTACATGTTAATTAGGATCAAATTGTGTTCAAGGCTTCACTTGAACATCCTGTATTCCGTATCGATACTTCATTCAAATCGCCCGAGGTGAGTTTATACCCCTACGCTTTTTCCGAGTTTTTCATGTTTTTGGGGGGAGGGGGAATACAAGCAAAAGTACAAGGAAACTTGTTCTCAAAGTATATTATTTTGTATAAGATAATTATATTTTCAGTATGCTTTTAACATGGAAAACAGTTTCACCAAACGATTAAGAAATCAACTCGTAGAAACAGTTTTCAAAACTAGAGCAATGAACTTATGAACCATGTAGTAAAATGTATCATTTTATAAAGGATTCATGTTAATCATAAAAGGATTTTCTATATTATTACATGTAAATTTGTTAGTCTAACTTGGAGACACGTCCTTGGTAACACTCCCACAGAATCTGTGTGTAGGACTAGCACTTATGACCAGAATCTCTTGTAGGGAGAGTGTGACTGTTGTGTATAGATCTATAAGGGACTGACTATCCCACACCTCGTTGCTAGCTACAGTGGGATCGGCAGGTCTACAGATGACAAAGTCATAAAGTATACTAGTCGTCGATTACATGCCATATCAAGTTAATGTATGGTTATAAAACTCGCAACCTAGATAGCAGAGATTTACTTTTGTAATAATGAATCAAGTGAATTAACCTCAAAGTAATAACTGATTGATTACTAGATGGTATTAATAATACCTTCAGGATTTAGTTCACCACATATTTATTAGTTTTATTTATGTAATAAGGCTAATATACTTCAAGTAACCAGGGTTTTTAAAAGAAAACTACATTTATCGATATAAGTATGGTAGATACTTGTACACCTCTATTTAGAACGGATAACCAACCATCAACTTTTAGGGAAAATATAGGATTTTCCCGGGATAACTTGGCTTTTCATAAACGTATTTGTTTTTACATGTAACTAACGGATATTCATATTCATTCCATGACTCCTTGGATTGTACATACCTTGTATGAATCGGGAAGTCATGGAAGGAATGAGTTTTCAAACACGTTTTTCATAAGAAAATATAGGATTTTCTTGAGGAACACTTTTCAAAAGCATCAAAGAAACATTTTCCACCAAAACTAAATGCTTATGAACTCACCAGCTTTATGTGTAACGCCTGTGTTTATGGGCTTGCCATTTTTAGCAATGTAATACTCTAGGTTAACCTCTGTAACCCGTTTTGAAATAATAGAAGTGTATTATTTGAGTATTATGTGTTTTGTGCTTAATTGCTTAATTATGTGGTTTGATTAATTAAGAATAAAAATAACCGTCAAAATTTAAGTGTAAAATAAACTTGATATCTTTAGATAATGTTGTAGTAGTTGAAACAAGGTTTCCGAAGATATAAAGAATGCCGAAATCCGAGTTATAACGAAGAAGATATGATCTGTCGAAGTTTCACGACAGAACCGGCAACGCTGAATGACGTAAAAAGTGCAATTTACGTTAGAGCGATATTTAGCCTTAGTGATCTAAATGAGATTCGAAGATCTCATTGTTAGTATCAAAGAAATAAAAAGTTAGGCGAGAACAAACGTCAAACGAAGAAGTTATGAATTTATAACGAAATTTTCTGTCCCGGCCTATTAAAAATAAATAATAAAAATAAAGTCAAAATTAGCCGACGGAGTCTAAACGAAAGTTGTAGAGCGTAGTCTCACCTTCGCATGGATATAAAGAACGTCGAAAACGGAGTTCGTATGAAGAAGATATGAATTTCCGAAGTTTATTAAATAATTAATAATTAAATTTAATTATTAAATCTGGCCTTATCCGAAGGCGAGTCACCGGGCTCATCCGGAGTACGCCCCGCGTACAGCGAAGAGTGTCGACACTCGCACTCGAGGACTTCGGATGACGAACGCCATGACGAACTCGGAGCAGTACACCCCGCGTAAATGAGGCTCCCAGCCTCCTATAAATAGGATGCGAGGGCAGCCGGCCAAAGTGCCATTTTTCTCCCTTCTCTCTCCCGTTTTGCATCGTTTTACGTGCCAGAAGTACCCCGAAGCCCCGGTAATATTCCCGAGTCCCGAAGCAAGTCTCAAGATCCCGAAGATCCCGAGAAGTGCGGTTCCCGAGCCGAAGCTCTGCCCGCGAGAAGTTCGATTTTTGTAGAGATCTTCCAGATCTTCTGAGGATTTCTACTTTTGCAAGTCGTAGTGTTGTCCGATCATCTTCTGATCAGGTGAGTGTATACTACCTTTCATAAACGCAATAATAATACAAGTATGGTTTGAGTGTATTAAGTATATTGTTGTTTATATGTGTGAGTGTGTTGTTACTTTCTCCTAACGTATAATTATGAAGTATTTTATACGAGATACGTGTTATGTGTATATTTTGTTGTTATGTGTGTGAATGTATATTCACTTTCTTCTATCTTACAGATCTGATTATTTCTATATGAAATACGTGTTATGTGTCTGTGCCTCATCTGTTATATGGAAAATGTATTGATCAAGCATGCTATACAGGTTTTGAAAATATGTATAAAAATGTATGTTTTTATCTACTAAGATGTTGGGTAGAACATGGGTAGATAGTTGGTGTGTAATAAACAGATGAGAGACCTCGTTGTTGTTTTGATCCAGTCATCTAGCGGAATTTCGATGACGACCACAGACTTTTCTAGACAGTCCAGTGGAACACTAGCAGGCTCATAACCTGTAGGTGTTAATGAACTTGGGTGTTCATTCGCTATATTCCATCCCACTCATGGTTGCCTTATTTGACTTATATTGCTGAGGAACCCCCGAAGCATGTGTTGTCACCCCGATGAAATATTCTTAGACTAGGTCCCTTGTGTTAGTTATTTTAGGGACATAAAGTGAGAATAACGGGAATGGGTAATTGGGTTATTGTTGGTTGATAATAATTAATTTAATTATTTATTGTGGGTTGAAAACCCTATATGCTCACCAGGCTCCCAAGCCTGACCCACTCAGTTTTATTTGTATTACAGGAAGTGGCGCAAGGGCGTAAAATGGATGAACCATCAAGTTGTTTTGTTTACAAGTCTGTATATGTATATATTTGTTGAATGACTTGTAATGTTATCGTTTATGCTTATTGGTCTGTATCGGAACATGACACCCCGAGTTTTGATTATATAATGAAAAATACATTTCTTTTATGAAGTGCTTTGGTAAACATTGTTTTATCATGTTTTGTTTTTGGGAACAAATTCCGCAACTCTTTCAAATCAAAAGGATTTACTCTGAAATTATTTTAAAAGCATAAATGAAAATCGATCTTTTCTGGCCGAGATTTTGGGGATGTCACAGTTGGTATCAGAGCATTAGTTTAAGTGAACTAGGAATTTGTAGGATTTCTAGACTTAAACTTAGAATGCTAAGTGGAATTTTGAGATGTGTGTCTGTTATATTTTAGACACGAGCACTGGTTTATTTTAGGAAAGTTGCCTAAAATGCTTTATGTGCTAAATGTTATATGTTGTCATATATGATATTATTTGTTCGGATCTATGGTCTGTTGCCGACCGGATCTAGAAACCTTATGTGTGTAAGATTCTAAGCGTACGTCTACGATATTAGAACTAGCATATAAACGTTTCGGAGTGATAAGGATGATTTAAATATCTATCGTGAATAAGGATCTAATTTCACCTTATTCGGTGCGTAGATCAAAAATGGTGAGAACTAGAAGTGGAGTTGGAAATGCTGATGAAAACAGCAATCAACCACTAGTGATTGAACAAAGACCTGTCGTAGCAGCGACACCTAAGCCAATAACAATGGCTGGTGTGCAAATGATGATTCAAACGATGTTGGATCGTCAGATGGATGAAACTAGACGGTTGCTTCAACAGAATCGTGAAGAACTGTCAATTCGTGTGGAAGAGCCTGAATTAAATGAAGGGCACTCGGAAGGTGGAAACTTCAGTGGGTCTGTTGGTCAAGCCAACCCAACGATAGTTAGGCGAGACAACCATGATGGAAGGAATGATGGAATGGAATGCAAGTACAAGGACTTTCTAACTTGCAAACCATCGACCTTCAATGGAAGGAGGATCCGATAGGAGTGATGGATTGGATCTCTGAAATGGAGTTAGCCTTCATGACTTGTGGCTGCAGAGGCAGGTTGCAGACTATCTATGCAGTACGTCAGTTCCGAGGTGGAGCCGTTCGTTGGTGGAACACTCTAGGGAAGACTTTAAGCCCTAATAAGCCACTGCAATTGACATGGGCAGAGTTCTTGGTGCAGTTCAAGTGCAAGTTCTGCTCGGCTCAAAATGTATTGGAACTAGAGAACAAGTTTCTGACATTGACGAAAGGCAGCATGTCAGTTGATGAATACACCAATAACTTCACCGATAAAATGGAGTTTGCCTTGCGTATCGTTCCAGATGAGCTGACAAAGGTGGACCGGTATGCAAAGGGACTCCCATGGGAGTACGAGATGCCAGTACGTCAGGCACATACTCTAGAGGCATCTATCTGGGCTGCCAAGTCTGTTGAGAACATGATTAAGGGGAGAACCACCAACAAGGTTGAGGTTGGTGAGAAGAGAAAGTTTGAGGGAACATCTGGTTCCGGTAAGAAAAGCAAATTTTCGAAATCTGATTCGAAAAAGTTTGGTGGGGGTAAAGGAGGCGAAGCGAAGTGGTGTGAAAAGTGTAAGAAAAAGCACTTTGGGAAATGTAGCGAGGATGTAACCTGCTACAAGTGTGGGAAGGTTGGACATTTTACCAATGAATGACCGAACAACAAAAGGATGTGTTTTGGTTGTGATGAAGAGGGGCACATTTTGAAAGACTGTCCGAAGAAGAAGGAGGCAGCTAAGCCCAACATTCCACCAAAGCCAAAGGCGAGAGCATTCCAGATGACACTGGAAGCTGCTAAAGATGAAGCTGATGTCGCTTCAGGTACCTTTCTCGTAAACACATTGCCTGCCCAAATTTTATTTGATTCTGGAGCCAACTACTCCTTTATATCGCATGAATTTGGTAGAAAACTAGCTTTGCCTGTTGATAGACTAGATAATGCTTTATTAGTCGAAGTTGCTAGTGGCAAGTTTGTACCTGTTAGCCATCGTATGAAAAACATCTTAATCGACCTTAATGGGAATAAGTTTCACGAAGAATTATTACCTATCGAACTTAACGGTTTCGACATCATGTTGGGAATGGATTGGCTCAGCGCCAATGATGCCGAAATTTTATGCAAGAAGAAGATAGTTAAAGTAAACCCGCCTGGAAAAGATTAGTTTATGGTGTATGGGGACAAACGTCGAGTGAATTCTGGAATCATTTCCCTAATTAAAGCCAGAAAGTGTTTGACCAAGGGATGTACATCATATTTAGCATTCGTGATTGATGCTAAGAAGGAAAAGAAGGTGGTGTAGAGTATTCCAGTGGTGTGTGATTATCCGGAAGTATTTCCCGAAGATCTTCCTGGATTACCACCTGATAGACAAGTGGAGTTCAGAATTGACTTGTTACCAGGAACAACGCCAATTGCAAAAACACCTTATCGATTAGCACCGACGGAGATGAAGGAATTGATGATGCAACTTCAGGAGTTATTGGACAAAGGTTTCATTAGACCTTGTAACATCCCGAAATATCAAGAGTAGAGTTGAATGGGGCTAAAAGAGTAAGTTGTGAAAGAGTGACTCGGTGAGTAGAGTCGCGACTTGGTCGCATGTTAAGTTGCCGACTCGGCGAGTCAGTGAGATGGACTCGGCGAGTAGGCGCTGAGTGGAGAAAACCCTAATTCTCGGGGTTGAGCCTTATATAAAGATCCTTATGTTTTCCTCCCAGCCTCTTTATCACCCCTTGAGCCCCAGAAAACCCTAAATCGCGGAGAAGCACCATTGTTGAGTGGATTGGAGCTTGGAGAAGTAATTGTTGAAGGAATTTTGGGAGATTGAAGGCTTGGAGCAAGGGGCTTTGCTTGGATTCGAATTACATTGCATTTGGGGCATCACTTAGAGGTAATATCTCGTTATTGGGCTGTTGTTATGTTGTTTCTTCATTTTGGGGTTTGTGGGAATTTGTCTATGGATGAAATGGGAAGTCTAGAGGTTAGATCTGAGGTTGCTACCTCAGATCTGGAAGGGAGAAGAATTAGAGAGCATGAAAGTTCCTGTGTTGGAGTGTTTAGTGAAGCTTACATGTCCCAAACCCTAGCCCAATGTGCAAACGGCCTAGATCTCTTTGGATTCATGTAAAGTTTGCCACTTTACGTGATGGATGAGTGGTAGGAGGCTAGACCTATGTTTTGGAGCAGTTGCATGGCCTGGAATGCTTCTGAATGGATTCAGAACGGTGGTACTCGGCGATTCACATGGGTGTACTCGACGAGTTGCTTGAAGATGAGCTGGGACTCGGCGAGTTGGAAGAACAACTCGGCGAGTAGGTTGATGATAGCCTTAGACTCGGCGAGTCTGTTCTTGGACTCGGCGAGTCTTGTCGAAGGGTCCCGATATTCTCTGGTTGAGTCGAGAATCGGTGAGTCGAGGGATGACTCGGTGAGTTGTGTGCGAGTGGACTCAGAGTTGTTGGACTCGGCGAGTCTCGGGGTGACTCGGCGAGTTAGGTCGCGGATTGAGTGAAGTTCTGATTATGGGAACTCGACGAGTCACAGGGTTGACTCGGCGAGTAGGGTCAGTCAGGGGTTGACTTTGACTGAGGACTTTGATTTTGACCAAGGGTTGGCCGTTGACTTTTAGGGTTTGGTCAGCGATGTGGCCTTTAGGCCAAGAGAGGGGTAAAATAGTCTTTTACCCTTAAGAGGGTGCCATAAGAGGATTGATTCTAGTCTCGAGAGTTTCATTCATGAGAGTATTTGCCTTACGTGTTAGGCGGTGGCGAGTTCGAGATTTAAGTGTGGGGATATCTGCTTTCTGCTCGCCAGGTGAGTCTTCTCACTATACTTTACCTTGAGTAGGTAACCAGAGTTACGTGATCAGAGTATTTGTATGCTATATGTACGTGATGTGTTGTACTACATTACTTCTATGTGATTTATGATGTGCATGTTTATAGAGTTGGAACCGGAAGGTTCCCAGAGTTAGAACCTGAGGGTTCACAGAGTTTGGGTGCACGGACCCATAGAGTTATAGCCTCGAGTGGCTAATATGTGTTATGTGTGTATTTTGGGGAACTCACTAAGCTTCGTGCTTACAATGTTTTGTGTGATGTTTTTTTCAGGTTCCTTTCAGTATCACGGGACGGCACCGGCTTGATTGTACACACCAGAGAAAAAGTCATATTTTGGAGGATCCTGGTTTTCTATGCATGTGAAAATGGAAGTTATGTTTTGTAATTCAACTATGAATGAGATTTTAAACAAGCGTTTCTAAGAATAAAATGATTATTTTAAATGAAAATTTTGTCTTGAAATTTACGGTGTTACAAGTTGGTATCAGTGCCTTGGTTTGAGGGATTCGGATGCGCCTTCGGGTAAATCTGGACTCAAACTGAGGAAGTAAGAAAAGTTTTTAAGGAAATAATTTTCTAAAAGTGAATAAGAGTTCAAAGAGAAAGCAAGAAAGAGCAGTGTGTACAATCAGCCAGAGCCCGAACGGTGATTTCCCAAAATACCCTTACTTTTGTGTTATGAGATATTTATGATGCACTTTATGAGATATTATTGCATGCTAGAGACAGGCTAGGTATTTCATATGTTAGGACTAGAGTGGCCTGATTTGTGATGCCTTAGCCTAGGACTCGTTGTTATATGTGTTATGCTTTTGAGTATGTGATGAGTGAGAGTATCCAGTTAGAACCCATGAGGGGTAGAGTTACAGAGTTCGGTGGTACTTTCGAGGATGAGCCGATAAAGTGGAGTTATCACAGAGAGGGAGTCCTATGTATTCTTCGATGCTCGAATGCTGCTTGCTTTGTGCTTTGTGGAACTCTCAATGATGGGAGTCAGCTACCAAGTGAATATGACGATATTCAGGAGGTAGATGGCTAGCATCATTAGGAGCTCTTCAGCAGCTGATAGCAAAGAAGTGGGAGGACAACAGATGAGCCTAGGGAGTAACCCTAGCCAGATGAGTGCGCTTGTAGAGTAGAGAATTTCGTTGGGGAGTGAGCACGCGCGATGGGATTGGTGAAAGAGCGGGTCGAGCAGCTACATAGAAGCTCTGGGATGGTCCGTGTGGAAAGTATGGGTAGATGTGGCAGGTAGTATGGGCCCGTACTACTGAAAGCAGAGGACCCATACTTGATACAGGGAGTATTCTGAAGGTTCTAAGGAGCGGATTGAGGAGTGATGTTATGGTTCAGGTACCATACATCAGAGCAGATTGAAGAGTGATGTTATGGTTCGGGTACCATACATCAGAGCGGAGTGAGGAGTGATGTTATGGTTCGAGTACCATACATCGAAGCGGATTGAGGAGTGATGTTATGGTTCAAGTACCATACATCGGAGCGGAGTGAGGAGTGATGTTATGGTTCGAGTACCATACATCGGAGCGGATTGAGGAGTGATGTTATGGTCTGGGTACCATACATCGGAGCGGAGTGAGGAGTGATGTTATGGTTCGCGTACCATACATCGGAGCGGATTGAGGAGTGATGTTATGGTCCGGGTACCATACATCGGAGCGGATTGGGGAGTGATGTTATGGTTAGAGTACCATACACCGGGGCATATTGAGAAGAGATGTCATGGAATGAGTACCATGGTTCGTAGTGAATGATGTTTGTGGTTCTCCGGTTATCCGGTCATGAGTAAGTTCGAAGAGGCGTCCCTTGAGAGGGAGATCGAGAGCCCCTCAGAGTATTTTAGTAAGGAGTTAGTGAGAAGGGAGAGTTTCGATCTGAGTTGAGCGATCAATCGATGAAGGAGATGTCACCTCCTACGATCTGGGAGGTACTGATTATGTTCGTGTGCAAAATATGAGAAGCATGATGTTTTAGTTTTGGGTTTAGGTGTAAGCCCTGCAGGTCGTCATTGATGATGATTTCCCACCAGAGTATCAGGTAGCATGTGTGCCGCAAGGCAGTGATTTATCATGAGCAGATGGTCAGTTGGGACTGAGATAGTTGAGGACCACACTACACCTATTTGTGTATAGTAGGAGGTATTGTAGTGGTATCAGTGGGGAGTTCAGTCGAGTTCAACAGTGCAAAGAGTTTTCTATCCATGGGGTGTTGAATTTGGGAGTGGGTCCCTGTTCTTGGGATGATCCCGGTGTTGGAGCGTTGGTTAATGAGTTGAGGTGAGGGGTACGATGATTTTATGGATCAGTCTATGAGCCAGGGATGTTATTGAGCAGTTGAGTTGTTTGGTACTAGATTGGTACGAGATTTGGAACAACTAGAGGCAGACGTGACGAGAAGTTCTTGAGGAGTTCATCAGAGGTTCAGAGTATATGAGGTCGATTCATTTCCTTAAGGGGGATTATCGGGCGTTGTGTAGCACTTTCCGGGGGCAGGTGCGATTTTGCTGGAGAATATAGTTATGGGTTAGTTGTGTGCTATTTGGTGATGGTCCGAACCTTAAGTGGGGGAGAACCGGGTGTCGTATGTAAGAAAGCAGAGATTTGTCAAGAGTGGTTATAAGTGGAGTATAGAGATATGCGGTAAGAAATCATGAGACCAGAGATGTCGGTGATCGAGGAAAGGGGTCAGAGTGAGTTAATACGGGAAGTACTTGTTTGAGAAGGATGAATGTCTCCACGACAGCTGTTTATTGGTCAGGAATCTGGTATTGGTCAGTGTTGGGGCAAGTAGATAGAGAATGATTGGGCAGCCAACTCCCGGGTCGGTATGCATATCCTTGTTGGATTTTGAGCGGCGGGAAAAAGGGTTTCGGAGAATTATCATCGTATTTCGTAGCGTTAGCGTTTTCTCGTATTCCAATTGAGAAATTGGATGCACCAAAGTTGCAATATAATATATATATATATATATATATATATATATATATATATATATATATATATATATATATATACAATATGTCGATCTATTTCTGGGGTTCAGAGGAAATGTATTATTGTGTCTATATGATGCTTGGGGCAGGAGATCAGTGGTTGTGGCAGGATTTTGTGATGTTCTGCTGGGTATTCCGAGGTATCCGGGTATGATAATCTTTATTTCGGAGTTACTCGCGAATCTTGAGTTGAGACGACTTGTGGTATATCAGGTATCTATGGATCTAGTGAGGACCCTTCGAGTATGGGCATCCAGGGAGATTATTTGGGAGAGTGGATCTTCGCAAGGGCGGGCATCTGTTATGACGATTGCCTCCAGAGTCTGTGATGAATATTCGAGACGAGTATGGGTAGCCGCCTATGATAGTCTGCGGAGCACGAGATAGTGGGGTCAGAGGGTGTTGTGATACTGCGGAGAGTCGTAGTACTCACTAGTCAGAGGGTGTTGTGATACTGCGGGGAGCCGTAGTACTCACTAGTCAGAGGGTGTTGTGATACTGCGGGGAGCCGTAGTACTCACTAGTCAGAGGGTGTTGTGATACCGCGGGGAGCCGTAGTACTCACTAGATGGCAAGAGAGTGTGATAATGGAATGTTCTCCAATTAGTGTATGATGTGGAAGCGTTTTGGGCTTGAGTAGCCCTAGTATTGAGTTTTTGGAGCCTGGATGTTGGACCGGGGGCGAGACTGGGGTCCCCGTCTCTGTCAGGAAATGTGGTGAGATGCGCAAGGGATATGCGCAGCAGAAACTAGAGATCAGAGTCGAGACGATCCACGGTTGGATTGTATTTTCTCGCATACGGAAAAGAGAATTTCGTGACTTGCGTGTCACGGGCCCGGGATAGTGGTCACGGGGAGGAAGTTAGTGGGTTATTTGGATCATGATATGGGTGACCTTTGGAGGCTCAGCTGTGGAGTCAAAAGCTGACCTGGTGCTCAGACTCGAAGAGGGATATGAGAGATGAGCTAGAGCTTATCATGATGATGTCTGAGGACACCTCAGAGGGAGCGAACGATTCAGATGCTCAAAGACATGCTTCGGGCATGTGTATTAGGTTTCGGAGGGAGTTGCGGCACGTATTTATCCTTGGTTGAGTTATCCTATATCAACAGCCATCATTAGTGCATTGGTATGCCACCCTTTGTGCTGTTGTATGGGAGGAAGCGTCAGACCCTCATTTGCTGGGGAAAGTGTTGATTCGCGGAAGTGGAAGTTGTAGTGAGAATGGATGATTTGGAGTATGGTGGTCGAACACTGTGTCTGTGACAGTGGTATGGAATGACATCACGATGGGATGTCTGTTGAGGACGCGGAAGGGATTACGCGGGTGTAGAGCCAAGAGTCTCAGGATGGATGCAGGGATAGAGTCTGGGACTCCCAGCTTGATTCTGATCAAGGGTTGTCTGCGTAGTGGTGTTTTCTCCTGGGGATGTTAGAGATGTCATCAGTGTGATGGGTTTTCCTAACCCGAGAGTGCGAAGGTTGGTGCGGCATGGGTGTGTGATTGCAAGAAGAGGACTCATGGGAGTTGCTCTGGGATTGAAGAGTGGGTCCTTCCGTCGTCACGGATTGGATAGAGTGGGATTCGGATCGGGGATCCGATGGTTCATGGCTTCTAACCCTTATGGGTCGAGTGATTGTTGAGATTTGGGGCAGTGATGCTTCATGGGTAATTCTCGGATCGTTGAGTGTGGTTATCAGAGGGTACATCCGGTGCCCGGTTCGAGACAGTGGTCAGAACACCGTAAGGAAAGGGAAAGTGTGTTCGAGTTTCGATGGGTATGCCTTGTGAGACCTGGTCCGATTAAGGCCAGGTGGCACGTTGTGGGAGTATTTCTGGAGTTGAGTTATTGTAGGCTTCGAGGACGAAGCCTAATTTAAGTGGGGGAGAATTGTAACATCTCGAAATATCAAGAGTAGAGTTGAATGGGGCTAAAAGAGTAAGTTGTGAAAGATTGACTCGGCGAGTCCATGGATGGACTCGGCGAGTAGAGTCGCAACTTGGTCGCGTGTTAAGTTGCCGACTCGGCGAGTCAGTGAGATGGACTCGGCGAGTAGGCGCTGAGTGGAGAAAACCCTAATTCTCGGGGTTGAGCCTTATATAAAGATCCTTATGTTTTCCTCCCAGCCTCTTTATCACCCCTTGAGCCCCAGAAAACCCTAAATCGCGGAGAAGCACCATTGTTGAGTGGATTGGAGCTTGGAGAAGTAATTGTTGAAGGAATTTTGGGAGATTGAAGGCTTGGAGCAAGGGGCTTTGCTTGGATTCGAATTACATTGCAGTTAGGGCATCACTTAGAGGTAATATCTCGTTATTGGGCTGTTGTTATGTTGTTTCTTCATTTTGGGGTTTGTGGGAATATGTCTATGGATGAAATGGGAAGTCTAGAGGTTAGATCTGAGGTTGCTACCTCAGATCTGGAAGGGAGAAGAATTAGAGAGCATGAAAGTTTCTGTGTTGGAGTGTTTAGTGAAGCTTACATGTCCCAAACCCTAGCCCAATGTGCAAACGGCCTAGATCTCTTTGGATTCATGTAAAGTTTGCCACTTTACGTGATGGATGAGTGGTAGGAGGCTAGACCTATGTTTTGGAGCAGTTGCATGGCCTGGAATGCTTCTGAATGGATTCAGAACGGTGGTACTCGGCGATTCACATGGGTGTACTCGACGAGTTGCTTGAAGATGAGTTGGGACTCGGCGAGTTGGAAGAACAACTCGGCGAGTAGGTTGATGATAGCCTTAGACTCGGCGAGTCTGTTCTTGGACTCGGCGAGTCTTGTCGAAGGGTCCCGATATTCTCTGGTTGAGTCGAGAATCGGTGAGTCGAGGGATGACTCGGTGAGTTGTGTGCGAGTGGACTCAGAGTTGTTGGACTCGGCGAGTCTCGGGGTGACTCGGCGAGTTAGGTCGCGGATTGAGTGAAGTTCTGATTATGGGAACTCGACGAGTCACAGGGTTGACTCGGCGAGTAGGGTCAGTCAGGGGTTGACTTTGACTGAGGACTTTGATTTTGACCAAGGGTTGGCCGTTGACTTTTAGGGTTTGGTCAGCGATGTGGCCTTTGGGCCAAGAGAGGGGTAAAATAGTCTTTTACCCTTAAGAGGGTGCCATGAGAGGATTGATTCAAGTCTCGAGAGTTTCATTCATGAGAGTATTTGCCTTACGTGTTAGGCGGTGGCGAGTTCGAGATTTAAGTGTGGGGATATCTGCTTTCTGCTCGCCAGGTGAGTCTTCTCACTATACTTTACCTTGAGTAGGTAACCAGAGTTACGTGATCAGAGTATTTGTATGCTATATGTACGTGATGTGTTGTACTACATTACTTCTATGTGATTTATGATGTGCATGTTTATAGAGTTGGAACCGGAAGGTTCCCAGAGTTAGAACCTGAGGGTTCACAGAGTTTGGGTGCACGGACCCATAGAGTTATAGCCTCGAGTGGCTAATATGTGTTATGTGTGTATTTTGGGGAACTCACTAAGCTTCGTGCTTACAATGTTTTGTGTGATGTTTTTTTCAGGTTCCTTTCAGTGTCACGGGACGGCACCGGCTTGATTGTACACACCAGAGAAAAAGTCATATTTTGGAGGATCCTGGTTTTCTATGCAAGTGAAAATGGAAGTTATGTTTTGTAATTCAACTATGAATGAGATTTTAAACAAGCGTTTCTAAGAATAAAATGATTATTTTAAATGAAAAATTTGTCTTGAAATTTTCGGTGTTACACATTAGACCTAGTTCATCACCCTGGGGAGCTCCGGTGTTATTCGTGAAGAAGAAAGATGGAAGTATGAGAATGTGCATTGATTACAGAGAGCTGAACAAGGCAACAATAAAGCATAGATATCCATTGCCAAAGATTGATGACCTGTTTGATCAATTGCATGGTTCGAGCTATTTCTCGAAGATCGATCTAAGGTCAGGATATCATCAGCTAAAAGTAAGAGAGCAAGATATCTAGAAGACCGCATTCAGAACTAGATATTGACACTACGAGTTTTTGGTTATGTCGTTTGGACTAACCAATGCTCCGGCAGCATTCATGGATTTAATGAAAAGAGTTTGTAATCCGTTCCTTGATAAATCTGTGATAGTGTTCATAGACGACATTCTGATTTACTCGAAAAGCCAGGAGGAACATGGCAGACACTTGCGAGAAGTGTTAGAAGTCTTGAAGAAGGAGAAGCTGTATGCTAAGTTCTCCAAATGTGATTTTTGGATTCGTGAAGTGCAATTCTTGGGTCACGTGGTCAACCAAGAAGGGATAATGGTTGATCCAGCGAAGATTGAAGCTGTAATGAAGTGGGAACAACCGAAAACTCCCACGGAGATCCGAAGCTTTTTAGGATTAGCCGGATATTACCGAAGGTTTATCCAAGGTTTTTCTTCGATCGCTAGTCTGTTGACAACTTTGACCCACAAAGGAGCTACTTATGCTTGGAGTGATAAGCATAAAGAAGCATTCGAGAAGCTAAAGAAGAGGCTATGTGAGGCACCAATTCTATCTCTACCCGATGGAGTTGAAGACTTCGCTGTTTATAGCGATGCGTCTGGTGTTGGATTGGGTTGTGTTTTAACCAAAAGAGAAAAGGTGATAGCATATGCATCTCGACAGCTGAAGGAGCATGAAAAGAACTACCCGACTCATGATTTGGAGTTGGCAGCAGTAGTTTTCGCTCTAAAGATATGGAGACATTACCTCTATGGCACGAAGTGCAAACTTTTCACTGATCATAAGAGTCTCCAATATCTCTTTAATCAGAAGGAATTGAATATAAGGCAACGACGCTGGCTGGAATTACTCAAGGACTAAGACTGTGAGATACTTTACCATCCCGGTAAAGCTAATGTAGTTGCTGATGCTCTCAGTCGGAAAGTCAATCTTGAAAGGAAAAGTCCAAGATCGTTGAGAATTGAATTTGTCTCAACCATTGTGGGAAGTATAAAGAAAGCTCAAGAGGAAGCTTCTAAGAAGAATGACCGAAAGGAGGAACGTTTGGGCAAAACGTTGGTGTTCAGTGTAAACAGTCACGGACTGAAGGTGTTCCAAGATCGGATTTGGATACCTAAGACAGGAGGAATCTGAGATCTTCTGATGGAAGAAGCTCACAAAACCATGTACTCGGTTCATCCCGGTAGCACTAAAATGTATAGGGACCTAAAACCCTACTACTGGTGGCCGACGATGAAGCTTGATGTTGCAAAGTATGTGGCCGAGTGTGTGACTTGTGCAAGAGTCAAGACACAACATCAGAAACCATATGGGAGTTTAGAACCTTTACCTGTGCCTATTGGTAAGTGGGAAGACATTGCTATGGATTTTGTCACTAAACTGCCCAGGACAAAGAATGGTCACGACATGATTTGGGTGGTTGTCGATCGATTCACTAAGAGTGCGCATTTCATAGCAGCCAGGGAGAGATGGTCTGTGGAAAAGCTTGCGAATTCTTATGTGAAGGAAATTGTGAGACTTCACAGTGTTCTGCAAACCATTGTGTCGGATCGTGATAGTCGTTTCACCTCAAGGTTTTGGAAAAGTCTACAAGAGGAAATGGGTACCAAGTTATGTTTAAGTACAGCTTACCATCCGCAGACTGATGGTCAGAGTGAAAGAACGATACAAACACTTGAAGATATGCTGAGAGCATCTACCTTGGAATTCCTAGGTAATTGGGATGAACATTTACCATTGGTAGAATTTTCCTATAACAATAGTTTTCACTCGAGCATTAAGATGGCACCTTACCAAGCTTTGTATGGACAAAAGTGTCGTATGCCGTCTTGTTGGCTTGAGGCTGGGGAAAAGCAGTTTATGGGACCGGAGTTGGTTCATCAAACTGCTGAAAAGTTGAAAATAATTAGGGAAAGAATGTTAGCGGCTCAGGATCGTCAAAAGAGCTATGCTGACAAAAATCGAAGACCGATGACTTTTGAAGTTGGGGATTCGGTTTTACTTAAAGTCTCGCCGTGGAAGGGACTTATAAGATTTGGTAAAAGGGGAAAGTTGAGTCCAAGGTTTATTGGACCGTTTAAAGTTCTTCAGAGGATTGGGAACCAAGCTTACAAGCTCGAACTACCAGAAGAACTAAATGGAATTCATAACACTTTTCATGTGTGTTATTTACGGAAGTTCACGGGGGAAGTTCCCGACATGATTCCACTTTCGGAGTTGAGAATCGATGAGAACAAAAGGTTGATTGAAGAACCAGAGGCAATTGTTGACCGAAATACTAAGAAGTTGCGACGCAAGATGGTCGAGTTAGTGCTTGTCCGATGGAAACACACGAATGGGACGAATCTCACCTGGGAGACGGAGAGTGACATGATGGGTCGCTATCCGCATTTGTTTGTTGAGGTGTGATTCCGGGGACGGAATCATCCTAAGGTGGGGAGAATTGTAATGCCTGTGTTTCTGGGCTTGCCATTTTTAGTAATGTAATAGTCTAGGTTAACCTCTGTAACCCGTTTTGAAATAATAGAAGTGTATTATTTGAGTATTATGTGTTTTGTGCTTAATTGCTTAATTATGTGGTTTGATTAATTAAGAATAAAAATAACCGTCAAAATTTAAGTGTAAAATAAATTTGATATCTTTAGATAATGTTGTAGTAGTTGAAACAAGGTTTCCGAAGACATAAAGAATGCCGAAATCCGAGTTATAACGAAGAAGTTATGATCTGTCGAAGTTTCGTGACAGAACCGGCAACGCTGAATGACGTAAAAAGTGCAATTTACGTTAGAGCGATATTTAGCCTTAGTGATCTAAATGAGATTCGAAGATCTCATTGTTAGTATCAAAGCGATAAAAAGTTAGGCGAGAACGGACGTCAAACGAAGAAGTTATGAATTTATAACGAAATTTTCTGTCCCGGCCTATTAAAACTAAATAATAAAAATAAAGTCAAAATTAGCGACGGAGTCTAAACGAAAGTTATAGAGCATAGTCTCACCTTCGCGTGGATATAAAGAATGTCGAAAACGGAGTTCGTATGAAGAAGATATTAATTTCCGAAGTTTATTAAATAATTAATAATTAAATTTAATTATTAAATCCGGCCTTATCCGAAGGCGAGTCACCGGGCTCATCCGGAGTACGCCCCGCGTACAGCGAAGAGTGTCGACACTCGCACTCGAGGACTTCGGATGACGAATGCCATGACGAACTCGGAGCAGTACGCGTGTACACCCCGCATAAATGAGGCTCCCAGCCTCCTATAAATAGGATGCGAGGGCAGCCGGCCAAAGTGCCATTTTTCTCCCTTCTCTCTCCCGTTTTGCATCGTTTTGCATGCCAGAAGTACCCCGAAGCCCCGGTAATATTCCCGAGTCCCGAAGCAACTCCCGAGATCCCGAAGATCCCGAGAAGTGCGGTTCCCATGCCGAAGCTCTGCCCGCGAGATGTTCGATTTTTGTAGAGATCTTCCAGATCTGCTGAGGATTTCTACTTTTGCAAGTCGTAGTGATGTCCGATCATCTTCTGATCAAGTGAGTGTATACTACCTTTCATAAACGCAATAATAATACAAGTATGGTTTGAGTGTATTAAGTATATTGTTGTTTATATGTGTGAGTGTGTTGTTAATTTCTCCTAACGTATAATTATGAAGTATTTTATACGAGATACGTGTTATGTGTATATTTTGTTGTTATGTGTGTGAATGTATATTCACTTTCTTCTATCTTACAGATCTAATTATTTCTATATGAAATACGTGTTATGTGTGTGTGCCTCATCTGTTATATGGAAAATGTATTGATCAAGCATGCTATACAGGTTTTGAAAATATGTATAAAAATGTATGTTTTTATCTACTAATATTTTGGGTAGAACATGGGTAGATAGTTGGTGTGTAATAAACAGATGAGAGACCTCGTTGTTGTTTTGATCCAGTCATCTAGCAGAATTTAGATTACGACCACGGACTTTTCTAGACAGTCCAGTGGAACGCTAGCAGGCTCATAACCTGTAGGTGTTAATGAACTTGGGTGTTCATTCGTTGTATTCCATCCCCCCTCATGGTTGCCTTATTTGACTTATATTGCTGAGGAACTCCCGAAGCATGTGTTGTCACCCCGATGAAATATTCTTAGACTAGGTCCCTTGTGTTAGTTATTTTAGGGACATAAAGTGAGAATAACGGGAATGGGTAATTGGATTATTGTTGGTTGATAATAATTAATTTAATTATTTATTGTGGGTTGAAAACCCTATATGCTTACCAGGCTCCCAAGCCTGACCCACTCAGTTTTATTTGTATTACAGGAAGTGGCGCAAGGGCGTAAGATGGATGAACCATCAAGTTGTTTTGTTTACAAGTCTGTATATGTATATATTTGTTGAATGACTTGTAATGTTATCGTTTATGCTTATTGGTCTGTATCGGAACATAACACCCCGAGTTTTGATTATATAATGAAAAATACATTTCTTTTATGAAGTGCTTTGGTAAACATTGTTTTATCATGTTTTGTTTTTGGGAACAAATTCCGAAACTCTTTCAAATCAAAAGGATTTACTCTGAAATTATTTTAAAAACATAAATGAAAATCGGTCTTTTCTGGCCGAGATTTTGGGGATGTCACATTATGTTGATATTCTTTCAAAAATACTTGTATTCTCAGGGATTTAGGAGACAGATACTTCTAGGATTTTGGAGAAGTCGGCGCGTTAGAGTCACATCTTTCCATTTTACTTTGATAAGCACAAAACTATGTATTAAGACAATGTAAAACCTTTTTCGTATATTGTATTCAATGTTTGGTTGTGTTTACTATGTTTGCCATGATACAACTGTTGTGATACTACGCATGACGTCAACCACCCCCGAATGTTTCCACTATTCCGATTTGGGGGTGTGACAATTAACAAGATGACGTCAACTGTGGTGGGAGAAGAACCCGTTTGTGAGAGGAGATGACAACATTTGTTAGTCCAATAAATTCCTGGAGTTCTTCCTAATCCACCACCAATGCAAAGAGATGGTTCAATTTTATGCCGATATATATATATATATATATATGTGTGTGTGTGTGTGTGTGTGTGTTCAAATATTCTGGCCCATCATTTCAAATTTTTGTGTGGATGTAGGAATAATTCAGGGCCCATCATTTCAAATTTTTGATTAATGGTATAATAGTAATCTTAGCACACTTAATTATGGTAAATATTTATAACATTTAAAATCCTTAAATCGGGTGAATTAGTTTCTCAACCCTAAAAACCCATCGATCCTTTTTTCCATTAAACCCTGCTGACATCAGTCTCTTGATAAAATCCAGGTATTCCTGAATTCGTTGTGACAATATTAATAAGCGGATGCTTCATCAGACCCACAATCGTAACAACATCATCATCTCCAGTTCTAAATCATTCGCTCAATCTCAAATCCTCCAAACTATGTGCTTGTTTCATCGAATACCCTCTAACTAACAAAATCATTATAAGAAGTAAGTTGCATCTGCTCAATCTCTACAAATATATGTACAATTATGTATCGATATTTGAATCTATATGCACTCTATCTCTTCGATATCTTCTTAATTTACACCGATGGTATTTAAAATCACATCTATTAAATATTTTTTTTTAGCAAATTCACAGTTGCATCGTTCCAGAAATTAATAAAAATTAGGTTATCATGCAATTCATTCTCTCTCAATCTCTAACATTAGATTTTGGATTCATTTTATGTATATGTATTCCAACTTTCGAATTTGAAACATAGATTTATCGTACTCTACAAATGAAAGTTGTTTAAAGAAACAATTTTCAAAATTTGGGGAAATAGCTGAAGGTATATATGTTTATGGTAGTAATTGATTGAAGTAATTCGCTTTAAATCTTTAAAAATCAAAAGCTAACTATTTTTATATGATCTGGAATTGTGTGTAGTTAAAGGATGGAAATACAAATAAATCAAAAGGGTATGCGTTTGCTCAATACATAAATCAAGAAGATGCCATGAGTGCCCTAGAAACCATGGATGATAAAGTTTTTGGGTTTTTTTCTTTACTTTTAATTTAACATAATTTTTAAGATATTAAATTTAAAATCCTTTTTCTTGAGTGAAATTTAAAATTTTAAAAAAAATTCATAAATTGACTTGTTTTTGCAACATCTTGATGGGAGAGTAATATTGGTGGAACTGGCGAAACCTATGAGGGGCAGACAGCTTGTGCTTTATCAGGAAGACCGTTTCTTATGCCTGTTCAGAATGTTCCTACCCCCATCAATATCAGGTTTATTATTCTTACTTGCTACAAGTGAAGTTTTTATACAAAATGCTATAAATGTTAAGTTTTTTATACCAAATGTTGCCATTTTTTTTAATAACAATTGTTTTTTTTTTTCATATCATAATGCTAGGAAAAGTTTTGTTGCAAATCTTGATGCCTCAAGTATTATTAACAAGAAAAATGACTTTTTTTTGTTCTTTCTTAGGTCAATTTTTGCATAGAAGGTCCAATATTTCTACATCTTATTTGTTAAGAGTTGTATGTATTTACATTCGTGAACTTCATTATTTGTATGTGTTTTGTTTCAGGACCACTCAAAATGTAGCAAAGTTGCTTGGAACAACAATGATGGGTGAAAATTAAGAGACAATTTGATAACAATTGAGATTCATCACACCAATAATGCGAATGAAGATTCTTTCAAAATGACTTACTATAAAACATTGTATGCTTGTAAAATGTAACAAATATTCCAAGAATGACATTATATTTTTATAGAATGTGACTATAAATTTGTTTTATTTGTTTATATTTGGACACTAGTATCTTGAATATTGTTAACAATAGATGATTATTTTTTAAGAATGTTCTTATGATTCAACTCAAGGCTCAAAATTTTGATATTCTTCAATATTATTATTCAATCAGAATATATATTCTGTAAAAATATGTAATTTGTCAGAATATGCATTTTAACATAATTAAAATTGAATGAATTAAAAAAAATCAAAATACAAAATTAACATAATAAAAGATACCTTAAAATCCAAAATTTCATTTTTTAAATTTGTGTTTCCTAATTTGAAAGTAATGGAAATTTATAATTTTACACTTCTTTTAATTAAATTGTATTATTCTATTTTTAGCTTAATAATATGGATAAATAACTTTTTTAAAATAACTAAAATGATTGCTTTATAATCATTCTTACATCCACATAATAATTAGTTAGAACATAATAATCTAAGCCTATATATATATATATATATATATATATATATATATATATATATATATATATATATATATATATATATATATATATATATATATATGGGTCGGTTTATGGGTAAAAACCGAAACCGAACCTGATTTTTCGATTTTTAAAAAATTCAAACCTTAACCACCGGTTTTGCTTTAATTTCGGTTTTTTTGGTTTCGGCTTCGTCGGTTTTAATTGGTTTCTTGGTTTGGATTTGCTCACCTATGGATATTACATAAACATATCATGGTCTATAGTTGAACTTGTTACATTTACAACTTTGAGTTTGTCATAAATCATTGATTATAACACCACATAATGACTTGTTAACGATCCAAATTACCTCTTCCTTGTAAAGCAATGAGACAAAATTATTAAAGAATCTTTTACTTTTACTCTCAACTAAGTAAACATGTTTAACCGTAAAGTTCTGATGAGATTTGATGCATTAGTGGTTTTGGTATGATCAAACCTGATCTTTAAAACTTTTAAAAAAATCACATATTATTGTCCCTAAACTTATGAAACAGAATATATTTTACCTGTCGGGTTTGAATAACAAATAACAATAGACAAATCACTGAAGAAAATATTAATATTTTAAATAAATACTTGAAAATTTTAAAAGTCAATATTACTATACATGTGGAATAAGAGTATTTATTGTTGCCAACAAGCTCAAATACACACGAGAGAATTGCAAGTTTAACATCATATATATATATATATATATATATATATATATATATATATATATATATATATATATATATATATATAGAGAGAGAGAGAGAGAGAGAGCCACAATATTTGTTAATAGGGTGCTTAACCCATCAAGTCAAAAAATGAAACAATGTATAGTTATCTTTAAAAAAAAAAAAGGTAAGCATATATCGTGACTACATTAACACCCCGTTCCCAAGTTGTAGAAAATAAAAGAAGAGAATAGAAAAGAAAGGAAACGAAATTCGTCTTCTGTGTTCTCGAGTTGGAGAAAAGTGGAAGGAAAATTAAGCATTGAAACTCGGGAACACCAATTTATTTAACTTTTCTCTCATTTCCACCAATTTCTTTTCTTTTCTCCCATTAAAATGAACTCGGGAATAGGGTGTAAGTGAGACCCATAAAGCAACAATATATGCAAATCCAAATCCAATAAGGGCAATTTGATCTTTTGGTTTACAGTTCAAATGTATATAAGAAGAAAAAAAATATAATAACATAATAGTCCTACAATGTTTTTGGTTTTGGTCGAATCACACCATTAACTTAATTTTTTGCTTTTCAAGGGAATAAAGTACATTTTGTTGGGTTTATTTGGCCTTTTTGTAAGATATAAAGGGGTAAAATGGTTACCTATTGCCATGTCATTTAATGAAATGTTACTCTCTTTCTCTGTCTCTCTCTTTCTTTCTTTCTCTCTCTCTCTGTCTCTCTCTCTCTCTCACTCTCTCAAGAACATGCAGTCAAGACACTACATTTTTAGGTTTGTTTTGCAAAATAAACATCCACACTCATGAATCTAAAATCGTTTTTGGGACTGAAAAACCCAGAAATTGAAATGAAATCCTTATTCTTCAAACCATATTTGAAAACAAAATAAAACCCTAGAGTGGGAGGTAGCCGAAGGATGATGAAGTTCGATATCTTCTGGCAATAGTTGTGGCACAAACATGCCATGACATCTTGAATCCAGCTAAAAAATATTTTGTCACACACCCATAAATCCATCTAATATGCTTATACACAAAACAACTAAGAACAAGATTATTGATTTTCCCGTGACATGTACAACAAGATTTGGGAATCCAGAAGGATAAAATTACCTCTTTACCCCAATCGGTTTCATCTTCATAACCACATCTAATAACATGCATTGCTTGCTTCGAAAGGTTAACACTAGTAACAATTTATCATAATATTTACCTTTAAAAAACAAAGAGTTTGGTTCTAAATCAACCTTCGTTAAAATATAGGATCATATCCATACAGAACTCGTCGATTGAAACAACAACTAGTCCCCATGTGAACCGACCCCTGAATCCCATCCAGACCTTTCAAGTTAATCTATACAAAATATAAATGTAAAAATTTGATTTTTGAAATCCCAACAAGATCGAAATTTGAATTTGAAAAGTTTTAAGTTTGACTCTGTAAAATTAAGAAACACACATCGAAGAATACGATATTATGATTAGCATATCGATCGTTTAAATCAATCCCAACATATCAATCATCTTTCCATAAGCACCACAAGATGTCGTAGGAAAGAAACATGGATTCATCATCTTTACCCAGCCATGTGCATCAGTTTTTTAAGGGAACATGCATTGACGATATCAGATCGGCCTTACATGCCTTCACCAAGAAGGCTTGGTTGACTGAAATACAATAATGAAAACCCCATGAACATGTAAATCAACTCAGGTCATAGCTCATCATAGAGAAGGGAAAACAAAGAATAATTGAACTTCGGGAACTGCGATTAATAAAATTTACTTCAAACTTTAAACTTCTCAAAATGCAACTGACCTAGATTGAGTAATCGATTAAAAACTCATAATTAGACTGGGAAAACAAAAAAAGGGGGGAGATGTACCTCGAATGGCAGAAACAATGTACTTATACATAGGTGAGTATAAGGATTATTTGTTAATGTCATCACTTAGACCATCCGCTATACCCACCACTAACCACTATAGTGGTGGGTTTCACATCATCACTGCACTCTCTACCACTAACCATGGGATACCTACCACTAAACGCACCACTCTTCCTCATTTTTTAAATTAAATTTAATTTTAAAATACATTAAAAACATGTACTTTTTTAAGTACTAGTTTTTCATTAAATTATAATACCACATTATATTAAAAATTGAATTAATTAAAATAAAAAATAACAATAAAACTAAAAATAACCTAAAAATACCAAACATAACTAAAATAAATTACCCCTATTCCTACGTTGGGCTCGAATGGACTCTTTCATCGCGAAAAAAAACTCCAAATCTTCACCTTCGAGGTCATCCGCTTTCATTTTCAAGATTTCCATATCGGTTTTTGTTTGAAGCGACGCTTGTGTCTCTTGAAATGACATTTTCTCCACCCGGTTCATTATATCGGCCTTGTTCTCTTGAACTTGCACATATCGATCAAATTTGTCTACAAAATGATCCATAACACTAGATCCCGAAGACGTAGAAGCCACTTTTTTTTCTTTTCTTCTCCAACAGCCGACGAAGAGGTTGCTCGTTTTCAAGATCGAGCAGATCATTGTTAATGTCAATGCATGTTCACTCGTCCGATTGTTGGGAAGTCGTATTCGGGTTTCTTGAACGCTTTGAACCGGAAGAGGTTTGTGAAGTTCCTTCAGTTTGTTGTATCCATTTTGGAGCGTCTTTCAGTTTTAGCCACGCTTTCACATATAGAAAAGCTTTGCAGGTTGGCGTTGTTTTTTCAAATGGTTCCAAGGTCACCTTGAAGATATCGAAATCGTGTGTCCTGCTTTTGCACATGTTTTGGAGGTTGTTGTAAATTCATCCAAATTTGGTGCATTTTAGTCGAATATCGTACCACTTGGAGCTAATTTGATCGGGATTTCGACTTTCACTTTCTGTTAACTCATAGAACACGCTTCGAAATTTCTCCCAAAAACAATTAAAGGTTTGATTATCTCCTTCAATTGGGTCTTGGGAAGCTAAAACCCACGCCTCTGCTAGCTTTTCTTATTCCTACTTTATCCATGCCATAGTAGTGGGTCGTGCCAGTTTTTTCTTTTTTGTTGAGGTGGTAGTGGTGAAGGTTGCGTTTCCGAAATGAAATCTGGCGAATGAGGTGGTTCTAATTATTGTGGTTGTGAAGGTGGTGATTGTGACAATTATGGATTGAATTGTTGGAATCGTTGAAATTTGTGGAATTGTTGTTGAAAGGTCAAGATAGGTTGGTATTGTTGTTGGATAAGTGGTGTTTGTTGGATAGGGGAACCGTTTTGAAGCAAATTGACAAAACCACCTTGAGTTGATTCTATGGTCGAAAATTGGCGAGAGGTTGTATCTAACGCAAAAGCGTTATTGACTTTGCGATTTCTAAAGTTTGGGGGTATTTGTAACATCCCAAAAATTTCAACCAATTAAAACTTTTCAAAACAACCCATTTACTAATAAAAGTGTTTACAAAAGAATTGTTTCCAAAACATTATTTAAAAATCAATGTCTCCCAAGATCAACGACATAAAATCAGGATGTGTACGGTCACGCCTTCGCCTTGCCACAATCCTCTAAAGTACTTAAAACCATAAACCAAAAATGTAAGCACGGAGCTTAGCGAGTTCCCCCAAAATATCACCACATAAACATAACAAATAACATATACAACAACATGTCGGGTCCAATCAACCATCAGGTTGGAATACCCCATGTCCAATCAACCTCCGGGTCCAATCATCCTCGGGATGGGATACCCCAGGTTGGAATGCAACTATACAACAGGTTCAGTCATCCTCGGTTCCAGTCAACCATCGAGTTGGAATGCCCCTCGTCTATTGGCTCACACACATAGCAGTAAAGCCTTAACCACCAACCAAAATATGTGCACATATAACAGATAAACATATAACCATCCAATAAATTATCAGATAGATCTACAAATCACTACAGCATAGCATCATCCTATATACCAGGAAATCGATCTAACAGATCACTACAACATGATAATATACTACTACATAACAAGATATCAAATCCAATGGGCCGGCCTTGATGCCTTCAACCAACAAGTATAGTGATGAAAACCCATCTCTCGGTCTGATCAATAGTTGATGAGGTCCTGACTCCGACTTTCAGCTCTAACCATCATCTATCCATCCAAATGATAAATTCTCAAACATAATCCAAAATACCAAAAATACCCCTTGGTCAAAATCAAGTAAAAGTCAAAATTCCAAAAAGTCAACCGAGTCAACGTTGTTGAATATGCCCAGCATACTCAGCTGTACGCCCAACGTACGCGCTGGTTGACCAGGAACGGGTCTGTTAACCACGTACGCCTTGTACGCCCAACATATGCAGTTGGCTGACAACCCAACTCATTAAGAGCTTAATCCTAAAGCTATTAAGCTTATTTTTTCAGATCCAAGCCCAAAATGATGTTTGGATGGATAAAGTTTCCAACTTTAACCATAACATGGTCACAAACTTTCAAGATCTAAACTTTATGCATTTAAAGTGATCAAAAGCTCATAACACTCAAAACTAGCTAGATTTAACAATATCATCATCAAGATTCTAACTTTATAGATCTAGAAGAAAGATCAAGGTGAACAAAGTCTGGATCTACAAGCTCCAATGCAACCAACACTTCTTCCATGAGTTCCTTCTTATCTAATGTGCACCACGATCACTCCAAATCACTTAAAAGCACCTTCTTTTTGCTCACAAGGCTGAATCTAAGGTTAGGGTTTCAAGAGAGGGTGTTAGAGAGGTGGAGGCTGAGAATGGAGTGCGTTTGGGGAAGTTAAGGAGCTTAATTAGGGCTCAAACCACAAAAATAGGATTTGAGCACTAATCATGTACGGCCAACGTACTCAGGCATACTCGATAAGCCTAGTGTTGAAACATTCAAAAAATAAAGTCCAAAAATTTCATTTTAAAATTATAAATAACACCATAAATCAACCATAGTCATAAAGAGAATCATGTATCATGTATCTCAAAACATCATATCAAATACTATGTCAAAATCATGTGAGATAAATATCAGAGTCTAAGACATCCCAAGCCAAAAATGTGGTGTATGCCATACGATCATCCCGAGCCCTTCCCCTTGCTAGTGGAAGTACCTGAAAATAAATCTGAAAACTATAAGCATGAAGCTTAATGAGTTCCCCAAACTACCATATACCATACAAATATCATGCAACTAGGAGATACGGGCCCTGCACATTCTCATGGAGATTCGGGCCCCGCCCACACTCTGCTGTCTACGAGATTCGGGCCCGGCCCACATTCTGTTGTCTAAGAGATTCGGACCCCACCCACACTCCTCTGTCTAGGAGATTTGGGCCTCGTACACCCTTCGTTGTCTAGGAGATTTGGGCCCTGCCCACACTCTGCTACTAACATGCATATAAGTATCACATAGACAACACATATATCTATCAAACAATCACATAACTATACTCAATTAACACTATGAGATTTGGGCCCCATCCACACTAGACTGCTACGAGATTTAGGCCCCGCCCACACTCAGCTACAAACATATCACATAAACGGGCCGACCTTGGTGCCTTTGACCCGTTTCTACTGAAAGGAAACTAACCTCGTATGATTGACTGCTAAAAACCTGAGTGAGGAATCCCTGCCTGCTGCTCCGACGACTCTCCGGCTATAAATTCCATAATAACACTTAATCAAAAACTAATAACTCTCCATAGGGTAAAATGACCATTTTACCCCTGGTCAAGGTCAACACCCTGGTCAAAGTCAACACTCTGGGTTGACCAACTCGCCGAGTCGACCTTTCGACTCGTCGAGTTCTATCGAGCTGTTCAGTCGCGACTTGACTCATCTACTCATCGAGTCCCTCTACAGACTCGTCGAGTTCTACTAACTGAAATGGGGACAACACAACACGACTTGTCAAGTTCCCTTATGGACTCGACGAGTCCTTCTGTCTGTTTGGCCAACTTAACAGATTAAGCCCCTATCTTCTAGATCCAAGATTCTTAGTTCGTTTTCCCATTGGAAAGACCTTTCTAAGGGTAGAGTTTCCAAATTTACCCCTCCATAACTCTTCTAAAATGGTTTAGACAAAACCCTAATTCCTATAAGACATGGATCTTGTCCAAAAGGCCATAGAGTCTCAAATCCAATCATACAAACCTAGATCTTGGGTCTTAACATCTGTTGGACATATAAAGTTCCGAGCTTTCCTCCCATACATAGTCTTTTAAGGCTAAAAAGACCATAAACTTGCTCATATGCTTGCATGGGGCTTCCATGGTCATAAAGTTTGCACCTTTATGCCATGGAACCCTTCCTAGGTCCTAGATCTGAGATATTAGCCACTTGGGACGTCCCAAATCCAAGGACCATGGTTCTTGAACCAAAACTTTCATAAAATGGAAACAAATAGATCTAAGAGAAGAATGATCAAGTTGGAAACTTGATTACCAAAAAATGTAGCAAATGAAGTGTAGTTCATGGATCTACTCCTTCCCTCTTGAGTCTTCTATCTTCTACTTATTCCACAAGCTTCCAAAGGCACAAAATAACACTCAAATAGCAAGTAATAGCTCAAGATCACTTATAGAGGATTAGGGTTTCGAAGTTAGGGTTTTGGAGGTGATGGAGGCTGGAATGGAGGCCAAATATGATGCTTAAATAGGGTGCAAAACCCCGAAAATAGGGTTTCCTCCAGCCAGACCTACTCGTCGAGTCTAGGCTTGGACTCGCTGTGTAGACTATTTAAATCCCTGCGTCCTTTATGGCATCTACTCGACGAGTTAGGGCTACCAACTATTCAAGTAGCTTTTATAAAAATTAAAATTAATTGAACTGATGCATACCAGGAACAGGGCATTACAAGTGTACTTAAATTACGCCTAACGTACGCGACTGACCCAAAAATCGCCCTAACTTCAAACAGTCATAACTTCTTGGTTCCAATTCCGTTTTCGACATTCTTTATATCCATAGAAATGTATTGAAGAGCTCTACAATATTATCTAAATATCTTAGACTAAAAACTTATCAAACAAAAATCCATATTTCACGCAAGAACCTGCCATATGACTTTTTCTTTTTCTACCCTTCGGCCTAAAACACAATTAAAGGGTAAAATTTATTAACTAACAATATCTCCTTCTACAAGGACTAAACTTTAATAAAAAAAATATGAATACAATCTAGGTGGATTTGATATTATTCTAATCATTTTGGCTCAAAACATTGACTAATTCATTCCAACACCGATGCAGTCTTTCCGGTCCAATTATCTGTTCGCATAATAAACGCCAATTTTTTCCCGATCAAATATAATAACATAGACCCGACAAACGGGTTTGTGTCAAGCCGGGTTCGCATCGGTTCGGGTCGAGACAAGACAAATTTATGAAACCTGTCAAACTCGGACGAAGTAAAAAAAAAAAAATGAACTAAAAGAAATTAATTTGAGTTGTCTTTTTAAATCAAGTATTTTAGGTTTAATAAAGTTTGTAACTTGAACTTTGCCAAAGACAGCCTACAAAAAATGAACCACCAAGCAAGATGTCTTCCTTTAGTTTCGAATTGCCTTTTTATAGATGAGATTTGACTCTCATCTTTCCTTCCACAAGCGATGTGAGATGAAATGAGATTTCTTTCATCCTATGCCTTTTAATTTCCACAATTTACAACATATTTTCTTATGATTTTAATTTATTTATTTTTGTTTATCTTTCTTGTCGTATTGGGCAAAACAACTATTAAATTCACCAAAACAATTAGTAGTTTCAAGAAAAAAAATAATTAGTTTCATAAACCTAAAATATCAATAAAATATCAATAGTTACTTGTTTCATTATAAGTCCCTGTTACTTGTTTCAACCGAATGCACTGTGGAGACAGGTGGTCTGTGGCATTCATAACTTGAGCAGGAAACCGATTCATCACCTTGCTAAGAAGTCCCTCACTGGCGTATGGTCGGAGATATCGCAGGTGGTGAACATCCTGGAGAGTGAAGGGATTAATTTTAATTCTGTTTTTGGAGTTAAGATTATGGCTGGCTCTAATACTTTATTTTGGCTTGATGATTGGGAGGGGGGTGGCTCATTTGACTCTCGATTTCCTAGCCTTTCGATCCTTGACAAGAAAAAGTCATGTTTTGTTTCGGAGCGTATTCTCCCAAATGAGATCAAATGGGCCTGGAAGAGGAATCCTTCAAGTGATCAGGAACTGGTGGATATAAATTCCCTTAGCTGGCTTATATCCAATGTGGTCACGTCTCATGGTTTGGACCGGTGGATTTCTTTGCTTTCCGGAGATGGGGTGTTTCATGTGCGTGAGCTTCGATGTCTTATTGATTCCAAGATAACCTCGCCTATGGTGAATCCCACTGTATGGTTTCACATTCCCCCCTTAAAAGTCATTTGCTTCGTTTGGAGGGCTTGCATTGATCGGATTCCGACAATGATGGCGTTGTCTAAAAGAGGTGTTCGTGTCGAGACTAACTCCTGTCATCTATGTTCCTCAGGGGTTGATGACACTGATCATTTATTCATGGGTTGCTCTTTTGCCGGAGATATTTGGAAATGGTTGTGCCATTGGTGCGGTATTCCATTTCGATCGTTCAATAACGTTTCATCGTTAGTGGAGTTTGCGGCTAATTGGGGTCATTGCCCAAAGAAAAAGAGAATTTTTCTGGTGATTGTTTATGGATTCCTATGGTGTATTTGGAAAGCGAGGAATGAAAAAGTGTTTAGATCTACTTGTGCTAATGCTCCTAAGGTGGTGGATAATATTCTTGCTTTGGTGTTTGATTGGGTTAAACATAGGGGGAAGTTTAATAATTGTAATTGGTATGTTTGGGTTTGTAATCCTTTTGACATTTTGTAGCTGTGTTGTTTTTGTTTTTGCCCTGCCTTTGCCTCGTTAGGCTGTGGCTTTAATAAAATTCCCCGCCGGTTCAAAAAAAAAAACTTGTTTCATTATAAGGTTTCTTAAAAAAGGTTTTCATAAAAGTTCGAGCCTCAAAATCAATTTTCTTGAAGAAGTATTGTGAAAATCAGGTTCATAATCATTTTGGGCTTTGTGAGTTTGGACTATTATTTGTTTAGATAATACTTTAGGACTTTAGGATATATATATATATATATATATATATATATATATATATATATATATATATATATATATATATATATATATATATATATATATATATATATATATATATATATATATATATATATATATATATATATATAGCCTAAATCGAGTAGTGGCCCGGGAATCCCTAGATCCGATGATTGTATTGGATGCTTAGAGATAAGAGAGACAACATAGAGACTTAACGGCACTAAAGATATGTCGACACTGAGTCCCAACGTTAATCGCAATGATGTATTATTGGAAAATGAATATTACAGTTGTGTTTGACGCGTCATGTTTGGCCAAAAATGATAAGCTGGCTTCTTTTTCAAGCTTTTTTAAATTGTGATGTTTGGCCAAAAATAACTTAAAAGCTAACTTATAAGTTAGTTATTTAAAAAGCTACTTATTTTAGTTTTTCGGGAGATTTAAAAAGAAAATCAAATATACTCTTAGTTACCTAAAAAATTAATATTGATTTTTTATGTCAATTTATATATTTCATTTAATAAACAAAATTTTTTATTAGTAGTTCTTGTACTACCAACAGCCAGCTCTGTTTTATGATTTTGTTCGTGACTCTTGGCTAATGGAGTCATGCTACTGCGGCTGCCTTAAGCTTGAGACTTTGAGAGGCACAACAAAGTGGGCTTTATTTATTTTCCAACTTTAGGGATAGGCTTTAATTTAGTTTCTATTTTTAGCCCAGAATGCCACCTAGACTCCCAACTCTGTTGTTGCCTAACCCAAATTTCTGGGGGATTCCATACTAAAAACAATCATTTGATCCACAAAAAAATAAAAATAAATAAATAAATAAATAAATAAAGACACACACATACACAAAAAAGGAATCATATCGTGATGTAGTTATTGTGTATCCATTGTTCATCATATAGATTGTGTTAATTGTGGTGTGTGAATTCAATTTGAAATCCTATCATCATATTCATTAATATCGAATTTTGGCATCTTGTACTTGTCTCATCTAACGTAGAAAGAAATGGTCCCAAAAAAAACTCGTCTAGTCCTTGTATTAAATTATGTTAATATGTTTATGTGTTTTTTTTTTCCTAAGTTGCTCTTATAAAGTTAAAGAACCCATATTGAATTTGCTATATATTTCAAATTGTTTACTAATACTTCAAGAGTTCAAGTTGCAAAATTACGCTTTAAAAAACCTTCGAAACGTTATTTAAAATCCTAAATTTTTGGAAATTGAACAAGTTAAATTACAAAAGGATATCTAAAAGTGTAAGAAGAAAAAAACCAACTTCTCCTTAAAGTTGGTACATATATAGTTTTCCTTCTAGAAACATGAAACATTTGTGTTCATATCTTATGGATCATACTTATGAGATTTTTTATACTTTCAATTTCTATCAAAATCAATTCGAAATTGAATTTCTTGTTTGCTTAGTATAACACCATTGAAATAGATGGCTAACCATTTTTAAACCATGAGGATTTATCTGATTAGCAACTACTAAGGTGTTGTTTGTTTTTTGCCTGTAAATTTTCTTGGTTTCTTCTGTCTGCGTCGCGCAAACCACGCGTACATATTGAGATTTACAGATTGTTTTTTTTTAAGATTGCATACCTAAAAAGGTATGCGGGTCATCTTATTAGCGTAGATGTGGACTAGAATATTCAAACATCTTCACACATCTTTTAGCCTAAAAACCAAATATATCTTTGTTTTTTTATTACTATTTTTTTCAATTTAGATTTATTCCAAATTTATCTATGATAAACAATTTGGAAAAAAAAAAGTTACGATACTTCAAGAAAAAATGTTCAATGAAACATTTATGATCTTTGTGACAAATTTATAAATAAATATTTAATTACAATAATGGTCGTTGAATTTTTTTTTTTTTTTTGAAAGAATAATGATCGTGAAGTTGTTATATGGATATGAAAAAAAAAATCCTAATATTGTCTTATATTTTTTTGCCAAATTTTATAAAATATTATTTAATGTAGAATGATTCATTTCTTGGTAAAAATATTTATATCCAGTAATTAATTGATTTAATGGAAAATGTAAAATGAATATTTTGAAAATTTTCATATAAAATCAAAACTTACATTCATCTATTTTATGTGTTAAATTCTTTTATTCTAATTACAATGTTTATTTATAACTCTGTGAGCAAAGTTTGTTGGTTTTTATCAAATATATATACAATTTTTTTTCACTTTTATACAATAATACATAAAAGTTGATCAATATTTGGAATTTTTCTATTATATAGTCATAAAATTATTGAAAAACTCTTTTAAATGTTTTTATTTTTTTTAAATCGGTTGAATCAGATTTTAGTTTATTTTAGAAGCTTGCAGAAGTTAAAAAACAAACAGTCTTCTTCTGCAGACTGCAGACGTTTGATCCACTTCTTCTACTGCATACGTCTAATGATATGGTCCACACACTACATATATTTTTCTTCAGAAAAAACAAACAACACCTAAGTAAATTTATGAAAGTTAACTATTAATTAAATATTTTTCCTAAATAATATATGATGTAACCCTACAATATTTATAATATTAAAAATGCATATATATATATATATATATATATATATATATATATATATATATATATATATATATATATATATATATATATATATAATCTTTTATGAACCAATATTTTCTGCAAACACTCTTCAAATGTAAAAAAAAAAAAAAAAAAGTTTGCATTTTAAAAAAAGTGTCATAAATAGACATATGCACCTTGCAAATATGCTTTTATAAGAACGATTTAGTGTCATAAATAGACATATGCACCTTGCACCTTGCAAATATGCTTTTATAAGAACCAATATTTTCTGCAAACACTCTTCAAACACTTTTCAAAAAAAGTGTCATAAATAGACATATGCACCTTGCAAATATGCTTTTATAAGAACGATTTAGTGTTTTATGATAGACAATAAGTTTGCATTTTATGAGTAGTTCCAAGTATATATATATATATATATATATATATATATATATATATATATATATATATATATATATATATATATATATATATATATATATATCACTATAATAATAAAAGAATAGTTTGTTTGTCATGTGTCACCTTATTAGACCTCCTAGTTAATGTCATGTCACTTGTCCATTTATTGACTATCTATTTCAAATTTCAAAATTTAAATATCCCACTCTAATTATATTAAATTAATAACTTTAAAATAAAAAATAAAATTGAATTAATACATATTTTAAGGTGATATAATTTAATGTATTTATTTGAATCAATGATTCTAATTTTATATAACTAAAAAAATATCTCTTAATTAATAATTTATTTAAAATAATTAACTAATAATTTTAAGTTTTTACTATCAAAATTTAATTAATTTTATAACCGTAATTCTCAAGGGTTATAAACTAGTATGTGTGTGTGTGTGTGTGTGTGTATATATATATATATATCATAATAAATGAAAATAATTATATCACATGTAATTCTCTCATTCAACTGGTTATATGTCAAATTGTCATAATTTTGAGATATATAGTTATTTCCACTTGTCATTTATTCATTTTTCATTTTCAAATATATAATTAACTAGTTGTAAGACATGTATACTATATTGGTTGATTAAAAAAAATGCGATTAAATGAGAAGTTTCTTTGAATTTGAAATTTGATATAAGTAAAAATTATGAGAAAAAAAAACATGCAAAAAAATAATTTAAAAATATTTGTTTAGTTGTCTAACCCGTTTAATAAAAGTAATAATTATAACAAAATTTTAAATACGAAGGTTTGAACTGTAATTTATTTAAAATTGAAATTGAAGTTTGAAATTGAAATTAATATAGTCATTATAGTATGTTTAATTTATGGGAACTAAATTAATGATATATTGAAAAAATTAAAAATAAAGTAAATGATAAGTGAAAAATAAATATCTCAAAATTATGATAAAATGACATGTGGTATAATGAATGAGAGAATGATGTGTGACAAAGTTAATTTCATGACAAAATAAACCTATTATTAATTTCAAATTTCAAATTTTAAATTTCAATTTCAAATAAATTTACAGTTTAAACCTTTGTGTTTAATTTTTTTTAATAATGAACCAGTTTAGTATACAGGTGTTACAACTAAACACATAATTTTAATTTAATTCTTTCTTGCATGTTTTTATTTCTCATAGTTTTCACTTATTTCATATTTTAAATTTAAATAAATTTCCCATTTAATCATTTTTATTTGACATTTTGTTTTAATCAACCCGAATAATATACGGGTCTCACAACTAGTATATATATATACATATATATATATATATATGTATGTATATATATATATATGTGTGTGTGTATGTGCGTGTGTGTGTATAGAGAGAGAGAGAGGTTATAATGTGGATGACATCTACTGTGTGGATAGTGTTATTCTATAAGAATGACTAAGAGAATAGGTAGATAATATCAATATGTTCAACTTCACATAACTATCATCATTATCATGCATTTTTCCCTAATTCTTTTTAATTTTTGTTTTCATGCATCGTTTATCACTAATTTTCATTATTATAGAGTATGATTATCAAAAACACATTCTGACAGAATGAGAATCATAAAAAATCTATAATAATACCATTTTAGATGATGTAATTAGTGAGAAACCATCATAATGACAATATTTATGTGAAGTCGATGGTATTCACATTGCCAAACAACCTATTCTCTTAGTCATTCTCATATAATAGCATTTTACACATGTAACTTCTCAAAAATCACAACAAATTTAAATTTTTCAAAAACAACCCATTTACTCAAAAAGTATTTATATAACCATTGTTCCTAAAAACATTATTTAAAATCAGAGTCTCCCAAGATCTAACAACATAAAACCATGGATGTGTACGGTCACGCCTTCGCCTGACCACGTTCCTCAGAAGTACCTAAAACAAAAAAATAAAAAATAAAAATAAATAAAAAAAAACTGTAAGGCAACGCTTAGTAAGTTCCCCCAAAGTACCACCACATAAATATATCAAGAAACAACATGCATATAGAGCCTTCAGCGTGACTAGGGCACCTCACCGGGCCTTCATCCTATCTGGATCGCTCTCTGGGCCTTCGGCCTAATTGGGCCACTTGCAAACCTTTAATCTATCCGGACCGCCCTAGGTGTCGTGGCCTTCAGACTCAGTTGATATGCCACAACCCGGTATAACATATCAACATACACCTTAATAATCAATAGCTAGCAGATACAAGTAGTCATACAGATCTAACATATTACTACAGCATAGAAACATCCTATATACCAGGATACAAATCTAACAGATCACTACAACATAACAACATCCTATATACCAGGATACAAATCTAACAAATCATTACAACATAGCAACATACATCAAACCATGATATTAATCCAATGGGTCGACCTTGGTGCCTTCAACCCATTAGTACAGGAGGAAAACTCACCTTTTAATCTGAATACAGTCTAAATGAATCTTTGCTCCAACAAGCGGCTCTGCTCGACTCCTAATAATCAAAAAAATTCCTATTCTAAATTAATAAAATTTTCCCAAAATATCCTTGGTCAAAGGTTAAAGGTCAAGTCAACACCCAGCCGATTACACCGGGCGTACTCACTGGTGGACCAGGCGACGAGGATATGACCACATACGTGCAATGTACCACTTGGTACGCCCAACGTACGCACCTTGTCATCTCCTTTCTAATTAAGAGCTTAATACATCCAGTCCTTAATACATCCAGTCCTTACATCCAATTGTTGTGAACAACTCTGCGTAATGCTCCTGCATCTCAGACTCGGGTTCCCAGGTCCATTCAGAACCCTTCTAATACTGCCATTGGACCTTGACCAGAGATACCACCTTGTTGCGCAAGGACTTCATCTTCCGATCTAAAATTGCCACTGGCCTCGCAATGTAATTCAGGCGATCATCAACCTGAACATCATCCAAAGGAATAACCACTAAATCATCAGTCACACACTTCTGCTTCTGCGAAACATGGAAGGTGCTGTGAATCTTACTAAGCTCCTCAAGAAAATGTAACCTATAAGCTACCTTTCCAACCCTGACAATCAACCGAAATGGCCCAATATACAGAGGCCCCACTTTTTCCCTCTTCCTGAAGCGTATTACACCCTTCCGGGGTGATACCTTCAGCAAAACTATGCCACCGACCTAAAACTCAAACTCAGATCGACGCTTGTCTGCATAACTCTTTTGCTAACTTTGAGCTATCTGCAATCTCTACCTAATTTGTTGGATGAGCTCTGACATCTGAAGGACTACCTCGATCCCTCCCAATACTATGTGACCAATCTCTCCCCAACCCAACATATTGGGGTACGACACTTCCTCCCATAGAGAAGCTCGAAAGGCGGCGCACTGATACTAGAGTGATAGTTGTTATTGTGAGAATAATCAGCTACGGGAAGGTAGGAGTCTCAATTCCCATCGAAGTCTATGACATAGACTCTCAATATGTCCTCAAGTGTCTGAATGGTCCACTCACTCTGACCATCAGTCTGCAGATGATAAGCAGTGCTAAGATACAACCTTGTACCCAATTTCTCATGGAACTTCTGCCAAAAAATGAGATGTAAAATGAACATCTCGATCCGATACAATGGAAACTAGAATACCGTGTTGAGCAACAATCGCGCGCACATACAAATCGGCCTATTTCTTGGCCGAAGAACTCTCTGAAATGGCTAGAAAGTAGGCGCTCTTAGTCAGATGGTCCACAATAACTCATATTGCGTCGAATCCCTCCCTTAGCTGTCCAAGGAAAATTGGTAATGAAATCCATAATGATATGTTCCCATTTCCACATGGTAACCTCAATGGCTGCAACATTCCATGTGGCCTCTAGTGCTCGGCCTTGACCATCCGATAGGTCAAGAACCTCTCACCATACTAGGTTATCTTTCTCTTCATGCACAACCACCAATAACTAAGCATTAAATACCGATACATCTTGGTGGATCTAGGGTGTATTGAAAACATGGACTTGTGCGTCTCCTCCAACACCATCTGCTTGACCCCACCAAAACCTGGCACATAGACCCATCCATATCGGGTAAATAATCCATGATTGTTAGTGGCTAATCCATCAACCTCAACCCCGAGTCTCTCCTACTTCCAATTCTCCTTCTTGACTCCTTCGGCCTTAGCCTCCCTAATAAGACCAAGAAGCGAAGATCAACCGATATTCTCATACACAAAATCTCAATAGAGAAACTATCCGTCTTGTGGCTCAAAACGTCAGCTATCACATTTGCTTTCCTTGGGTGATACAAAATCTCGCAGTCGCAATCCTTGACCATGTCAAGCCACCTATGTTGTCTCATATTCAGATTCGGCTAATCCATAAGATATCTCAAACTCTTGTGATTTGTGTAGATAGTACATTGGACCCCATGCAAATAATGCCACCAAAACATGAGAGCAAACATCACTGCTCCCAACTTCAGATCACTAGTCGGATAGCGGACCTCATGAGGCTTTAGCTGTCAAGAAGAATAAGTGATAACCCTACCATGATACATAAGCATCTTTCCTAGATTGGTGATGGATGCATCACAAAACACCACAAATTCCTCAACACCTTCAGTGAGGGTCAACACTGGTTCCTCAGTAAACTTATGCCTCGTGTCTCAAATGTAGCCTGTTGCTTAGGCCCAAATAAAAATCCACACCCTTCCTCTTCAGATGAGTGAGGGTCCTGCAATCGTGGTGACATGCTGAATAAATCTATCTCCGATAATACTCTACTAATCCCAAGAAGCTTGATAATTCCATATTTATACATACTTTTAGGTAATATTTGAATACATTATTAAACATATTTTCTGTTATTTGCATGGAATAATGTTACTTATGAGATTAAATTGTATTTTGCAGCAAAAATAAGTCATTTTGAAGAATAAGGACTAAAAGTGGAAAAAGAAGAAACTTTGGAGGCTTGGAAGATTAAAGAAGATAAAACCCACAAAAATAGTTGTATCCACGTCATGGATATGACTTACACGACGTAAAAATGAATATTCTGGAAGATGAGTATGCGCAAAGTCGAAATACTTGCCCGATAAGGATTTATCCATGTCCACGACGTGGAGCACTATTCCACAACGTGGAATGTAATTTCATGTCAATTATAAATACCCTTGATCTCTACGAATTTAAGAGGTTGGCTGGTGAAAAAAGATTTCCAGAAGTCGATATTCAGAAGGTTAGAAGGCCAGTTAATTGGTTTGAATACCAAAGAAGAAGAATAAGTTCATAATACTTTCTAGTTGTGGTACTTTACAATGCTTTTGATTATGACTTGTTTATGTTTATTTGTTAGTATGAGTAGCTAAATCTAGTTGCTTCTGTTAGCTAGATAAAGCTAGAACTCTTGGTTTGTTTATAATAACTTAGACTTTTCATGTTGGTTAATGTCTCGTGTTTGATTGATTATACCTAGCATGCTTAATTCAATAATAGATTGCTTTAAACTCTTATTATGTGTAGTTAATGACCATTAATCTGCATGAATTTGAATACCTAGTAATTTAGTGAACATTAGATTAGTAGAGCTAAGATTTAACCAATCTCACATAAGTAATTGAAGTATTGAATTTGGATGTGCTGGAGAACTCATATTATGAACATAATTGTGTTTGTTAACTCGATCTTACATAGCTCCAATTCTACTTAATAGTTAATTATGTGTTAAATTATGTGTGACTGTGCATAGATCTACATGAATTAATTCAACATTAGTTCATTTGTAATTGAATTGCTAATAATATTTTAATTGGTAACCAACGAGAATTATCATAAATAATAATCAAACCATTGAGGGAATGTGGATTCGAACTAACATAAGTGTTTTTATAATTTGATTGAATAGTTGCTAATAAATTAAGTTCATCTAAACTTGAAAAACTAGATAAAAACCTTTTTAATTATTGTTTTACTTTAGATTAATTTAGAGTAATTACTTTAGCTAATTAAATCTGTTCCCTGTGTTCGACCCCAACTTCCTTAAACTCCACTATAATCCGACTATGTACACTGCCTAGGTGCATATTAGTTAGTTAAGTTAGTTAGGATATAAATTTAAAACTAGTAGGTATTTTTGTGCATATCAAAGCTCCTGATATTTGAAGGAGTCTTCGGGACCTCCTACTGCATAATCGCCTCGATTTTGGCTAGATCGATCAAAATCTCATCGTAATTAACGAGGTGCCCCAAGAACTGGATCTTTCGTAACCAAAACTCACACTTTGAGAACTTGGCATATTGTCGTTCTCACCTCAGGACCCCAAGAAGTTCTCGAAGGTGTTCCTCGTGCTACTCTGTAGTCTTGGAATAAACCAAGATATCATCAACGAACACAATAACTCGAGCATCAGCTTGCACACTTGATTCATCAAATCTTCGAACTATTCGAACTTGGCCCAACCTTCACGAAGCATTCATAGATAATTTTAGTCATCCTTCAAAGATAGCCAAATTCAAAATGAAGATTGCTAATTTCCAAAAAAAAATGATGATGATCCCTTATATGAAGCTTGGGAAAGATACAATGGATTGCTCATAAATTGCCCTCAACACAGTCTCAGTGTTCAACAAGAAGTTTCCATATTTTATGATGGGGTGAAAGTGACCACAAGGCAAGTACTTGATTCTCAAGGACCAATGACGAATAAAAATCATGTTACTGTCAAAGAATTAATAGAAGAATTCGCGAAGCACTCTTTAGAATACCACAACCCTTAAGATGACGTTACAAGAAGAAAAGGAAATGGAGATTTAGAGGATTTAGCAGATGCGATAGTGAAACTCGAGAATATGGACCGGAGGATGACAAAGATGGGTCAATCTATTCATGCCATACAAGTGGCGTGTGACAATTGCAATGGACCACACTTAACGAAAGATTGCGATTTAGATGAGAACGGGATCTAAAAAGCTCAAGTATGCTACTCTAGTGGTGACCGGTTTGATGAAGATTGGAGGAAGCCCAAGAGAGAATGGTTGCTATATGAAAAATAAAAGAAGCAAAAAGAAGAAAAGTATCGGTAAACCGGACGAGGCTTCTACCGAAAAGAACAACCATCACCTGATAAGAAACCAGATTTTGATTCAATGCTTAATAGATTCATGGAAACTTATGAAAAAAGACATGATGCTACTGATGTTACCATTAGAAAACAACAAGCTTCCAATAAAAACATTGAGACTCAACTCGGGCAATTGACTTAACTCTTTAACGAACGGTTACCATCCAAAAATCGCAATCCAAAACCACAACCTCACATCATGTTCATGACCACTGAAGAAGAAACCATCTACGAGCCTCTAGTAATCTTAAATAAAAAATCGATGTAGCTCGATTCACAACCAAAAGAAGCAAAGATCGAAGAAGAAAGACAATATGGTGCCCAGGATGCACGATGTGAGCAGCTACCTCTTACGTCATGGGATCAAAATAATTCAAAAAACAATTCTTTTGTTAAACCGTATCAACCTACGTTACCTTATCCTTCTCAAGCAAGGTCACATCCATTGAACAAGAGCATAAGAGGTTCATCAACCAAGTAAGGTTATTCCAATTAATATCCCGTTCATTGAAGCAATAGCTAAAATGCCCGAATATGCGAAATTCCTTCACGATCTTCTCGACACTCGTCAATATCTAGAAAAGACTTCCAATGTTGTTCTTAATGAAAAATGTTCAGCGGTTATCATGGAAGTAGTACCAACAAAGATGGAGATCCAGGGCGTCTGACGTTACCTTGTGAATTTGGAAATGCCATGAAGACATTCAATTTAGCCGATTCTGGAGCTAGCATCAATTTAATTCCATATTCATTTTATATTGTTGTTCAACTTTAATCCACACCCAAAACTGAAATTTCATCCATGATGCCTCAATGAAGAATTGTTATGATAAATCTCGGTTCGATATTTTTGGAAGCCATATCTTCTTTAAACTTTAATCCGCACCTAAAACTGAAATTTCATTTTTCATTTTTTCATTTTTTCTATTTTGATTCGAAGCTCCAATCAATGGTGGAAGCCAAAACTAAAATTTTGCCATTGATTGGAGCTTCGAATCCATTGAGTTCAAACATCACAAGAGGATGCACATCAGGTTTGGTATTTCTGTTTTTTACTTTAATAATCATTTATCATACACCATTCTGGTTTTGGGTACGTCTTTTTCTTTGTTTTGACATTCTTTTGTTATTAATTGCAGGGTAATCAAGTTTTAGGTTCCAATAATCTTTCTGATTCAGGTGGTAGATTGAAAGGTGGATGTTACATTATTTTCTTATTAAATGTAGGGTAACCAGGTGGAGATACAAGCATTTGACCGGACTAAGATAGATATTGATGTGTTGAAGAGCAATTATGTAACATACCAAAAACACAGTCTGAAAATTTCGTTTAATTAAATAATAAAAACCATAGCCGATAAACCTCATATAAAAATCATAAGCAATGTATCTCAAAATATTATAACAACTGTCAAGTATATCAGAGTATAAACATCCCAGGCTGAACAAATGGTGTGTGCACTGTAATCTTCCAGAGCTCCTCTTTTGAAAATTGAGTACCTGAAACCAAAACTGAAAACATCCCAGGCTGAACAAATGGTCTCGTCCCTACAACGGTTAGACTCAAACAAGAGCTGCGCAATAAGGCCAAATCCAACACTCTTAGATTATTCAACCCTGATCACATGTGACGTGACATATTCACCTAACGGCTTACTCCCATCACTCAGAGTCCTACAAAGCACAAAGCAAGCAACATTCGGATACAGGAAACTACTCAAGAAAATCTATTCTCATAACGATAAATTGTACTAGCATACAATGCTAAACTCATACTATCAGACATAACCTAAACATGCTATCCTACTACTGTCTACTCAATACTAGCATGCAATTCTCATAAAGCTGAAACACATATAGCAGATAAATAAGGCATCCTCCTAGATTCTTAGTCCTATTCTAGCATGCTGTTCTACTGAAACTGAAACTGACAATCATAACATAAACTTGCATGGGTAATTTGGGAGTATTTACTTGAGCTTGGCTGATTGCATGCACAACACCCTTTTCTCTTTTCAAAGCTCTTTTCGTTCTAATTTTTTTTCCGCTTTTTCTAAAACTCTTTTCTTTTCTCAAAACTCCCTTTTTACAAAAACTGATTTTCCTTTTGAAAATTTCTATACCAATTCCTTAGTTTGAGTTCAGACACACCCGAAAGTGTGCCCGAATCCCTCAAACCAAGACTCTGATACCAACTTGTAGCATTACAAAAACACAGTCTGAAAATTTCGTTTAATTAAATAATAAAAACCATAGTCGATAAACCTCTTATAAAAATCATAAGCAATGTATCTCAAAATATTATAACAACTGACAAGTATATCATAGTATAAACATCCTAGGTTGAACAAATAGTGTGTGCACTGCAATCTTCCCGAGCTCATCTTTTGAAAACTGAGTACCGGAAACAAAAACTGAAAACTATAAGCACGAAGCTTAGTGAGTCTCCCCAAACTACCACATACCATACAATAACATATAAAGCACATACTGGGCCTTGCCCACTGCATCGGACCGAAATCCGAAAACTGCATTGGACCGAAGTCCAGAACCTGCATCAGACCAAAGTCCAGAAACTAACCAGGGCCTTGCCCTCTGCATCGGACCGAAGTTCGGAACTAACTGCATCGGACCGAAGTCCGGAACTAACTGGGACCTTGTCCCCTGCATCGAACCGAAGTCTGAAACTAACTGCATCGGACCGAAATCTGGAACTGACTGGGACCTTGTCCCCTGCATCGGACCGAAGTCCAGAAACTGACTGAGCATAAAATAGCATAGTATAAACATATCAACTAGCATAAGCACATATACTGCATACTGTGTTGGACCGAAGTCCGGAACACATAACACAAGGATATACTTGAATCACAAAGACATCAAGCACACTGAACTACTGCATCAGACCAAAGTCCAGAACTACTGCTAACTAAATGGGCCGACATTGTGGCCGTGACCCGTTCCTACGAGAAGGAAAACTCACCTCACACTGCTGACGTCCCATAGACAAAATCTCATATTGCTGAAGTCCTGCAGACTCAACCTTAGCTGCTGGACGATAGATTCCCGAACTGTCAACACCCAACTAATAATTGGGTTCCAACACATAACTATAAATACATACTTTAGGTAATTACTACATTACCCCTAGCTTGGCTTACCCAAGCCCAAGGCCCAATCCATAAGCCCAAAGTCAACTAGGGATCAAAGCCCAACATATGGCCCAATTTTCTAAATTGGGTGCAAAACCTCTACATGGACTTCCCTTCAGCCCAATTGTCCAATCCAGTCCAACATGTCTCATTCTAAGGGCCCAATATCATACAACCATCTAGGCCCAACTATGGCCTAATTTTCCAAATTAGGCCCAATCCTTCATATGGGCCTTACCCTAAAGCCCAACTAATTACTCTAGTCCATTTGATTATTCTTAGATGGCCCAACACCAAGCCTAAGTGAAATTAGGGTTTCACATAAAATGATAATTAGGGTTAAGTGTTTCTCACTTAACGCATTAAGGGCTTAACCCACTAAGGACTTAATCTACTAAGAACTTAATCCATTAAGTCCATTATTGCGTAGATTAATTTCTGCCAATTACTATTTAATATTTCACTAATTAAATAATTCTCGTGTGTGTCTTGATAAATTCTCAAATATTAGGATTTTCTCAATTAGCACATTAAGGACTTGATCCATTAATTCCTTTACTCTACTAGATAAATGGCATGGAATAATTTGGGCTTAACTCACAATCTAATCCCAATGGCCCACAAGTGGGCCCAATAAGTCTAAGGCCCAATTCTCATAGTTAGGGTTTTCCACCCAAACATCGCCCAATAGGCCTAAAACCAATCTCTAAGCCTATTAGGGTTTGCTAGCGGGGCACCACCCACTACCACCTCGGGTAGTGGTGGTCGATGGCGGTTCACGGCAGTGGCCACCACCTTACGGTGGTGGTTATTATTATTTTTTATTATTAATCAAAGCTAATTACAATTACAATTTCTTAATCCAAGAATAACACACATACACACTAACTATCTCACATACGGACACACACACACACACAATGTAACGCCTGTGTTTCAGGGCTTTCCATTTTTCGCAATGCAATAGTCCAGGTTAACCTTTGTAACCCATTTTGAAATAATAGAAGTGTATTATTTGAGTATTATGTGTTATGTACTTAATTGCTTAATTATGTGGTTTGATTAATTAAGAATAAAAATAAGCGTCAAAATTTAAGTGTAAAATAAACTTGATATCTTTAGATAATGTTGTAGTAGTTGAAACAAGGTTTCCGAAGATATAAACAATGCCGAAATCCGAGTTATAACGAAGAAGTTATGACATGTCGAAGTTTCGCGACAAAACCAGCACCGCTGAATGACGTAAAAAGTAAAATTTATGTTAGAGCGATATTTAGCCTTAGTGATCTAAACGAGAATCGAAGATCTCGTTGTTAGTATCAAAGCGATAAAAAGTTAGGTGAGAACGGACGTCAAACGAAGAAGTTATGAATTTATAACGAAATTTTCTATCCCGGCCTATTAAAAATAAATAATAAAAATAAAATCAAAATTAGCCGACGGAGTCTAAATGAAAGTTGTAGAGCGTAGTCTCACATTCACGTGGATATAAAGAACGTCGAAAACGGAGTTTGTATGAAGAAGATATGAATTTTAGAAGTTTATTAAATAATTAATAATTAAATTTAATTATTAAATTCGGTATTATCCGAAGACAAGTCACCGGACTCATCCGAAGTACGCCCCGCGTACAGCGAAGAATGTCGACACTCGCACTCGAGGAATTCGGATGACGCATGCAGTGACGTTTCAGAGGCAGTATGCCCCGCGTACTGTGAGGCCTCAGCCTCCTATAAATAAGATGCGAGGGGTCCGGGCTTATTTGCTCATTTCTCCTCCATTTCGTGTCGAAGCTATGCATTTTAACCCCCGAAGCCACCTCGAAGCCCCGGTAATATTCCCGAGTCCCGAAGCAAGTCCCGAGATCCCGAAGATCCCGAGAAGTACGGTTTCCGAGCCGAAGCTCTGCCCGCGAGAAGTTCAATTTTTGTAGAGATCTTCTAGATTTGCTGAGGATTACTAGTTTTGCAAGTCGTAGTGCTGTCCGATCATCTTCTGATTAAGTGAGTGTATACTACCTTTCATAAACACGATAATAATACAAGTATGATTTGAGTGTATTAAGTATATTGTTGTTTATATGTGTGAATGTGTTGTTACTTTCTTCTAACGCATAATTATGAAGTATTTTATACGAAATATGTGTTATGTGCATATTTGTTGTTATGTGTGTGAATGTATATTCACTTTCTTCTATCTTACAGATCTGATTATTTCTATATGAAATACGTGTTATGTGTGTGTGCCTCATCTGTTATATGGAAAATGTATTGATCGAGCATGCTATACAGGTTTTGAAACTATGTATAAAAATGTGTGTTTTTTTATCTACTAATATGTTCGGTAAAACATGGGTAGATAGTTGGTGTGTAATAAACACATGAGAAACCTCGATGTTGTTTTGATCCAGTCATCTAGCAGAATTTAGATGACGACCACAGACTTTTCTAGACAGTCCCGTGGAACGCTAGCAGGCTCATAACCTGTAGGTGTTAATGAACTTGGGTGTTCATTCGTTGTATTCCATCCCCCTCATGGTTGCCTTATTTGACTTATGTTGCTGAGGAACCCCCGAAGCATGTGTTGTCACCCCGATGAAATATTCTTAGACTAGGTCCCTTGTATTAGTTATTTTAGGGACATAAAGTGAGAATAACGGGAATGGGTAATTGGGTTATTATTGGTTGATAATAATTAATTTAATTATTTATTGTGGGTTGAAAACCCTATATGCTCACCAGGCTCCCAAGCCTGAACCACTCAGTTTTATTTGTATTACAGGAAGTGGCGCAAGGGCGTAAGATGGATGAACCATCAAATTGTTTTGTTTACAAGTCTGTATATGTATATATTTGTTGAATGACTTGTAATGTTATCGTTTATGGTTACTGGTATGTATTGGAACATGACACCCCGAGTTTTGATTATATAATGAAAATACATTTCTTTTATGAAATTCTTTGGTAAACATTGTTTTATCATGTTTTGTTTTGGGGAACAAATTCCACAACTCTTTCAAATCAGAAGTATTTACTCTGAAATTATTTTAAAAGCATAAATGAAAATCGGTCTTTTCTGGCCGAGATTTTGGGGATGTCACAGTTGGTATCAGAGCATTAGTTTAAGCGAACTAGGAATTTGTAGGATTTTTAGACTTAAACTTAGAATGCTAAGTGAAATTTTGACATGTGTGTCTGTTACATTTTAGACACGAGCACTAGTTTATTTTAGGAAAGTTACCTAAAATGCTTTATGTGCTAAATGTTATATGTTGCCATATATGATATTATTTGTTCGGATCTATGGTCTGTTGCCGATCGAATCTAGAAACTTTATGTGTGTAGGATTCTAAGCGTACGTCTACGATATTAGAACTAGCATGTAAACATTTCGGAGTGATAAGGATGATTTGAATATCTATCATGAATGAGGATCTAATTTCACCTTATTCGGTGTGTAGATCAAAAATGGTGAGAACAAGAAGTGGAGTTGGAAATGCTGATGAAAACAGGAATCAACCACCAGTGATTGAACAAAGACGTGTCGTAGCAGCAGCACCCGAGCCAATAACCATGGCTGGTGTGCAAATGATGATTCAAACAATGTTGGATCGTCATATGGATGAAACTAGACGGTTGCTTCAACAGAATCGTGAGGAACTGTCAATTCGTGCGGAAGAGCCCGAATTAAATGAAGGGCCCTCGGAAGGTGGAAACTTCAGTGGGTCTGTTGGTCAAGCCAACCCACCGATAGTTAGGCGAGACAACCATGATGGAAGGAATGATGGAATGGGATGCAAGTACAAGGAATTTCTAATTTGCAAACCATCGACTTTCAATGGAAAGGAGGACCCGATAGGAGTGATGGATTGGATCTCTGAAATGGAGTTGGCCTTCATGACTTGTGGTTGCAGAGGCAAGTTGCAGACTATCTATGCAGTGCGTCAATTCCGAGGTGGAGCCGTTCGTTGGTGGAACACTCTAGGGAAGACCTTAAGCCCAAATGAACCACTACAATTGACATGGGCATAATTCTTGGTGCAGTTCAAGCGCAAGTTCTGCTCGGCTCAAAATCTGTTGGAACTAGAGAACAAGTTTCCGACATTAACGAAAGGCAACATGTCAGTTGATGAATACACCAATAACTTCACCGATAAGATGGAGTTTGCCTTGCGTATCGTTCCAGACGAGCTGACAAAGGTGGACCGGTATGCGAAGGGACTCCCATGGGAGTACGAGGTGCCAGTACGTCAGGCACATACTCTAGAGGCAGCTATCTGGGCTGCCAAGTCTGTTGAGAACATGATAAAGGGGAGAACCACCAACAAGGTTGAGGTTGGTGAGAAGAGAAGGTTTGAGGGAACATCTGGTTCCGGTAAGAAAAGCAAATTTTCAAAATCTGATTCGAAAAAGTTTGGTGGAGGAAAAGGAGGCGAAGCGAAGTGGTGTGATAAGTAAGAAAAAGCACTTTGGGAAATGTAGCGAGGATGTGACCTGCTACAAGTGTGGGAAGGTTGGACATTTTGCCAATGAATGTCCGAACAACAAAAGGATGTGTGTTGGTTGTAATGAAGAGGGGCACATTTTGAAAGACTGTCCGAAGAAAAGGGAGGCAGCTAAGCCCAACATTCCACCAAAGCCAAAGGCGAGAGCATTCCAGATGACACTGGAAGTTGCTAAAGATGAAGCTGATGTCGCTTCAGGTACCTTTCTCGTAAACACATTGCCTGCCCAAATTTTATTTGATTCTGGAGCCAACTACTCCTTTATATCGCATGAATTTAGTAGAAAACTAGCTTTGCCTGTTGATAGACTAGATAATGCTTTATTAGTCGAAATTGCTAGTGGCAAGTTTGTACTTGTTAGCCATCGTATGAAAAACATCTTAATCGACCTTAATGGGAATAAGTTTCACAAAGAATTATTACCTATCGAACTTAATGGTTTCGTCATCGTGTTGGGAATGGATTGTCTTAGTGCTAATGATGCCGAGATATTGTGCAAGAAGAAAATAGTTAAAGTAAACCCGCCTGGAAAAGATTAGTTTATGGTGTATGGGGACAAACACCGAGTGAATTCTGGAATCATTTCCCTAATGAAAGCCATAAAGTGTTTGACCAAGGGATGTACGCCATATTTAGCATTCGTGATTGATGCTAAGAAGGAAAAGAAGGTAATGCAGAGTATTCCAGTGGTGTGTGATTATCCGGAAGTATTTCCCGAAGATCTTCCTGGATTACCACCTGATAGACAAGTAGAGTTCAGGATAGACCTGTTACCAGGAACAACGCCAATTGCAAAAGCACCTTATCGATTAGCACCAACGGAGATGAAGGAGCTGATGATGCAACTTCAGGAGTTATTGGATAAAGGTTTCATTAGACCTAGTTCATCACCCTGGGGAGCTCCGGTGTTATTTGTGAAGAAGAAAGATGGAAGTATGAGGATGCGCATCGATTACAGAGAGCTGAACAAAGCAACAATAAAGAATAGATACCCGTTGCCAAGGATTGATGACCTGTTTGATCAATTGCAAGGTTCGAGCTATTTCTCGAAGATCGATCTTAGGTCAGGATATCATCAGCTAAAAGTAAGAGAGCAAGATATCGAGAAGACTGCATTCAGAACTAGATATGGACACTACGAGTTCTTGTTTATGTCGTTTGGACTAACCAATGCTCCGGCAGCATTCATAGATTTAATGAACAGAGTTTGTAATCTGTTCCTTGATAAATCTGTGATAGTGTTCATAGATGACATTCTGATTACTCGAAAATCCAGGAGGAGCATGTCAGACACTTGCGAGAAGTGTTAGAAGTCTTGAAGAAGAAGAAGTTGTATGCTAAGTTCTCCAAATGTGATTTTTGGTTTCGTGAAGTCCAATTCTTGGGTCACATGGTCAACCAAGAAGGGATAATGGTTGATCCAGCGAAGATTGAAGCTGTAATGAAGTGGGAACAACCGAAAAGTCCCACGGAGATCCGAAGCTTTTTGGGATTAGCCGGATATTACCGAAGGTGTATCCAAGGTTTTTCTTCGATCGCTACTTCGTTGACAGCTTTGACCCACAAAGGGGCTACTTATGCTTGGAGTGAGAAGCATAAAGAAGCATTCGAGAAGCTAAAGAAGAAACTATGCGAGGCACCGATACTTTCTCTACCCGATGGAGTTGAAGACTTCGCTGTTTATAGCGATGCGTCTGGTGTTGCATTAGGTTGTGTTTTGACCCAAAGAGAAAAGGTGATAGCATATGCATCTCGACAACTAAAGGAGCATGAAAAAAATTACCCGACTCATGATTTAGAGTCGGCAGTGGTAGTTTTCGCTCTAAAAATATTGAGGCATTACCTCTATGGCACGAAGTGCAAACTTTTCACTGATCATAAGAGTCTCCAATATCTCTTTAATCATAAGGAATTGAATATGAGGCAACGACGCTGGCTAGAATTACTCAAGGACTATGACTGTGAGATACTTTACCATCCCGGTAAAGCTAATGTTGTTGCTGATGCTCTCAGTCGAAAAGTCAATCTTAAAAGGAAAAGGCCAAGAGCGTTGGGAATTGAAGTTGTCTTGAACATTGTGGAAAGTATAAAGAAAGCTCAAGAGGAAGCTTGTGAGAAGAATGACCGAAAGGAGGAACGTTTAGGCAAAACGTTGGCGTTCGGTGTAAACAATCACAAACTGAAGGTGTTCCAGGATCGGATTTGGATACCTAAGACAGGAGTAATCAGAGATCTTCTGATGGAAGAAGCTCACAAAACCATGTACTCGATTCATCCCGGTAGCACAAAAACGTATAGGGACCTGAAACCCTACTACTGGTGGCCGACGATGAAGCTTGACGTTGCAAAGTATGTGGCTGAGTGTGTGACGTGTGCAAGAGTCAAGACACAACATTAGAAACCGTACGGGAGTTTAGAACCATTGTCTGTGCCTATGGGTAAGTGGGAAGACATTGCTATGTATGTTGTCACTAAACTTCCCAGAATAAAGAATGGTCACGACATGATATGGGTGGTCGTCGATCGATTCACTAAGAGTGGGCATTTCATAGCAGCCAGGGAGAAATGGTCTATGGAAAAGCTTGCGAATTCTTATGTGAAAGAAATTGTAAGACTTCACGGTGTTCCGCTAAAAATTGTGTCGGATCGTGATAGTCGTTTCACCTCAAGGTTTTGGAAAAGTCTACAAGAGGAAATGGGTACCAAGTTATATTTAAGTACAGCTTACCATCCGCAGACTGATGGTGAAAGTGAAAGAATGATACAAACACTTAAAGATATGCTGAGAGCATGTACCTTGGAATTCCTAGGTAATTGGGATGAACATTTACCACTGGTAGAATTTTCCTATAATAATAGTTTTCACTCGAGCATTAAGATGGCACCTTACCAAGCTTTGTACGGACAAAAGTGTCGTACGCCGTCTTGTTGGCTTGAGGCTGGGGAAAAGCAGTTTATGGGACCGAAGTTGGTTCATCAAACTGCTGAAAAGTTGAAAATAATTAGGGAAAGAATGTTAGCGGCTCAGGATAGTCAAAAGAGCTATGCTGACAAAAAGCGAAGACCGATGACTTTTGAAGTTGGGGATTCAGGTTTCCTTAAAGTCTCGCCGTGGAAGGGACTTATAAGATTTGGAAAAAGGGGGAAATTAAGTCCAAGGTTTATTGGACCGTTTAAAGTTCTTCAGAGGATTGGGAAACAAGCTTACAAGCTCGAACTACCAGAAGAACTGAATGGAATTCATAACACTTTTCATGTGTGTTATTTACGGAAGTTCACGGGGGAAGTTCCCGACAAATTTCCACTTTTGGAGTTGAGAATCGATGAGAACAAAAGGTTGATTGAAGAACCAGAGGCAATTGTTGACCGAAAGACTAAGAAGTTGCGATGGAAGATGGTCGAGTTAGTGCTTGTCCGATAGAAACACACGAATGGGCCGAAACTCACCTGGGAGACGGAGAGTGACATGATGGGTCGCTATCCGCATTTGTTTGTTGAGGTGTGATTCCGGGGACGGAATCATTATAAGGTGGAGAGAATTGTAACGTCTGTGTTTCTGGGCTTGCCTTTTTTAGCAATGTAATAGTCTATGTTAACCTTTGTAACCCGTTTTGAAATAATAGAAGTGTATTATTTGAGTATTATGTGTTTTGTGTTTAATTGCTTAATTATGTGGTTTGATTAATTAAGAATAAAAATAAGCGTCAAAATTTAAGTGTAAAATAAACTTGATATCTTTAGATAATGTTGTAGTATTTGAAACAAGGTTTCCGAAGATATAAAGAATGCCGAAATCCGAGTTATAACAAAGAAGTTATGACCTGTCGAAGTTTCGCGACAGAACCGGCACCGCTGAATGACGTAAAAAGTGAAATTTATGTTAGAGCGATATTTAGCCTTAGTGATCTAAACGAGAATCGAAGATCTCATTGTTAGTATCAAAGCGATAAAAAGTTAGGCGAGAACGGACGTCAAACGAAGAAGTTATGAATTTATAACGAAATTTTCTGTCCCGGCTTATTAAAAATAAATAATAAAAATAAAGTAAAAGTTAGCCGACGGAGTCTAAACGAAAGTTGTAGAACGTAGTCTCACCTTCGCGTGGATATAAAGAACGTTGAAAACAAAGTTTGTATGAAGAAGATATGAATTTCCGAAGTTTATTAAATAATTAATAATTAAATTTAATTATTAAATTCGATATTATCCGAAGACGAGTCACCGGACTCATCCGAAGTACGCCCCGCGTACTGCGAAGAATGTCGACACTCGCACTCGAGGACTTCGGATGACGCATGCAGTGACGTTTCGGAGGCAGTATGCCCCGCGTACTGCGAGGCCTCAGCCTCCTATAAATAAGATGCGAGGGGTCCGAGCTTATTTGCTCATTTCTCCTCCATTTCGTGCCGAAGCTCTGCATTTTAACCCCCAGAGCCACCTCGAAGCCCCGGTAATATTCCCGAGTCCCGAATCAAGTCCCGAGATCCCGAAGATCCCCAGAAGTGCGGTTTTCGAGCCGAAGCTCTGCCCGCGAGAAGTTCAATTTTTGTAGAGATCTTCTAGATTTGCTGAGGATTACTAGTTTTGCAAGTCGTAGTGCTGTCTGATCATCTTCTGATCAAGTGAGTGTATACTACCTTTCATAAACACGATAATAATACAAGTATGATTTGAGTGTATTAAGTATATTGTTGTTTATATGTGTGAGTGTGTTGTTACTTTCTTCTAACGCATAATTATGAAGTATTTTATACGAAATACGTGTTATGTGTATATTTGTTGTTATGTGTGTGAATGTATATTCACTTTCTTCTATCTTACAGATCTGATTATTTCTATATGAAATACGTGTTATGTGTGTGTGCCTCATCTGTTATATGGAAAATGTATTGATCGAGCATGCTATACAGGTTTTGAAACTATGTATAAAAATGTATGTTTTTTTATCTACTAATATGTTCGGTAGAAAATGGGTAGATAGTTGGTGTGTAATAAACAGATGAGAGGCCTCGATGTTGTTTTGATCCAGTCATCTAGCAGAATTTAGATGACGACCACAGACTTTTCTAGACAGTCCCGTGGAACGCTAGCAGGCTCATAACCTGTAGGTGTTAATGAACTTGGGTGTTCATTCGCTGTATTCCACCCCCTCATGGTTGCCTTATTTGACTTATATTGCTGAGGAACCCCCGAAGCATGTGTTGTCACCCCGATGAAATATTCTTAGACTAGGTCCCTTGTGTTAGTTATTTTAGGGACATAAAGTGAGAATAACGGGAATGGGTAATTGGGTTATTGTTGGTTGATAATAATTAATTTAATTATTTATTGTGGGTTGAAAACCCTATATGCTCACCAGGCTCCCAAGCCTGACCCACTCAGTTTTATTTGGATTACAGGAAGTGGCGCAAGGGCGTAAGATGGATGAACCATCAATTTGTTTTGTTTACAAGTCTGTATATGTATATATTTGTTGAATGACTTATAATGTTATCGTTTATGCTTATTGGTCTGTATCGGAACATGACACCCCGAGTTTTGATTATATAATGAAAATACATTTCTTTTATGAAATGCTTTGGTAAACATTGTTTTATCATGTTTTGTTTTTGGGAACAAATTCCGCAAATCTTTCAAATCAAAATGATCACTCTTAAATTATTTTAAAAGCATAAATGAAAATCGGTCTTTTCTGGCCAAGATTTTGGGGATGTCACACACAACCACACCGTGGTGGCCGGCGGTGGCTCGTAACGGCAGCCACCACCTCACGGTGGTGGTGAATATGATCTTCAACCATTGCGACGGCAAGGTACTCCAAATATCGATCCAAATGCACCCAAAATCCCACAGCCACCCGAGATGGTGGCTAACCGCGGCGAGATGGCGGAAGAAGGTGGTATTGTTGGGTTTTCTTCACTTTTTCTTATCCAAGAACATCCATACAATATTAACTCATGAATTAGGCCTGCACACACACTAAATCACGCACACATCCACCGTTCATGGTGGTTGGTGGCGGCAGAAGACAATGACAACCACCACCTTGAGGTGGTGGTGGGTTTCCCGGCGATAAATTATGCTTGCAACTCTAAACCACAACAAGCAGCTTATATTTAGGAATCGCTAAGCATCCGACCTGTAATGACCAAGAATTTCAACAAAATTAAAACTTTTCAAAACATCCCAATTCATTAAGTTATTACAAAAAGGTTTTCAATACATTTGTTATCAGAGTATTCTCAGGTCCATATCATAAAACATAAACACAAGGAGCGGTACGATCACGCCTTTCCTTGCCACGATCTCGTGAAGAACCTGAAAAACATTAAACCACAACTGTAAGCCCGAAAGCTTAGTGAGATACCCCCAAAATACCAACCACATATACCATCCACATAACATGCCATATCATATCGAATCAGAGAACAGCCATGCATATCGGGTCTACTGTGTGACTGGTCCGCCGTGTCGGGCCTTTAGTCCACCTGGTCCACCCTCCGAGTCCAGTCATATCCCTCGAGTCTGCAGTGTGGTTGGTCCGCCCGCACCGGGCCTTCAACCCACCTGGTCCACTCTCTGAGTTTACAGTATGACTGGTCCGCCCGCATTGGGCCTTCAGTCGGCCTGGTCCACTCTCCGAGCCTCGGCACGTCTGGTCCGCCCTCGTGGGGCCTACAGCCTATCCGGACCGCTCGCTGGGCCTTCGGAACAACCGGTCCGCCCTGGGTATCTTGGCCTACAACACAAAGCAGGACCCGCCTCAACCCAACTCCAGTCCAAACAACCATGTGCACATAAACATACAATCATATAACAATTCACATTAAATCTAACCGATCTAGCAAATCACGTAACACAACATAATCTAAGCAGGATACCGACCTAACCAGTCACTAGCATAGCATCATCCTATATACCAGGATACCGACCTTAACCAGGTCTCTAACAAATACCATCCTAACTACCAGGATGCAAACATAGTAAAATAGCAACATAACAACAATACCCGGATTACAATCCGATAAAGGGCCGGCCTTGGTGCCTTAGACCCTGTTGATATACTGAGGATAACTCACCTCGCAACTGCCGACTGAAAAGGATAAGATCACGCTACTGCAACCTCCGACTCGTACTCCACCACTGGCTAACACCAACACTGAACTCAAAACAAAAGCCAAAAATTACCAAAATGCCCCTGGAAGTCAACTGGTCAACCCTTGGTCAAAGTCAAAGCCAAAGTCAACCTCCTGACCGACTCTACTCGCCGAGTCAACCCAATGACTCGTCGAGTCCCCATGCTTAGAACTTCCCCAATCCGCGACCCAACTCACCGAGTCACCCCGAGACTCGCCGAGTCTCGTAACTTTGAGTCCCCTCGCACTCAACTCACCGAGTCCTCCCTTGACTCGCCGATTCATGACTCAACCAGAAGAATATTAGGACCTCACGACCAGACTCGCCGAGTCCAAGAATAGACACGCCGAGTCCGAGGCTATCTTCAACCTACTCGCCGAGTTGTTCTTCCAACTCGCCGAGTTCCAGTTCATCTTCAAGCAACTCGCCGAGTTCCAGTTCATCTTCAAGCAACTCGCCGAGTACACCTTTGTGACTCGCCGAGTACCACTAGTTCTTAACCCATACAGAAGCCTTCCAGGCCATGCAATCGATCCAAAACGTAGATCTACCCATCTACAACCCATCCATCACGTAAAGTGGCAAACTTTACGTGAATCCAAAGAGATCTAGGCATTTACACTCTAGGGCTAGGGTTTGGGACAAGATAGCTTCACCAATCACTCAATAATAGGGACTTTAATGCACTCTAAACCTCCTCCACTTCAGATCTGAGGTAGCAACCTCAGATCTATCCTTCAAACTCAAGATACCACAATCTAAGCTTTCCACACAACCCCAAAATGATGAATCTAGAAGAACACAGCCCAAGAACGAGATATTACCTCAAAATGAAGTCCCCAACCGCAAGGAATCCGAATCTAAGCAAAGCCTCCTGCACCAAGCCTACTAACTCTGCAAGATCTTCCTCCAACTTTCTTCTCGAAGGCTAAAATGCACTCAAATCCTTCACAATCACGTATCTAGGGTTTCTGGACTTCAAGGGAGATCAAAGAGGCTAGGGAGAGGGTATAATGTCCTTTATATAGGGCTCATCCCCCGAAAATTAGGGTTTTCTTCGCACAACGCCTACTCGTCGAGTCCAGCTTTGGACTCGCCGAGTTGGCCACTTAACACACGACCTGAGTCGCAACTCTACTCGCCGAGTCCACCCATGGACTCGCTGAGTTGCCCATCAAATTTACACTTTTAGCCCTTCAACTCTACTCTTGATATTCCGGGATGTTACCCGGCCACCTTTCAGGTGCCCAACGTCGTCGGGAAATGACAAGTTTAGTGGTCAAAGGCCACCGGCAACCATAGTGGCGCACCCGACATCGCACACGCACAAACAGGACGGGGGAGAGAGAAGAGCGATGGAGAAATAGCCTTACTGGACTATTATTGGTCGCTGGTAGCCTCGACTTTGCTTTCCACAACTCCACTCCGATCTCAGTGGTGTTGCTGATCGCTCACGGATTACAGAAGCACCCGCGAACCATGCTTCCCGATCTCGACGTCCCTTCTTCGTCTTCATTGGCGACTGAACATGGCAACAACTCCGATAATCCTTCAGTGGTGGCGAAGAGGTGACGACTGAGTAATGGAGGGACAAGGTTTGCGGGTGGAGCTTCTCTTCGCGGCTAGAGAATATGTTGCACATTAGGGTTAGGTTTGCTATTGTGTGAATGAGAGGAAAAATGAGATACGGGGTTAAACCCGTGTCTCATTCCAAACTTGCATCCATATTTCCACAATCAACCCCTCCTCACAAAATCTTCCTCAACTTTAATCCCACATTTACCCTTTAGTCCCTGATTTCATAATTTCATTTCATTCTAGGTACAACATTTACCAATTACACCCTTGTTTCCATGTTTTCTCTCAAATCTGATCCTTCATTTAACAAACAACCCCTTAGCCCTAAAATCTCTTCAAATGAAGTCCTATAAGTTACCATTTACTCCCTGCCTTCATACTTACTTACCAAATGCACCCTGACTTCTGAAATTATGACTTTTAACTCCTCGAAACTAACACCTCGCGTAATTATTATTCATTTTAGGGCTTCTATACATTTATTTATTTATTTTATGAACGGGGTGTTACACGTTATATTGCATTGTTGCTGGTAAAATCCCTTGAAGATGTTGACCTTGGTGGTGATAAATTCTCTTCAGGTTTTTGATATATTCCTTATTTACTTTTCAAATATGGTGAAGTCTTTGGATTAATGACTTAAACTACACTAAAATAAAGCATTTATTTTTCTTGCACTCCTCCTTCTTTCATTTCTCCTGTTACTATCTTAACTTATATTTCCTTGAAATTGAGAGCTTGACATCTTTTCATCTCATATTTAATCCATTTCTTATTCATCTGACAGGGTGTTTTGTCGAATTCATAGACCTATTCCTCCAAGAAATATGTTTTTTACTTAGGGTGTGAAAAGGTAACCCTTGAATATTTATATTTTCATGTTTTTACACCCTAATAGGTCTATAAATTCGACCAAGCTCTCCGTATTACTCAACCTGGTCATGTTTTTGTGTTTTTACAACCATAAGTCTATGAATAAAAAGCTTAATGGATATATATATATATATATATATATATATATATATATATATATATATATATATATATATATATATATATATATATATATATATATATGGGAAAAGTGAATAAACCCTTAAGGGTATATAAGCTTAGGTACCCAAACTCACCATAATACGTTGTTTTGTTTGATATATTTATTATAATGTTCTTCAACTTCAATCCTTAACTTGATTTACTTTCAAGATTTTCAAAATTTCATTATTATCTTCCTCTTACATCACATCTTTTTAACGAACATCAATTACGCTATATATATTATAGTTGAAAATGAAAATTATGTAAGAGGAAATAAATGTGAAATTTATAAAAATCTTTGAATGAAATCAAGTTAGAAGTTGAATTATAAGAACATTAGACAATTACAATGTATATATATGATACAAAACGACGTAGTATAGTGAGTTTGAGTACCTAAGTTTATATACCCTGAAGGGTATATTCACTTTTCCCTATATATATATATATATATATATATATATATATATATATATATATATATATATATATATATATATATATATATTTGTAGTGTTGATGAAGCGTTACAAGGCTGCTGAAAAAATAACAGTAGTCAAAGAATCCACATATCTTTTTAAAAAACAGGTCAGGGGCAAAAATGTCAAAGGCACCAAAAATGCACCAAATTACCAAACTAGGAAAACATAACTGCATGTGTCAAGACTAACAAATCAAACCAACCAAAACAATATTGTCACACCCCCGAACCTGGACGGCGGAAACGTCTGGGGGCGGATGACTTTGTGTACAGTATCATAACAATTGAATATGAATGAAACATAACAGTCAAACGTCATACATTGTAGATACACACTTACATAGTCTGCATATGGAATTTTGTTCATCGGTTGCACAAAAGTAAGAAAGTAAAATTTCTTGAAGTTGCACCACTTGACCTCATAGTCGAGCTTATGTCCTGCTACTGGAATTCCTGAGAATACAAGTCGTTTTGAAAAGCGTCAACTAAAAAGTTGGTGAATTCATAAACAGTTTTGTATAAAAATGGTTTTTGTACCTGTTTAGAATAGTTTTCGTAGTGCTTTAAGAAATCCGATATTTTCTAAAAAGAAATGGTTTGAAATATTTGTGTTTGATCTTATATTAATGCATGTGTGTTAATGTTTATGAAAATAGAATGAGAATGATTTCCAGACAACCCAATGTTGTCTACGATAGATAATGTTGAAATCTCAACCCTGTGGTTGAGTACCGGTGCGTATAGATTGTCGTTTTATCAAAAAGAAGATTTCCAGCTTTATCCCAAAAACAAAATAGAATGGTTTCCCGTAAATCTTATAACATTAATTCCTCTAAGTGAGCCGTTATAACCATACTAAATAATGGCAATTTTGCCTGTCTTGGCGTCTTTGGGACGCCGACGGAACAAGGTACGGTTTGTCACCCAAGACTGGCCTAGTATAACTATAGCGGACCACTCAGGTGTGGGGTGTCATCCCCCGTATAGATCTATACACAAACTCAGACTCTCTCTCTCTCTCTCTCTCTCTCCCTCTCTCTCTCCGGGAGATTGTGGTTATAACTATAGACTACGTTTGTACACTTATATGGTGACAAACGAAACGTCTCACTAGATCCTTAATCAAAGTTTACACAAAAAGAAGAAAAACATATAAAACTCATTCCCAGGCCCAATAAACATGTAAGTGGACCACTAAGGCCCACTATACGTGTCTATTATTTCCAGGCTCAAAAGGAATATGAATGTATATCCTAGATCCAATATACGTGTAAAAGGACAACCAAGGCCCACTAAACATGTAAAAGGACACTAAGGCCCACTAAACATGTAAAAGAACATTAAGTCCCACTAAACATACAAAAGGACACTAAGACCCACTAAGCATGTAAAAGGACACTAAATCCCCTAAACATGTATATTATTTCTAGGCCCAATAAGGATATGAATATCGTTTTTAACCCGTTTGTTATTGTTTTGTTTATTTTAGCTTGATTATTTATAAAATTGATATAAAAAGCCCACTTTTTGTAAAAATGACGTTCTTGGCCCAATATGCAACAAATTTTCAATTAAGGCCCAATTATAATAAAAATAACACTTTAGTCCCCATTTTGTTCAAAACTTGTATTTATGGCTAGTTTTTGGTAAAGATAACATTTTTAACCCATTTTTATCAAAAAAATCATTTTTGTCTTAATTTTTGTGAAAATACATATTTTATGGTTTTTTGGACTTTTCTGAACCGATTGTTGGAAAATTTGTAGAAAAATCATCGTAAGTCAAAATTTAGATCCGTAAAGTTTGGAAGTTTGGAAATTTTGTCTACTTTGCTCAAAATGTTTCTCATAATTTTTAATGGCCTCAAACAAGTGTGAAATTGCTCATCTTCATAGGCTGGTCCGACATTATTTCAAATATGATAGGCAGTTTTGTAAAATTCGCCAAAAATTGTAGAAAAATCGTATGAAAACGTGAGAGTAGTCATTTTAAAGGTAACAACCTAAAATTTTTGCATGTAAAACAGTTTTGAAAAATATTACCATTAAGGGAGTCAAAACAGTTCAAGATTGGACAAAAACTTTTCTGTTAAGGGCAGATTTGTGAGTTTAAGTTATCGAAGTTTGTTCACAACACTTGTTTTTGCTATTTTAAGTGTATAAATCCCAAATCTACAAGTTTACATGTATTATATGTGATAACACATACTTTTCTCAAGGTTTTATGAAGATCCAAGGGATAAACTTCATTTTCAAGTAAAGATCTAAAAGTTAAACACATAAACATGCACAAATACATAGATCTAACACAAAAGCACTTGTATTCTCCCCCAAAAACATTATAAAACCGAAAACAAGGGGGTATGAAACTCACCTTGGGGGTTTTTTGAGATGTAGATGAAAAAGAAGAAGAAGCTTTGAACCTAACTTGAGTTCTTTGAGAGAATCTCGAAATGGTGGTGGATCTAAGAGTTTTACACACAACAAAAGTGTGTAAATGGAATGTTTTAGCATAAACATGAAGTAAAACTCTTGACTTAGACAAGAACTTACCAAGTTATGGATCTTGAAGAAGACTTCTTGAAGAACATACACACACACCCATGAATTTAAAGAAAGACGATGGGAGAATTTTATTGAGTTCCTGAGAGGGAAATATGATAGAATGAACTTGGATAGTGATGAAAGTGAAGTGAGAATGATGATGGTGTGTGTTTGGCCGAGTTTTAAAGAGAGAGGAGGGGAGAGAGAGAGATGTATGGAAGTATGTTGGACAATTACTTAAGCCTAGATACATGGCGGGTAAGAGTTTGGAGACATAGGGGTAAAGTTGTGGTGGCATGTATAGTAGATTCACCATTTTCTCTTTTTTTTTTTTATATAATGGGCTAACCTAGTTTGGAGAGGCATTTGGCCCAAGGTTGGCCCAAAAGAACAAAACCAATTTTTGGTTGGCCTAATATGGATTTTTGGCCCATAGAGACTAAGTGAAGAAATTATCGGCCCATTAGAGCCCAATAAAGAACTCTTGGTCTAATAAAGGTTTTGGGTTGAGTATTTTTGGGCTAAGCCCCAAAGATGATTGGATTTGGCTTATTGCATCGAGTTTTGGGCTTATACAAGGAGATTATATTGTTTAGGAATTCACATGTTAACCTAATTTTGCCAGTTGTGACATCACCCCCTGATAGAGGGAATTTCGTCCCGAAATTCATTCTAAAGCAGCATCCCAAGCACTAAGGAAAAAGTGTGAGTGTCTCTGTTATGTATAGTCTCTTCGTTTTTAGGAGAATTAAAGTCTTTGCTTAGTGTTCTATCGGACCTTTGCTAATCGCCTTTGACCTTTCTCCTTTGGTTAGTTAGGTGTCGGTCATCTTGGCCTAACATAGAGGTGTTCTACCTTTGAGTCTTATATGGCAAGGTGAATGGGTGGTTATGGCTATTTTGGATTTGTGTACTTGACGTTCCCTAAGTAGTGTCTCCTAAACTTTAAAGCGAACACTTATTGTCACTAAGTTAAGGTTGCGTGCGGTATAGTTGGACTCATACTTCTTAGGTTGCCATGGGAGTTTCTTACTACGAGGTTTTGAACTAGTGGGAGGTTGATCTTTGCTTGTTTCTACCAGTAGGTCTAGTAAATCCTTGATTTGGGATAGGAGATATCGATCCTTAAGGATGGGTTCATTTGATCCTTAGTAGTCAGTGGTCCTATGGACACTTAGCCTTTCCTATTTATGAGTTGGATAGGCATTCTATGAGGTTCAAGTCTTGGTTTGATAACTTCATACTTACTGGGTTGTTCCATCAATCGGATACCTTCAATGTTTATGTTGGTGCTAAGTGGTCTTAGTGGTCTGGCTACGAGGATGGTTCCATGAGTTGAGTCGATCTCCGAACTCAACTTTGCATGTAGGTGATATTTCCGGAAGGACTTTGGAGACATCTTAGGGGGGGGGGTTATAAATGTTGGATAAGGTGTCTAATTTCATAACTTTATTTGGTATATACTTGACCCGACCCGACATGGTCCATTTAGGTTTCACTTCACCCGAGCTATTTATGGTTAAATCATGCAAGAATTGTATGTTTATGATTTGTTAATATATTATAAGTTATAATATATTAATATGGAATCATATTTTTTAATTAGTATTGATCATAAAATTAATTTAGAATTAATTTGGTGATAAAAAATATGACTAATTAAATATGGGCTCCTGTATTTATATAAGTGTGGGCTAATACTCATTTGGAATGGGCTTGGCATGCATGGGAGTCCATGGATCTTTTAACCCATGTATCTTTTAACCCATGGATCATTGGAAAGGAAGAGTCATGGGTATTAGGGTTTACATGGATGTAACCCTAATCATCCACACTATATAAAGAAGCTTGTGATGCTTGAAATGATACTAGTTGTGTGTGTGCAAAAAGGTGGCCGATTTCTATAAGCAAGCATACACTCTCATAAGGTTTTTCCAAGTTTTTGGTGATTTGTGATTTCCATTTGAGGCATCCACATTATTCGTGCTAGGCTCTCAAACTTCAAGGAATCAACTCACAAATTGCAAAGTATGTAGTTCTTCTAGCCATTATGTTTAATGTTCCCCATGCCATGCTAGATAAGTTATGAACCTTGGAAAAATCAAAGTTGCATGTATTCATAGTAAAACATAGATCCAAGGTTTTAGGGTTGCATGAACACCTTAGGAGTGTTAGATTGCTCAAAACCCAACAATAGATCTCTAGGTTACCCTCGGTGTCCTTTGCTCCTTGTTTCTTATCCCTACTATGGGCTTGGAGAGAGTGTGGTATTTGTTGCACGAGTACCTAAGGGTCTAGATGCCCAAGATAATTCGAGTATTGTTGTTACAAGTAGTAGGGGTCTCGTTAATCGATTGGTTAAGGTGAAGAGTCTCGTTGGTACATGAATTTCGTATGGTGAGGATCAAGTCATCCCATGTCAATTGACACTGTTGGGCTCCTTATTGTAATAGGTGCTGGATTGATCTGAAATGGTGAAGAGTCTCATTGGTACATGAATTATTGTTTGAAATAATAGTGTGTTCTATGTACACATTTGTAATGTCACCCATTTCGTTCTTGGTATTACTACTGTGGTTGTCTCGGTCTGAATTTTTGGGTTCCCTAGCAATACGAGTGCCTTGGTATAAACGACGTGATTTCATAGTCTGATTTCTATTAGACCTCTCTATGATGGTTCGATGTAGCTTAGTCGTACGTAATTCAAGATTGAAAAGGTTGTAGACTAAGTGGTTATGCCCTAAATCCACAGTCAACCAAGGAATAAGAATTAAGGCGGGTCCACGCACTCTAAGTTTGTAGAATCTTAATTACACAATGCCTTACATTTACACTAAGTTATCATAACTTTCACAAGGATCTTTAATTACACACGACCTTACCCTCAGTTGAGGATTTAAGCGGTTGTTTAAAATCGGTCAATTTTTGGGAGTGAAAGACATATCTTTTTTATTGCTTTCGGACTGTAAACCATTTTTATTTATTTATTTCACTTTTTATTTATTGTTTTTTGGACTAAAAATGGCATTTTATAGCATCTTACTTTACAAACAAATAGCTTTTTTATTGCAACCTACTAGAAAAAAGCATTCTACTTCATTTTATGGCTATTCTAGGATCGGAAAACACAGTTCTTTTTTCGTGTACAAACACCATGAACAATTACTTTTTGGCTATTGACAGACCTTAAATAATCGGGATTTCTATCAGGTAGATATTTTTTTTAATTACTCCTTTAAATTCATGGTTTTACATTTTTTTATTACTCCTTTAAATTCATGGTTTTACATTTTTTTTATTACTCCTTTAAATTCATGGTTTTATTACTCCTTTGAAATTATATTTTTACAGATAAATTCTTAGTTGAAGAGTATAAGGAAAATTGGAGCTGATAATGATCAAAATCGTAAAGTTGCCAAAAATCAAGAAGATATGTCATGGCAACTCAATTTTTGCGTTGCGGTCGATCCTCTTATTTCGACCGGAATGCAAAAACAGATGATATACGCACGACAATGCTATATTTGTGATCCGGCGAGATGGATTTCTAGAATCATACAAAAAATGACCTCCTCATTGATATCCAATACGTAGCATTGTGCAATAAGAAAAATGACTAATTTTAGAGATGATAAGCATATTCGAAATTGAATAACATCGTTGAAGAAATATTCGAAATCGTTGAAGAAGTATTTGAAGATGAAAGCGGGGAATTAACATTTAATCATTCAATTTCTTTGTTATCATATATAGGAATTCCTTTATGACTAATTTTTTTCTTATATATGATTAAGGGTTAATATCCTTTTACTACCGTTGACAAATATATTATTATTTTTCAGGTTTGCTAACTTTCAAAAAATAGGTCTGTGTAATACACGCGTTATAAAGTAATAATTTTAATTAATTAAGTTAGTGCCACAAAGTTAAATCTCATACAATTCAACTTTAAATGACATGTTATTTTATTAAATTATTTATCATAACAAATACGAAGTTATTTTAATGTAAAATATTCAATTTGTAGTCAACGCAACACCCTTTATCGCCACCTTCTCTAACCCTCTCAAACTTTATCGCAGTTACGTAAAATCTGGATCCGCAAACCTAACCTCCAATATGTAAACTGAATTTTGATCTTTGTCCATGGTGATAAAAAAATACATTTTTTTTTACCAAAATTCGTAATTAACAAAAATAAAATTCATAGAAAAGGAAAAGGTTTTACGAATGAGGATAATTGTCTGAGAAAATTCCAAGAAAGAGTGAAGTAATAATTCCGCTACAACTTTATGAAAATTTTCTTCTTTAATACAAGTCTGTTATTTTTAGTTTTGCAACTTTGAGTTTCTAATTAGTCTAAGTTCTTATATTATCTGCTCAATGTTGAAAATTTAGCTAATGAAGCAACAGAGTTATCATGAAGTCAAACTAAATCTTACAGGTTCTTTCAAGCATTTCATCAAACATTTGGTGTGGATCTTCAAACTTGTCAACTTTGAATCGCAAAAAAGAATCTAATAATCCCCAAATTAGTTTTATTATCTTGTTCACAGACCAGATTTGTTAGAAAGAAGCAAAACTGATAAATATATCAAATCTATTTTACAGTTTGGTGGTTGGAAATTCATGAAGAGAATTTAAAAATCCCTAAATATTGGTTTTGAATTATGTAACAAAGAACTCCAAATTTTTAAGAGAAAATCAGAAGATTGATGAAAAAGAAAAATCTACCAGATATCGTTCGCCCAGGAGTGACGAAATGCGATAAACCAGTCATGCCGAAAACGGATTTGATGAGTTACGAAATCAACACACACACACGAATCGTTAAACACACACATACACCCATAGTTAGTGTTTGGAGACACACAGTTAGTGTTTGGAGGAATAAAAAGAAGGTTGTACTACGGAATTGAAGAATTGAAGTTGCCTAGAACTGTTGATCCTCTTGTCCTTTCTAAATAATCGGATATCAGTCAAGACCATAGTAAAGGACATAAATTAATAAAATTTGAATTCAAATATATCCGTAAATTAAGAATCACCAAAATAATTGTCAAATTGTTGCTGATTTTAATGGATTCATTGCCTAAAATGGAAAAAACCAGGAGCCTAAAATGGAAAAAACCAGGAGCGTAAAATGTGAATTTGGAATGCCAGAATCAAAAGAATGCGTGATATGAGCCCGAACCTTGGAAAGTATTAGTGATTTTGGTTAAGTTTAGGAGTTCAGTAACAGGAAAGATGATTCTTTGGCATCTATTATCATCTTCCTCCTTCCTCCTTCCTCCTCTCTAATATATATATATATATATATATATATATATATATATATATATATATATATATATATATATATATATATATATATATATATATATATATATATTTGACACGTCAATTTCTAATAAATTTTGATACTTATAATTTTATAATATTTATTAAATAAATAATATCTATATTTTTTTTTTTTCAATTTTTAAAATTGAAAAACATCATATTATACTTATATATATAAAGTATCAAATGTAATTAATATTATAATAAAATGCAATTAATATATTTCTTTATTCCTTATTTCAAAATTTTATTTTAAAAAATATTTATTATTTATATTTTAATATTTTATTCTTTTAATCAACCCGTATAACACACGAGTTTTACACCTAATATATTAATATAATGAAATTGAATACATTATAAATATAAATCAGTAATACGTGGTATTTGAATTTATGAAAATTTAATATATATATCTATATATATATATATATATATATATATATATATATATATATATATATATATATATATATATATATATATATATATATATATATAGGGTTAGGTTCATTTGAGACCACCTATATTTTGTGAGACCGTGAGACACATTTTTTTATTTTATTTTTATTTTTTTTAGTTAATTCATGTTCCGAAAATAATATTTAAAAAAAGAATTTTTTGATTTTTCCATTTATTTTGCATTTTAAAATTATTTTTAGAATATGTACAGTGTAATATTCTATTTAGAATATTTCACGTATTTTTAAAAAAAAATAGAATTTTTATTATTTTTTTTATTATTTTTTATTTTTTTTAGTTAATTCAAGTTCCAAAAATAATATTTAAAAAAAGAATTTTTAGATTTTCCATTTATTTTGCATTTTAAAATTATTTTTTAGAATATGTCAGTTTAATATTCTATTTAGAATATTTCACGTATTTTTCAAAAAAAAAAAACGGAATTTTTTTTATTTTTTTTTATATTTTTTTATATTTTTTTTAGTTAATTCAAGTTCCGAAAATAATATTTAAAAAAAAGAATTTTTGGATTTTTCTATTTATTTTGCATTTTAAAATTATTTTTAGATTTGATCTCACGGTGTCACAAAATTAGAATGGTCTCAAATGAACCTGAACCTATATATATATATATATATATATATATATATATATATATATATATATATATATATATATATATATATATACTTCTTAATAAATGAAGGTTTTTTTGTCATATGTCAATCTCTCATCACTTTTGACACTTGTCATTTTGTGGTATTTTTGAAATAAATATTATCCATTCGTCAATTTTTGGTTTGTTTTAATTTTTAAAACCATATACTTATATATGTAAAGTATTAAATATAATATATATGATATTAAATTGTAATAAATACGTTTCTTCCTTTTTTATTTAAAGTTATATATTATTTTTTTTTTTAAATTAACCCGCGTAATACGCGAATCTCACAGCTAGTGTGTATATATATAATTTAACTCAAAAATACCATAAGGTGGCATAACTCATAAAAATTTGATCGTGTGAAGAAAAAGAATTTGATTTATTCGAGTAAAGATTAGCATATGATAGTAATATATTTCTATATATTATTTTTTCTAAGTTGCCCTTATAAAATAGAATTTGTTGTATATTTCAAAATTTTACTAATACTTCAAGTTGCAATATCAAACTTTAAAAAACATTCCAAACTTTATTTAAAATCCTAAATTTTTTTTGAAATTGAACAATTTAAATTACAACATGATGTCGAAAAGTCTAAGGGTGTGTTCGACACAAAGCGTTTGAAAGTTTCAAACTTTTAACGTTTAACAAAACGTTCTTTTTTTAACAGAAAACATTGTTTGACACTACAAACTTTTAGCATTTAGTTTAAACAAAACACTCTAAATCCAAAAGTTAATTCACGTAGCATTTAACAAAACACTACAAATTATTCACTTCCAACTAATTTTGCAGCAAATCCCCTAAAAAAAGAAAAAACAAAGTTCTCCTCAAAGTTGGTTTCATATGTAGTTTTCCTTCTAGAAACATGAAACATTTGTGTTCATATCTTATGGGTCATACTTTTAAGATTTTTTGTTATATTTCAATTTCTATCAAAATCAATTCGAAATTGAATTTCTTATTTGCTTATTGTCACACCATTAAAATACATGGCTAAATATTTTTAAACCAAGAGGATTGGTCTGATTTGTAACTACTAAGTAAATTTGTGAAAAAGTTAACTAATACTTAAATATTTTTGCTAAATAATATATGATGTAACCTTATAAATTTTATAATATTACAAAGGTAGAAAGAAAAATATTATAATAGAATGATTAAAACTTTTCCATTATCAACTTGAAACATATAACATATGAGATTTAAAGAAAAAAAAAATACTATTAATTATCAATATCGGTATCTCGTTCTAAGGTTAGAGGGTGTGGAGTGCGATTTCAGCTGATGTAGCACCGAAACACCGCCCCCTTCATGCGTTTTTGGAAGTGCAGTTTGGGAGTGTGGCAAAAATTGGAAACACTCTCTCTCTCTCTCTTCCCTAACTCTCCACCCTTTGGGTGTTGTAAAAAATACGGTAACATGACACCACTCCATCCAGTCTGTGTTCATCACAGTTCATCGCAGTACCGCACTGACATATCACCCACCGTGATATGCGGTTTGTTCCATTCCGATCAGCATTATTATTTAGATAAAAATGAAAATTGGTTATGATTGATATTTACGCGACGTTTTCCAAAGGCCCACTTATTTGTGGTATTAATAGAAGGACCCATCCGATTATTACTTGGTTGGAAATTATTTAGTTTTCCAGAGCCCCACTTATCACATATACTCGTTTATAGTATTAATAGGAGGACCCATCCGTTTATTACTTGGCTGAAGTTTATTTATTTTGTCAATTCTAGCCACAGACCAAGTGATGATACATTGCCTTGGTCCCATATTTCTTGCCAATGTGAAGTGAGACCCCCACCCTTCTTGCCAATGTTTACATTGACAATCTTGTGGTCTCAAGACCCGACTGACACTCAACTACTCAAAGGGAAAAACTAAATGGCGTTTTATGTCCTTCACTTCATGTCCTTTTTGTTGACTATTCCAATTTCACAAAATCTTTTCATATCTTACTTTTAGATTCACATATTTTTTTTTTCCAAAAAAACACATCGTATCCTCATAGGCTCATACCCCTTTTGGTAAAAGATAACCATCATAACTCTCATATATATATATATATATATATATATATATATATATATATATATATATATATATATATATATATATATATATATATATATATATATATATATATATATATATATATGGAAAAGTGAATATACCCTTAAGGGTATATAAGCTTAGGTACCCAAACTCACAATATTAATTTATTTTGTATCATATATACACATTGTAATTGTCCAATGTTCTTCTAATTCAACTTCTAACTTGATTTAATTCCAAGATTTATATAAATTTTATATTTATCTTCGTCTTACATAATTTTAATTTTTAACTATAATATATAAAGCTTAGTAGATGTCCGACATAAAGATGTGATGTAAGAGGAAGATAATAGTAAAATTTCAAAAATCTTGAAAGTAAATCAAGTTAGGGTTGAAGTTTAAGAACATTATAATAAAGATATCAAACAAAACGATGTATTATGGTGGGTTAGGGTACCTATCCTTATATACCCTTAAGGGTATATAAGCTTAGGTACCAAAACTCACAATAATACGTCATTTTGTTTGATATATTTATTATAATGTTCTTCAACTTCAATCCTTAACTTGATTTACTTTCAAGATTTTCAAAATTTCGTTAATATTTTCCTCTTACATCACATCTTTTTTATGAAATCTAACTATTTCTAAAAATAGATTGATTATAATAATAATATTTTTTTTAACACGTTCAAATGATGAAGCGGATAGTACAAGTAACCATTAATAAAATAATATTAAATTTTAACCACATTTTGAATTCAAATATTTATCATCAAATCTCTTTATATTTCTCAGCAATTTGATATGGTTCCCTCAAATCGTGGATTCATTCAAATTTTGAACCCTTTTAGATATCCTTAAATTTAGCATGTTGATTCAAATATCTCTCCAATCGCATATACCTATTTGTTCCTTCCTCTGCTATAAAGCCCACCGTCCAGGAACAAAAAATAATTTCATCTCCCAAATAACACCATAGTTTGATTATTTTGTCTTCGACATGTACTTTCTTTTGTAACATAACATTTTTGTAGAGGAAACATCTCACCGAAAAAATTTACACGCCTCGCCGCTTTGCGCGGGTACACTTCTAGTATATATATATATATATATATATATATATATATATATATATATATATATATATATATATATATATATATATATATATATATATGAAAGAATTAAATAGAGAACCATTATTAATAAAGGAACCAATCTAAAGCGTCGAAATTTAAAGCGATCAACGGCAAAAAGGAAGAGTTGTAGAGTTTTACAATGAACGTACATTCAACAGATTATAACAAAACTCACTTTCTTTTTGTTCGTTTAAAATTTTTTTAGATCATGTTTTTTATCAAAAAAAAAAAAAAAAAAAAAAACGAATATGTCATTCACGATTTTTCGTTTTCTTTCATAGAAATCTGTGATGATATATAAAAAACGAATTGTTTTTTTCGAAAAAAAAACTCACTTCATTTTGTTTGTTGAAAAGATAAGGTCTATTTTTTTATAGAAAAAAATTAATAAATATATCAAAATTCATACTTTTTAAACATTGATTCATATTCATGTTAAAAAAACGATATTGTATTTGAGATTCACATTTTAAACCTGTTTAGATTCATATTGTAAACCTGTTCAGATTCACATTGTTAATCTTTTCAGATTCACAATGTGCATAATAGTAAGTCAGATTCACAATGTGAATCTGAACTGATCGAACATTTTCATATTGTGAATGTTAAAAATTGAAATATTTACAGTTTGGATTCATAATGTGAATCTACACTGATCGATATTTTTTTTAGTCGGTGTTGATGTTTATCAATAGAGTACAATTTTTTTTTTGTATAACTAGTTTTTTTTTTATAAAAATATACTTAAATATTGAAAAAACTAACAAAATGAAGTGAGTTTTTTTTTCGGAAAAAAAGTTCGTTTTTTATATATCAACATGTATCTCTATGTAAAGAGGACGATAAATCGAGAACAACGGTATATTCGATTTTTTTTCGATAAAAAATGTGGCCTAAAAAATTTTATACGAAAAAAGAGGTGAATTTTTGGGTAATAGAGCTGGACTTTTTGGTATAATCTGATGTGTGTGTGTCTAATGTACAAGTGTATATCTATTTCTTTGGTCGTTGATCATTATTGGTTCATTGGTTTCTTGTTAATTATGGTTCTCATCTTGAAACTATATATATATATATATATATATATATATATATATATATATATATATATATATATATATATATATATATATATATATAAGTTCATGTTCATTTGAGACCATATTAATTTTGTGAGACCGTAAGACAAAATCTAAAAATAATTTTAAAATGCAAAATAAAAGGAAAAATCTGAAAAAAAAAATTTAATTATTATTTTTGTCATTTTTTACCTTAAAATAAAAAAATAAAAAAATAAAATAAAAGAAAATTATCGTTTTTTTTAATATGTGAAATATTCTAATAAAATATTACACTGTAAATATTTTAATGTGATTTTTAGAATGTTAGAATATTCTACTACATTTGTCATATATGTAAAATATTGTAATATTCTACTAGAATATTCTAATATTACACTAGAATATGTAAAAAACGGTATTTTTTATTTTCTGTATATTTTTTTGGTATGATTTTTTTTTTGGAAAATATAAATGTCGAAAGTAATATTTGAAAAAAATTTTTGAAAACTTTTAATTATTTTGCATTTTAAAAATGTTTTTTTATCTACAAAATGAGTGGTTAGAATTGCGTCTCACGGTCTCACAAAATTAGGTCGTCTCACATGAGCATAAGTCTATATATATATATATATATATATATATATATATATATATATATATATATGTATATATATATATATATGTATATATATATATATGTGTGTGTGTGTATGTGTGTGTGTGTGTTTGTGTGTGTGTGGATTCAATTAAGAAAATAAAAAAGCTTGAGAATGAAGGAACCATTCTCAGCCAATCATTTATCTAACATGTAAACCTTGAAAACTGTACATATCATTTTTTATTAAGGGTATATATGTAAATTAGCTATTTTTTGATTTACTTCTTTGTTCTTCGGCTTCAATTTCCGATTTCATGAGATCTTTATCTCGTTTGAATCAGATACATATGAATTCATTATCAAGATTATTTTTTATATAATTTCATGCATTTTTTGCATTTATCTTCAAGTTTCGCATATGTATTGAACTTTTCTTATTCGTATTTAGTTTCCGATTTCATCATATCTTTATATCGTTTGAATCAGATATATCGGAATTCATTATCAAGATTTTTTCCTTGTATAATGTAACGCTTGTAGATTCGGGCTAGTCAATTTAGAGACGATAAGCATCAAAAATAACATTTTGATGGAATATTATTTAGAAGGATTAATCTTAACTAAGTTATAGTGTATGTTACAAGGATTTCCGTACATATAAAGAACGCCGAAATCCGAGTTATAACGAAGAAGTTATGTCATGTCGAAGTTTCGCAATAGAACCGACACGACACAGCGCGACGTAAATAGTGAATTTACGTTAGAGCGATATTTGGCCTTAGCGATCTAAATGAAAGTCGTAAAATACGTTAAACTGAGAGCATGCATAAAAAAACGTCTAAATCTGACTTCATATGAGGAAGTTATGATTTTTCGAAGTTTCAGCATTAGCAGTATGTAACCTAAAGTTCGAATATGAGATCGAGTGATTTCTAGCCGAAACGATCTAAACGAGTATCGAAGATCTCATCAGTAGTAGTCCAACGGTAAAAAGACAGACGAAAATGGATGTCAGACGAAGAAGTTATGGATTTCTAACGGAGTTTTCCTTTCCCGGCCTACTAAAAATAATATAATCCAATATGTTAAAAATAAAGTCAAAATTAGCCAACGGAGTCTAAATGAGAGTTGCAGAGCATAATCTCACCTACGCGTGAATATAAAGAACGTCGAAAACGGAGCTCGTATGCAAAAGATATGAATTTCTGAAGTTTGGGGCATGAAATCCGACCCTGTGTCAAAACTCACAACGTGAACACTGTGTTCACGATGTGAACTCAGAAAAACATCACCTGGACTCTATCAGATCCCACTTGTGATGACGCATACAGTGACGATCAAGCCCCACGACGTGAGCATTAGAAACTCACGACGTTAGTGCAGAAATTTCACCCTATAAATAGAAATCAAGGGTCAACCGATTTTGGTTGCTCCTCCCTTACTCTCCCACTCCCGATACCCTCTCTAAGCCCTATTTTATACCCTCGAAGCCCCGATATCATCCCGAGACCCGAAGCGAGTCCTGAAGCCCAAAGATCTAGAGAAGTGAAATTCCCGAGCCGAAGTTCTACCTGCGAGAAGTCGGTTTTTTGTGAAGATCTTCCAGATCTACCGAAGAATACTACTTTTACAAGCCGTAGTGCTGTCCGAGCATCGTCTAATCAAGTGAGTGTGTGGTTACTTTCTTCTAACACATATCTATGAAGTATTTGCTATGAAATACGTGTTATGTGTTTATATATTGTTGTTTACTTGAGATGGATGTTGAATGAATGTTTTATACATGTTTTTAAATAGTTTTAAACTGTATATGTAATTTATATCTACAAATATGTTGGGTAGAACATGGGTAGATGAAATAGTTGGTGTGTGATGAAATAATGTGAGGATATAATGGTGATGATAATTAGGTGATGATAGATAGGTAATGAATTACGAGTCTAGGCGACGTTGTGGCTACATATTCATGCGATGATAGTTTAACCCTTATTATGAAATACGAGTCCAGGCGATGTTGTGACTGCGTATTCATGTGATGATAGTCTAACCCTTATTATGATTTACGAGTCCAGACGATGTTGTGGCTGCGTAATCATATGATGATACCCTAACCCTTACTAGACAAATATTGAGGGAGTGATCCCCGTATTAGTATTGTCTATGCGATGTAGAAGATGATCCTTACGAAAAGTTCTTAGGAACAAACATATAAGGAAATAAGATGTAAGGAGATGAGAGGTAAATATGATATAGGAGATGACCCTTAGGATAACATCTTTCAGGAAGATTAAACAAACATAATGGGGATGAGTAATTGGGTTGATTGTTTGATGATTAAATATAATAATTATATTAAAGGTGGTCAACATTTGGACTTTAATTTAGAGCTTTCTTTCGTTATTATTATTATTTTTTGAAATTACATGGGTTTTTTTTTTTTTTTTTTTTTTTTTTTTTTTTTTTTTTTTTTTTTATAAACTTTTCGGTTTAAATTTGAGATTATTTACATATCGATGTAGGTTTTTTTTTTTTCATTTTTTTGTTTAACTTTATGTACGTTTCATACGTATGAGACGAGTCACATAATAATTAAGTTTGTTAATTTTTTCGAAAAAATGTATTATATTCAAATTTGTCTACGTTTTAACACACACACACACACACACACACACATATATATATATATATATGTATATTTTTGTGCATAATTTTATGTACATTACTACGTATCATTCGGGTTACATATAATAACTTTCGTTTATTATCTTAAAAAAATGTATTATATTCGAATTTGTCTACGTTTTGGGTTACATACATTATTTAGTATATATTACAATAAAATCATTTATACGTATAAATAGTTAAATGTATATTAAATCAAATGTTCCAACTATTTTTAGTGTCACAAAATGAGTAACAATGAGTAGGAATCTATGCATTATATAAACTTTATTTATCTATTTTTTTTTTCTTAATTAAAAACTATATATCTTTAAGTTATAATATAATAAAATGTTATAATTACATATTTAGTTATACTTTCATTGTGTATATATCTTAATTAAAAAAAATATATCTTTTAAGTTATAATATAATAAAATGTTACAATTACATAGCGTATGTGTATATATATATCTTTTATACAATGAAAATTGTACCCCATGCATGCTAGATAGGTTCATAACCTTGGAAAACAACTTTGTATGATTATTAGACAAACATAGATCCAATGTTATTAGGGTTGCATGTACACTTAGGAAGTGTTAGAATGCTCAAAACCCATCAGTGGTATCAGAGTCCATGCTTGTTTGTTGATTATTTGTGCAAACTGCTTGGAAAAATCGTTTTTCTGTTTTCTGCTCGTAAGAACTCGCCGAGTCCATGGGGGGACTCGACGAGTCCATGCACAAATGCAAGCTACTCGTCGATTCTGTTCTTGCACTTGACGAGTAGAGGCTGCTGTGTTCAGAATTTCGATTTTAATTGCTGGAAATGGACTAGAAACATTACCCTAAATTGTTTTGGTACTTGAAAACATGTTTTAGATGGTGTAATGTTTATGCTAATCCATTTACAACGACAATTATCAAAAAATACAAAGCTTTAAGTGTAATTTTTGATTCATGAAAGTGTTCATATTCATGTTCTTGATCTTATGGTGTTTAGATGATCATAGGAATTATTTGTAACCTCTGTGGTAGATTAATTCATGATCATAATGTGTTTTAATGGATTCCATAACTTGTACTTAAGTTATGGAAAACCAAAAGTCACTTTGTTTTAAAAACCATTAAAGGAACACATGGGTTATAAAAATGAAGAGTCTTCATTTTTAATACTCTAATTAACTCATAAGTTACAAGAAACGAAAAGTTTTGAAAGTTTACAAAACTTGCTCTCAAGTTTTGGAACAAGTAAAGTCTTGATTAAAACTTTAGTTCCAACCCTTAGAATTTTAAAAGTTAAAATTCAACCCTTATACTTAAAATATTATAATTTAATAATTATATATATATATATATATATATATATATATATATATATATATATATATATATATATATATATATATATATATATATATATATATATAAAATCAAAGTTGTCTTACCGCTAGTACGCCTCATTCACGAAGCCAGTCTATAAGGTGGGTATAAGGTTGTTGCCTATAAAATGGCAACTTAATGGGTGCCCACTCTCACCCACCGCTTGCTTGACTAGTGGAGGGTCGTTAGCCGAACGGGTAAGACAAAGACTTATAAATTCTCAATAAAAGTATGATGAATATTATAAAGTAACTAAATGTTTTATTAAACTCCCAATCTTAGTTACTTTAGCAAAAATGTGAATAAGGTGCTAATCCATGAAATTACACTTTACACTTTGTCTAAGTCGTTAGTGGAGCATGTGTGGTTAACCGGCACACTAACTTGGACTTAACAAGGTAGGTAAAGGGTGACTTAATGTTTATCATAGTATCGATGGAGCGTGTGTGGTTAACCGGCACATCGATTGAGGGGTAATACATTAAGGGTACCAAGTAATTTGCATGGCTACTTTACACCTCGTTTTGTGATCCTCGGCATCCCAGTCACAAAACTTGGAGGGCACACTCGAGATTGAAACATGCCTTTGAAAAGTTCATTGAATCTCAAAAGAATCTAGGAGTTTCTAAGAACCAAATTAAATATTTTTAATATTTCGGCTTTGGTGGAAATTGGTGAATCGTCATTCACATATCTTTCAAATATGTTATTACTTAGATTACGACATACCTCTTCTAAGTATAATATATTGTGATTGGGTCCTAGAGTTAATACTACATTTTGGTGTTTTATTAAGGACTATCTCTATTTCTAAACTAGACTTTTCTTCTTTTCAGATGTCTGCAAACACTGCTGCTTCTGGCTCTAATCCTAATGACTCCTTTTCTCTAATGAACTTGTGTGGGAAAGTCACTTTTGATGGATCCAACTTTAATGAATGGATCAGAAACATCCGAATGATTACCCGCTACGAGGACAAAAAATATGTCATCGATAAGGAGCTTAAGGAGATTGATGAGACAGTTGCTACTCCTCAAGAGATCATTGACTTTAGGGCACATGAAAGGGATGCCACCAAGGTGGCATGCATCATGATGGCCACTATGACAGCCGACCTCCAAAAGTCCTATGAGGACTTCTACCCTTTTGAAATGCATCAAGATTTGATGGAAAGATACCATCAAAGTGCAATACAAGAGAGGTATGAAATCATCTCCTCCATGATAACAACCCGAATGAAGGATGGTGAACCCATCACGGGCCACATGCAGAAAATGAAAAGATTTGTGGACCGCTTGCTGAAGCTTAATGTGAACTTCCCCGAGGAGCTAGCAGTAGATATGATCAATTCCGCATGACATACCACATGAACAAGGAAGGGGTCATTCTCAGCAAACTTCAAGGACTCTTAAAGACCGCGGAAAGTGGTCTTAAGGGTAAGACGGTTGTTACTACTCCTACTCCTACCAACTCCGCCCCTATCTTGGCGATCGGGAAAGGACGAGGGAAGAAGAGAAAGAGTTCTTCGAAGGGTACCAAGGCTAGGACCCTTGATGGCTCTTCTTCAATTGGAACCAAGAAAGGTTTCGTCACTCCTTCTTCTGACCCAAAAGAGGCTGAAAGCTTCTATTGCCATGAAAAGGCACATTGGAAGCGGAACTGCCCAAAGTACCAACAAGATGTGAAGGATGGGAAAGTTAAACCCAACCATGCAGGTATTTACACTATCTCATCTAATAACTCACCCCATTCTAACTCATGAGTCCTTGATACCGGTTGTGGTATTCATATCTGTTCTAATTTGCAGGGACTAAGAATAAGTGAGAATGTGGAGCAAGGAAGAATAAACTTGATCATGGGAAACAGGAAAGCTTCACCTGTCACCAAGATTGGAGTTTATACTTTATCGCTAAGTAGTGGGTTTAGTTTAGATTTGAATAAATGTTGTTATTCGCCAGAAATGGCAAGAAATATTATTTCCTTTCATGCATTGTATAAACAAGGTTTCACCTTTTCATTTGATAATGAAGTTGGTTCGATTAATGCTTTCTTTAATAATATTCTTTATTTTAAAGCATTACCTTGTGATGGGGTGTATGAAACTGTATTTGTGGTTGATAACTTAGGAAATAATGTTTTGTGTATTGATTCTCTTAATAATAATAACTTGGATAAAGCATCATTATGGCATTGTCGTCTTGGACATATAAGCAAGAAACGCATATGCCAAATCCAAAAAGATGGAGTCTTGGAGTCATTTGACCTAAAGTCTGATGATAGTTGCGAATCATGCTTACTTGGAAAAATGACAAAGTCACCCTTCACAAGTTCTTGTGAGAGGGGTGAAGGTTTGTTGGATCTTGTGCACACAGATGTGTGTGGACCATTCAAACATGCCACAAGCGATGCTAATCGTTATTATTTGACTTTTACTGATGATTATAGTAGATATGTATATGTTTACTTAATCAAGCATAAGTCAGAGACTTTCGAAAGGTTTAAGGAATTTAAATAGGAAGTCGAGAATCAATTAGGCAGGAACATTAAGATGCTTCGATCCGATCTAGGTGGTGAGTATCTGAGTTCATATTTCCTCGACTATCTTAGGGAAAGTGGGATTGTCTCACAGTTGACACCTCCCAGGACACCGCAGTTGAATCGTGTGGCTGAGAGACGTAATCAAACCTTGTTGGATATGGTTCGTTCCATGATGAGTCGAGCTTCGCTACCAATCTCTTTCTGGGGGTATGCCTTAGAGACTGCCGCCCATATTCTTAATCTAGTCCCTACAAAGAAAGTTGCCAAAACTCCTCACGAGATGTGGACTGGTAAAGTACCTAAACTAGACCACATCATGATTTGGGGTTGCGAGGCTTTTGTGAGGCGCGAGTCTCATGATAAGCTAGAACCCCGAAACGAGAGGTGTATTTTCATTGGCTACCCACAAAGATCCTTTGGTTACCTCTTCTACTGACCTAGTGATAATGTGGTCTTTGTAGCAAGAAGAGGAGTCTTTCGAGAGAGAGAGAGAGAGAGTTAATAAGCCAAGGAGACAGTGGGAGGCAAATTGACCTTGAAGAACTTCAAGAGTCAAGTGGTGAAGGAACTTCAAACCCTAGCCCTCAACTTGAGGAGGAAACTCCTATTGAGCCAATTGACGATTTTGTACCTCTGAGGCGTTCCATGAGAGTTAGGAATGCACCTGAGCATTACTATGGTTTCCATATTACTACGGAAGGTGAGACACTTATTAGTGACGAAACACTAGTAGGTCTGGATGAACCTAACAGCTACGCGGAAGCCATGGCAGGCCCTGAGTCTGCTAAATGGAAAGAGGCTATGGATAGCGAGATACAATCCATGTATGACAATCAAGTTTGGAACTTGGTTGAGAATGTACCAGGTTGTAAGACTGTAGGGTGGAAATGGATCCTCAAGAAGAAGACCTACATGGATGGTAATGTACACACTTATAAGGCTCGACTGGTTGCAAAGGGCTTATCTCAAACTCCTGGATTGGATTATGATGATACCTTTTCTCCAGTAGCCAAGATTAAGTCTATTAGGGTTATGTTAGCCATAGCTGCATTTCTTGACTATGAAATATGGAAAATGGATGTCAAAACCACTTTCTTAATGGAAAGTTGACTGAAGATGTTACATGAGTCAGCCAGAAGGTTTTGTCATCAACGAGTACCCTAATAGAGTGTGTAAGCTTGAGAAATCCATTTATGGATTAAAGCAAGCACCTCGCAGATGGAATCTTTGCTTTGATGAGAAAGTCAAGGAATTTGGCTTTTCTAAGAGTGAAGATGAATCTTGTGTGTATGTCAAGGCTAGTGGGAGTATAGTTAGCTTTTTGGTATTGTATGTGGATGACATACTACTCATAGGAAATGACATCCCAACTTTGCAAGAAGTTAAGTCTTGGCTTGGGAAGTGTTTCTCTACGAAGGACCTAGGAGAAGCTGCCTATATTCTAGGGATAAGGATTTTGAGAAACTGGAGTAAAAGACTAATTGGACTTAGTCAAAGTACCTACTTGGACAAGGCGTTGAAGAGATTCAGCATGCAGAACTCCAAGAAAGGAGAGTTACCCATCCAGAGTAACGCCAGATTGAGTAAGACACAAAGCCCGAGTACTGAGGATGAGATAGCAGAAATGAGTCGAGTGCCTTATGCTTCGGCAGTAGGCTCGATCATGTATGCTATGACTTGTACTCGACCTGATGTAGCCTTCGCCTTGAGCATGGTTAGCAGGTATCAAGGGAATTCTGGCAAGACACACTAGACTGCGGTAAAGAATATCCTTAAGTACCTACGGAGGACTAAGGACTGGGTCCTTACCCTCGGTGGGAGTGATAACTTGAGAGTTGTAGGGTATAGTGATGCTAGCTTCCAGACTGATAGGGATAATTTCCGCTCTCAGTCGGGCTGGGTCTTTACCCTAAACGGAGGAGCAATCACTTGGAAGAGTTCCAAGCAAGAGACAGTGGCTGATTCCACTTGTGAATCAGAGTATATAGCAGCAAGCGAGGCAACAAAGGAGGCAATATGGCTGAAGAACTTCATTGGAGACCTTGGAGTTGTACCAGCTATAAAGGGGCCCATGGAAATTTTTTGTGATATTGAAAGTGTTGTTGCCTTAGCCAAGGAACCAAGGGATCACGGGAGATCCAGACACATCGACAAAAAATATCATTTTATCATACATCGCATAGAAGAAGGAATCATCGTGGCAAAGAGGGTATCATCGGATGAGAACCCAGCAGATCCCCTCACGAAAGGACTGAGTAGGGTTAAGCATCTCCAGCATGCTCGGAGCATAGGGCTGAAGGATGATATAAATTTTAGTAGTTAGATAAAATTATGAAATTTGTAAAGTGTAATTGACATTTGATGATGAATAAAAGTTGTGTTTATTTATGAGTAAAGTGTTACTATCTTTTTTCAATCGTTTACTATAATTTCTTTTGCATGTTTTGACTTCCAGAATAGTATGTTGTGGTTTCACATATTATTCAAACTTTCCACAGTCAGTCATATGTTGGAAGTAGATATGAAGTAAGACTGTCATGAAGTTGGTTGTAGGTGTCAGTATACAAGACAACACTTCATGAGGGCTCATAAGTTCTGAGTATTGGAATCAACCCACGCTCACTGGAATCACTTCATGAAATTTTATCTCGAGTGATCGTGAGACGGTAATATCATATAAGTCTTCAAACCTAGAGATATGATTTGTTGCCTATGAATTGATTATGCATTGATTGTACGAAAACGGATTGGTAACTCGATGTTATAAAACGTGCTTTTGTGTATAATTCAATTAGTAGCAGAACAAACATATGAGTCAAAGTTTATCTATTCCTTCTTGGATTAGAAGCTGATATCTGGGCCCCTCGATGATTTTGTTTTGACCTATGTACTGGCCCGAACAGAACTAAGTTGATGTGTTCAATTAAGTTCTTTGTCAAACAAATCGGAAATCGGGAAACAAATTGCTGGACAATAAGTAAGACATTGTTCCATGTAATTGTCCGGCTGATGTCTAGAACAGAGGATTATATGATCACTTATCTTAAATGGCGTATCAACATCTTCTCAGTTCCGAGAGACCTCGAAAGAGTTACGATTTCCGATCGGTTCCTGAAGTATTGCAGTTATAGTTATTAGACTTATCCAAGTGGGAGACTGTTAGATAAGGTGTCTAAGTCCATAACTATTTCTGGTAAATACTTGACCCAACCCGGCATGGTCCATTTGGGTTGCATGACACCATGCAATTGGATAAACTAAATGAGAGAACTAACACATATGGTTTATTAATATATTATAAGTTCTAATATATTAATAATATTATTTAATTAGTTTTGATCAAGATTTAATTTAGAATTAATTAAGTGATCAAAAGATAACTAATTAGATATATGGGTAGATTAAGTAAATCTTCCATATCTTATATAGTGGGCTAAGAGGCTCCATGGATTGTCAAGTTGGGTTCCACCCATAGGATGCTCCATGGATGCTCCATAGAGTTAACCCATGGATCAAGAAATGAAGAGTCATGGAACATTAGGGTTTACCTAATGTAACACACTATATAAGCAATGTAACTCTCCCCAAAATCGGCTACACTAAGAAACAAGAGGGCTTGGCCGATTTTGCATGTGTTAGAGGATTCTCTCAAGTTTATTCTTTGCATTTGGTGTTTTGTGAAACATTTGAGGCATCACACTTGAGGTGCTAGGCTCACAAGGTTTCAAGGAACACTTTCAATAACAAGGTATGTAGTTCTATCTTTTATACAAAGAAAATTGTACCCCATGTATGCTAGATAGGTTCATAACCTTGGAAAACAACTTTGCATGATTATTAGACAAACATAGATCCAAGGTTATTAGGGTTGCATGTATAATTAGGAAGTGTTAGAATGCTCAAAACCCATCAATAATAACTCACAAGGGGTATTAACAATACGTTTGGTTTACGAATACATACATAACTTTAACTGGTTTTATTTAACAATAAAGCTACATTACACGATTTCCCAGTACAATCAGTTTACATTCTGGAAACATGCATTTAAATGGTTTTATAAAGATTAAAACTACATTATACTATTTCATAATACAATAACACTTATACATTTTGGTCTTAAAGTTTCTAAGACTACAATCCATTCTAAAGAAAATATTGGATTTTCTGGAAGAACACACAATCATTTTCAAGGAACGATGACAAAATTTTCTCATACAAAATGCTTATGAACTCACCAACTTAATTGTTGACACTTTTTCAAAATCACTTGTATTCTCAGGAAATCAGTAGACAGGTACCCATATAGGTTTTGTGAAGATGGAGCATTGCAGTGTCATGTCATGTATTTTGATCGTATATTTTTAAAGTCAAAGAAACAATGATTCTAAATCAAATGTAAATATTAAATTATCAATATGATGATTGTAATGCTTTGATCTCTATTATTCAATTGTTATGATACTGTGCATGACTTCATCCACCCCCGGATGTTTCTGCCGTTCCGGTTTGGTGGTGTGACAATATGAATGTCCAAAATTTCCTTCACAAATTTTTCGATTTAGTTTACTTTCGAATTCGTTGTTTCGAGCATTTTTTTGGATAATATCTAAATACATTTTCTTTATATTTTTTGTATTCATGGTTTTGTAGAACTTCCATGTTTGATAACTCATTCCAAACTTCCATGTTTGATAACTCATTTCAAACTCACACGTGTTGTAGCATGTAGTTTCAGAGTAACGAACAATAAAAACAAATTGATTAATAATATAATATCTAATATATATTGACATTAGTTATTTAAATATGTTAAATATTATTTAAAAGGTAAAAATATACAATTCAAAAGAAACAGGTTAGTTAATATAAACATATAAATATTAATAATGTTTAAGTACGGGTATCTATAATGAAAGTTTAATAGGAGTTGATTAGTTGAATACATAATGATAATGATTGAATAAATGTTGAATGAGGTGTGGGTGATAACATGGATGATGAATGAATGGAGGGAAAATGACTCTTGAGGATAACTAACTCTTGCGTTTGTTTTCATTATGTCAATTTTTTTTTTTTTTTTTGTATTCAATATACCATCGAAATTGTTGTTTGTGTTCACCATAATCCTTTTGACCGACTTTTGACATGTGATTGCCGGTCAAAGGGTTATAGTGAACACAAACAACAAGTCCGATGGTATATTGAGTACAAAAAAGGAAAGAGATCAAATAAGAACAAACTCAACAATTTGTTATCCTCCTGAGGCATTTTCCCCGAAAAGTTAAAATAAAATTAAAGTTGCAAAATTATCAAAGACTGCAACCTTCTTCGACCATAACGTATATAAAGAGTGTTTCGGAAACTAAAAATTAAAACACACACACACACACACACAAACTAAAAATCAAATTAACCAACAACAACCTACGAAAAATATTTTTTCAAAATTTTTTCCCTATTCTTTATCACGAGCTCGAGAGCCGGTCCCGAGAGATGATCGATGTTTTCCATCAAAAACTTCATGTCCTCCATTTCTTGTCATCCTACCCGCTCCCCTTTCCTTGTTTCTTCTTTTTCTTTGTCGAAAGCCAAACGTTCGGAGAAATTTAGATTACATCGATCAAACGATGATGGTATCTTCCGCATTTCGTCAATGTCCATGTTGAAATCATATGCGCTCGAAGAAGTCCCTTTTCCCTTTCTCTTCGATTTGTCTCTACCCATTGGGCGGACAATTTCTTCTATCTCGAGTTCGTCGTCCTGATTTAAATCTAGACCGACCCGAGCATCAGAGGAGGTTGTGTAACCACTAGAGCCCGTTTTCATTTGCTTTGATTGTTGGACTCCAAAAATAAAATCCTTCTTGTATTTTTTACACCTAGGACATCGGACCAATAATTTCCAACAATTGTGCCACTTGAATGGTTTTCCTACTTCCGCAAGGTAAAACTGCAACGCTTCTTGAAGTATTTGTTCATCGTCTTGGCCGCTCTTTCGTTGGGTTTTTAGGTTGTTATACAACCCGTTTATTTTTGAAACCCCCTTTGCTATTTCTAGAAACTTCGAATTAAGTTGATGTTTCGTACGGTAGTCGTCACATTTTCCTAGCTCCTTTCGAAATTGTTCTAAAATACGAAACCAAAAATGGTCTCCCGGTTGGGCGTTTCTCTGAATCGAATATTTAGAAATATCAACCCAAGCTTTGACCAAAACTAGCTCTTTGTGTGGAACCTATGTTGTCGGCTTTTGTCTTCCTGGTTGTGCGACACCCTCACGTGCTTGTTTTTTCCCTTTACGTCTTTGTGGTGGTGGTGTTGGTTGAGTTTCGGGAACCATGTCTTCTTCTTCTTCTGCGTCATCCGACTCATTGACAAGTTGGTGTTGTTGTTGGGTTTGGGTTTGAGTTTGAGTTTGGGGTTGAGGTTGATTTGACGATTGTTGATCCGGAAACACAACAAAGTTTGAAAACATTTGCGACGAAACATTTGGAACTTGCATCCGGTAATATTGTCCAACATTTTTGTATTGGAATTGTAGTGGGGATTGAATGGGAGCATCGAGTTGGGGACGGTAAACTCCTTGCGGGGATGAATCGATAGCAAAAATGTTTCGGGAATGGATGTTTATACTCGAACCATGACTTTTTTTCCTTCGATCGGAAGTTGGGGTTTGATTGTCGGGATTCATTTTGTTTAGAAGAAAATAGAGAGAATAGAGGGTCGTGTGAATAATGTTTGATGTTTAATATGTATGTATTTATAGAAGTGGAAAAAGGTTTTAAAAAAATACAATCAGCCGTTACAGCCAAAAATAAAATAAAAATTACTTTTTAACCGTTCAATAAAGGTTCAATTTCAAAAAAAAGGAAAAAAAAGAAAAAAGAAATTACAATCAATCGGGGAGAGAGAGAGATGCCGGACGGAAAGCTCCCCGTACCCGTTCTCCACTACCACTCTATCCGGCCTTAATGGTGTAATGACGTGAAATGGAATATATATATATATATATATATATATATATATATATATATATATATATATATATATATATATATATATATATATATATATATATATATATATATATATATATATATATATATATATATATATCCTTAAGTTATTATCTTAAGTTATTATTGTTATTCATATAAACTTTATAATACTATTTTTATAATATAAAAAATAATAAAATCAATAGGGGACAAGAATAGAGGGGTGTATCAATATGAATAGCTTTTGCCATTAATAAATTACTATAAATAGATATCACACCTTAACAATTAGTCATTCGATCATCAAACTGTGGTCAAACGTCAAAGTGAACAACAATGTTGGAAGCTTCACTTCTCTTTTGCTTTCTTCTTCCTCCTTTACTCTTCATCTTCTTCAAACTATTTCATACCAATGCCGATGAAAAATCACCACCCAAATCATACCCTTTCATCGGCAATTACGTCTCATTCTACACCTATGACCAGGGTCTTACACAGTGGACCTCCGAAGCTATCCACAACTCCCCCAACTTCACCTTCTTGCTCCGCCGTCCTTTAGTTCAAAACCGTGTGCTCACCGGAAACCCCGCAAACGTTCAGCATATCCTCAAGACTAAATTCTCAACATACCAAAAAGGCGATATTTTCCGGTCAACCCTCTTCGATCTGCTTGGAGATGGAATCTTTAACGTCGATGCGGACGAATGGAAGTTCCAGAGACAGCTTTCCAGCCATGAATTTAACACAAAGTCTCTTCGCCATTTCGTCGAAAATGTCGTCGATGATGAACTCAACAAACGTTTAATCCCAATATTAACCACTGCTGCTGCTAATGATACGGTTCTTGATCTCCAAGACATTCTTCAAAGATTTGCACTTGATAATATTTGCAGAATCGCTTTTGGGTATGATCCTGCTTACTTGACTCCGTCGCTGCCAAAAGCTAAATTTGCAGTTGCTTTCGAAGATGCTGTTCGTATTAGCAGTGAGAGATTCCGTATGATTACGCCATTGTTTTGGAAGTTCAAAAGGTATTTTAACATCGGATCCGAGAAACGACTTAAAGAAGCAGTTGCCGAGATCCGTCAGTTCACAACGAACATATTGAACGAAAAGAAACAATCACTCACGACCGAACCCGTTGATTTGTTATCACGGTTTCTGAACTCCGGTCATTTGGATGAAAAACGTCTGACGGATATTGTAATCAGCTTCATACTCGCCGGAAGAGACACAACCTCGGCGGCTTTGACGTGGTTCTTCTGGTTACTTTACAAGAATCCAGCGATCGAAAGTGAGGTTGTGAACGAAGTCAAAGACAAAGAGAAATCGGATTCCTCCATTTACGATGAAGTGAAGGATATGGTTTATACTCATGCTAGTCTCTGCGAAAGCATGAGGCTCTACCCTCCAGTTCCGGTGGACACGAAGCAGGCGAGCGCCGACGACGTTTTACCGGACGGGACCGTCGTGAAGAAAGGTATGATGGTGAGTTATCATCCGTATGCAATGGGAAGAATGGAAAGCATTTGGGGGGAAAACTGGATGGACTTCCGTCCGGAGAGATGGTTGGAGAAGGATGATACAACGGAGAAGATGAAGTTTAGGGCGAAGGATTCGTATATATATCCAGTTTTTCAGGCGGGTCCCAGGATTTGTCTGGGGAAGGATATGGCGTTTTTGCAGATGAAGAGAGTGGTGGCGGGGGTTTTACGGCAGTTTAAGGTGGTTCCTGCGGTGGATGATGGTGTTGAGCCTGTTTTTGTGGCGGCTTTGACCTCTAAAATGAAAGGTGGGTTTCCGGTGAAGATTAAGGAACGAAAATGATGATTAAATGAAGTAATTATGAAAAGGGGTTGATGAGCTATCTCTAGATATATATATATATATATATATATATATATATATATATATATATATATATATATATATATATATATATATATATATATATATATATATATATATATATATATATATATATATGTATGCAGTGCAAGTTCATTACTTTTATCAATTTCGTAATAAGCTAGAGTTTATTAAACTATGTAGCTATAGTTTATTTTATGTTTGTTTGTATTTGTATAAGGAAATGGATTTCTATGTAATAAACTTTTGAGTTTCGATAACAGACTCTGTCGTGTCTATTTAAATCGTAAAAATTATATAGTTACATATTCTGATAAAGGATAATTTTATTATAGAAGGGTAAGACCTATCCACGTATCCATATGAACATGACCAAAAGCCCTATAAATTATCATAGATTTTTTTTTTTTGAACGGCAACATAATAAAGAATAAAACAAAAAGCCACAACGAAATATAACTACCACATCAATGAGACAATGACACTAAAAGCAATAACAGTAATGTACCAATAATAGCATTGCACTTTTTGACATGTGTTATGAAATCCGTTTGACAATTAATGAAAACTCTGTGGGGCAAAATAGTCCAAAATACTACAAAGAAGACACAACCTGGCATGGATTATCATAATTTCATATTTGTCACAACCCAATTATTAGAGGTCATGATTGCTAAACAACGAAGTCTTGACTAAAGTTATCTAAATATCTTGCATCAAAAGTCTTAAATCGAATACCAAAACAAAATTCGCATAAGTACATAAACTAAGATCTTCTAAAGGTCTTCTACACTTTCTCTTTTCCTTTCGAGGACATCGCTATTGCATTTCTTGAGATACATGTTCGGTCGGCTTTATGCCGGTGAGCTCAAGGTTTATTACTATAAAATACTGTATTCAAAATATGCGTTTAAAATAATAATATGTAAAACTAAACATATTCCAAAAACACTTACCGATATTTCATAACTCGGCGTTGTGAATAATGATCTACTTTCAATTCCGCATAAGGTCTTAACATTCTACATGCTAGCCATGTCATAATTAAACCGATTTCTATTGCAAAACCTATCAGTAAAAACGATCCGCTATGTCGGTAGGGGCGGATGCAGGATTTTACAGTAGGGGTTGCACGGGAGAGTTAGGGGTTGCACGGTACTAGAAAAAATAAAAATTTTGAAAATTTTTGAAATTTTTTCCACTGCGACCGGAAAATTTTGGGGTTGCCGGTGCCACTGTGGACCACCCCTAGGTCCGCCCCTGTATGTCAGTTGACCTACATCAGAATTCATAAGAATAACAACATTCTTAGGAAGAAGGTTACAGAAGCAGAAAATAGTGGAGTTGCAAAGTGTTTGAAGAATTTCGTTCTCTCTAAAAATGCATCTTCAAGGAAACGCATTGAAGAATCATTTGGAATATTAGAGAGGAACGTGGTGGACTTGAAGATAGTTCGAGGATTATGTGCCAACGGAATCCATTTCAATGTTTTACATAACCCGCAATTCCTTGAAATGATTAGCGCCATCAAGAATGCACCGGATGGATACAAACCCCCATCGTGTGAAAAAGCGAGAACCGTATTACTTGATGAATGCGTTAGGGACGTTGAGAAGGAGCTTACACCGATTAAGGACACATGGATCACACAAGGAGTCTCAGTAGTCTCGGATGGGTGGTTTAATGTGAAACATAATCCACTCATCAATGTCTTTGCGGTTATTCTCGTGGTGCAACATTCATGTACGTGGAAGACTTTTCGGGGATTGAAAAATCGGCGGTAGAAATTTCAAAGTTTCTACTTGGAGCCATCGATAATATTGGACCAAGTAATGTATTACAAGTTGTAACCGATAACGCGGCTAATTGCAAGGCTGCCGGGCGGGAGATCGAAAGGATACACAAACATATTTTTTGGTCCCCATGTTGTGTGCACACCTTAAATCTCATTTTTAAGGACTTGGCGAAGGAATTTTATTGGCTAGAGGAGACCTATAAGAGAGGCAAAGGTATTGTCAAGTATTTTATTAACCACACACATGCTTTATCATTTTTTAGGGAAAACTCAACTCTAGAGTTATTGAAGGTTGCAAAGATTCGTTTTGCCTCACACTACATAGTTTTGCATAGATTAATGGAGTGTATGGAGGCTCTTTCTACAACCATTGTTCTTAATTCTTGGCGGGAATGGGTCAAGAATGGGGACGAAGCCACTCGAATACTTGGGTCAAAAATCGCCGATACAATCAAAGATGATGAGTTTTGGGACGATGTTGAAAATATATTGGCTATCATAAAACCAATATTTTTGTTACTAAAATTTTGTGATGGTGAAGGTCCCAAAATGGGAGAGATTTATGAAAGGATGGACAACATGCTAGGTGAAATCAAGGATGTTACGAGGGAAAATAAATATGCAAGCTATTACCCTCAAGTTGAAAAAATTGTTTTGGATAGGTGGGAGAAGATGACAACCCCCCTTCATTGTTTGAGATTTTCCTTAAATCCAAAATTCTATGATAAACACTACCTAGAAAAATTGGCACCCGGTGGCATGGCATGAAAAGCTCCCAACCAAGATAAAGAAATTGTACTTGGTGTTATGGAGGCGTTTGATAGAATCGCGGAGAATGAAGAAGAAGCAAAAATTTTACGAGAACAATTCGTGAAATTTCATATGAAGAAAGGAATTTACTCTATGACCTCAACTCAAATCGATGCCGTAACCATGGACGGAATTGATTGGTGGGCAACTTATGGATCGGAGACTCCGGAATTGGCGGATGTAGCGAAAAGAGTACTCTCTCAATCGATTAGTAGCTCCTCGGCGGAGAGAAATTGGAGTACATACTCCTATATTCATAACGTGAAGCGAAATCGTTTAAATTGCAAGAGAGCGGACAAACTAGTTTTTATTCACTCAAACATTCGGCTTCTATCCCGTTTCTCATAATCTTATAAATCCGGACCCCTGAAAAAATGGGACATAAATCCGGAAAGCGATTATATAGAAGGTTCAAGTGCCCGATTGGAGGAAATGACTTGGGAGAATCTTGATGAAGAAAGCGTGGAGAACGGAAAACGAAAAAGGCAGCGGTTAGATTAGATGTTTTATGTTTGGTAATCTTGTGATGTTTTATGTTTGGTAATTTTGCATGTAATCTCTTACATCTTTTGGTACTTAATGAATTAAGACTATGTTTTTGGTATTTTGGTAATCTTGATATAATATGTTCCTTGTTTATCATACATTTACAATAATATGTTTCTAAAAATGGTTTACATTTGGGTACACTGTACCGGACTTCATGGTACATCGTACCGGTTCGTACCGAAATGAGTCTACCCCCTCAGAATCGGATACGTCCAATCTAGTGAATCTCGTACCCGTACCTCGTTCCCGTACCGGATCGATCCGCGAATTAGGTAACTATGGACTGGCATTTATCATGTATCTTTGATCTTTGACGTGTATTGATTTATTTATCTTGTGGTGTATTTCTGTCCGTTCAAACCTTATCTAAAAGCTTTGAAAAGGAAAAAATATGAACATAAAACCATAAAACTATAAACAAGTCTAAAATATGAATATATATGAAATTAAAAACAAAAATCACAATCTCGTAAGCGTTGTTAACTAAAGCATGTCACAGAATCCATTCTAATAATAGGTATTTTATTTTAGGGATAATGACTTGAAAGGGTAACGAACTTTCGACTTTTGTCACATTTAGTCACTAAACTTTTTTTCGTTATCTATTTGCCATTGAACTATTGAAACTGTTCACATTTTACCCTTATGACCGGCTGTTACCGGTCATAAGGGTAAAATGTGAACAATTTCAATAGTTTAGTGGCAAATAGATAACGAAAAAAAGTTTAGTAACTAAATGTAAACAAAATCGAAAGTTTGTTTCCCTCTAAAAAGTTCAATGACTAAATGTGAAGAAACTTCCTATTGTATTATGTTTTAGCAAAATTATTTTTTTTTTGTTTAATTGTAGCAACATTTGTTGATGAAGAAATCTATGAAATAAAAAAACAAAATGTAACATCCGGATTTCCAGGTATCATAATTTAAGTATTTTTCTTTTGAGTTAAGAAGAGAGACTCGACGAGTTGACGCCTCAACTCGTTGAGTAAGGTCGCGACTGATGACTCTGATTAATGAATGGACTCGACAAGTCGGTGAGGCGACTCGACGAGTCCGCGCTGTTGGCAGAAACCCTAAATCTTTGGGCCCAAGCCATATTTAAAGGCACTTATGGCCTTTAATTGCGACTACCTTTCCTATAAGTGAGAACCCTAGCGAGCTTGAGTGTGTAGAGTGAGAGGAAGAGCTATCTTGAGCTTTTTGGTGTGATAGATTTGGACCCTTCTAGGTCCAGAGAGCCGAGAATATGAAGCTTTAGTAGAGTAAATTTTGGGGTTCGAAGTTAGGAAGCATAACCTAAACCAACAATGTGATGAAATAAAATGATGAGAGATAGGTGATGATAGAAAGGTGATGATAATTAGGTAAATAAATGATGATGAATATGTGATGTAGGATGAAAGGAGATACCATAACCTTAACCAACAATGTGGCGATATAGTAATCTACCAGAGTATAGATGGCGACCACGAACTATTCTAGACAACCCAGTGGAAACACCAGCAGGCCCATAACCTGTAGGTGATGAATTACGATTTCAGGCGATGTTGTAACTACGTATTCATGCGATGATACTCTAACCCCTTACTATGAATTACGAGTTCACACGATGTTGTAACTACATATTCATGGGATGTCACAAATTTCGCATGCCAAACCAAATGGTCATAATTCACATCAATGAGAATGGTTCATTTTTTTTGTAAAACCAAAATCAAATTGGAAATTTTGATTTTTTATTTTGGAAAATATCAACCCATTGGTTTTTTATTTCGGTTTAGGTTTTTTGTTTTTTTAAAATATATTTTCAGGGTTTTTTTTTGTTTTTTTATTTCATAGATTTCTTCATCAACAAATGTTGCTACAATTTAACAAAAATAAATAATTTGGTAAAACATAATACAAGAGGAAGTTTGTTCACATTTAGTCATTGAACTTTTTAAAGGGAAACGAACTTTCGATTTTGTTCATATTTAGTCACTAAACTTTTTTTCGTTATCTATTTGCCATTGAACTATTGAAACTGTTCACATTTTACCCTTATGACCGGCAACAGCCGGTCATAAGGGTAAAATGTGAACAGTTTCAATAGTTCAATGGCAAATAGATAACGAAAAAAAGTTTAGTGACTAAATGTGATAAAAATCGAAAGTTCGTTACCCTTTCAAATCATTATCCCTTTATTTTATTATTCGAAAAGTAACTTAACGTGTTAAAAATACCACCATTAAGAATTTCCATAAAAATATAATTGTTAAAACTTCAAATAATTACGTTTATGATAAATCTGTAACCTTCAAAATTTGGAAATTGAGTAATCTAGCTATTTCGAATTGTTTTTTTTAAATAACGTGTTTGATTTTTTTTTTAAAACGTCCGAAATGCCTATAGTTTTTCAAAATTAACCATTTGGTAACAGCTTTTGTATTAGAGTTACGATATTTTATTATTTTCATGTATAATATCATTGATAATATATATATATATATATATATATATATATATATATATATATATATATATATATATATATATATATATATATATATATATATATTATTTTTGTACATGTAATGATCACTAACAAGATTCATGTGATTCTAGTTCACAAGTTTGTCTTCATTTAATTCATAATCATGTGATCTTTTTATGGTTGGGATATTTTAACAAATCACGAAGATAAATAGTAGACTTGAAATTAATCAACGTTAATCACATTTGAATACCAAGAATTAATCATATGTGATTAATAGAAACAATAGGAATTTTTTTTAAAAAAAAAAAATGTAATTTTATAAAAAAAATCACGTTGATAAGTATTAAGCGTGTGAGAGGTTCAAAGTTCAAACGAGAACAATTATGGAATCCATGGAAATAGATTAATCACATATGAATAGCTTAATAATATGTGAATATCATTGTTTAATCATATAAATGCATTTAATAAGAAAAAATATTAAAAAAACCATTATGTCTATATTCATATATAAATAACAGCTTTTAATCACATGAAAAGTTTAATCATACGAAAATAGTGGATTTTAATCTCATGTTATGTGATTAAATACGTAATAAGAAAAATTATTAAAAAAATAAAAATTTGGTTATGTGTATATTTACATGTGCATTATAGGTTTTAATCACACATAAAAAGCTTAATTATATGTGAATAACATGGTTTAAACATTATACGAATAGATACATATAATGAGCAAATTATTAAATACATATAATTGCATAAGATAAAATATATGAAAATAACGATTGAATCGAGAACATTAAAACAAACTTTGTCCACATAAATCATATGTAATTAAGATTAAATACATGATACAAACTATTGAATCAAATAATACGAAAATAAAACATGCATATATAAATCATGTATGATTAAATACATATAATCACATGTTATTAAATATACGAGAGAAACTATTGAACTGAAAACTCCAAAACAAGTATTGTAAATGTATTAATTTTTGCTGAGGAACAGTGGTCATTTATCCAGATCGAACAATACATTTTTTGTTTATATTATTTTAGTGTTTGTTTCTATACTTATCTTTGAAACATCTTAGAATATTACACCAAACAAATCAATTGAACCCAATTTATCCTAATCTCAATAATACATTTCAATATAGTATTAAAAAAAAGATGGTCTCGTGCAAAGCACATGATCACCTCCTAGTTGTCAATATGAATCATATGTGGTTAAATACATATAAATCTCATGTGATTAAATACACGAGAAAAGTTATTGAATTGACAATGCAAAAACGATATTATCGACATAAATCATATACAAAATTGAAAAAATGGTCCCTATGATATGCATTGTTTCCAGGTTTTCATCAAAATTTCATTTTGAGCTAGTTTCGTTGTGTATTTGGTCGAATATTAAATTGTCTATTATGCCCTTATTGTATTTATTTCCAATTTTCTTAAAAGATTTAATACTTATTAAATAATTTTTATAATTAAAAATAAAAAAGGCCCAACTCTCTCTCTCTCTCTCTCTCTCTCTCTCTATATATATATATATATATATATATATATATATATATATATATATATATATATATATCTTAGAACCTGCAACTAAAATTGATGGAGCTTTCTAAGTCTTTCATGTGCATCTGATTTCCATTTAACACTTTAAACACAAACCACGAACTTTTCAAGCTAGTCTTCTTCATTCCAATCAAGAACCTCAAGGCTAAATATAGATTATTTTCATACACAATGAGAACAATAAGACCATATGAGAATAACATGATGCCAAGTTTGGCCATTAAGTACATCTTCGAAAGATCCTGCCTTATCACCCTTCTTGATGAGCTCAATAGGGTGATGTGATTTCCACTGTACCTTTGTTTATATTTGTGGGAATGTTGAAAACCTAGAAGAAAGAGGTCTGATATGGATCGAGACTAGTGTTGTCCGGTGGAATAACCACATCTATCGGAGCCACAAGTACAACACACGTTATACTTGGCAACTTCTTCACTAACTTTCTTCAAGTCTCCCTTTATGAAGATCAGGCTGACGTTCCCAAAAAATAGAGGGATTAGATTCAGGTAAGACTTGTTTCTATATATATATATATATATGTGTGTGTGTGTGTGTGTGTGTGTGTGTGTGTGCGTGTGTGTGTGTGACATCCCTATTTTCCATAACCGAAAAAATTCTTTTCGCTTTCAAAATCATATTATATTTGTTTGCGGAAAATCTTAGTACAAAAAAAAAACATTTTTCGTAAACTGTCTCATTTTATTAAAATATCTAGAGTAACAATGTTGTTTCAAAAACACAAAACCTTAAGGATGGCATAATCAATACATTGCATAAAGTACAACATAAAGACCTAATGGTCCCGAACTCTATAGTAGGCATGTCTCTTTAATCACTAGGCATCCTATTCAAGATCAAGGATCCTTAACACTGATACCTGTGATGCTTATAGATTGAGTGGGTCATGTTTGGGAAAACCTGGTGAGACACATATGGTCTTTAATCCTACAATATTATTATGATTAGAAATAATGATTATAAAATCTGCAAAACCAACTGTTACCAAACAATATATCATATAACCGAAATATCTTATAAGGCAATCTACCCTTAGTTACCCGTCTGGTGGATCCTCACATATTGATCCTATAATAGTGATCTTATGAGATCTACCTTGATGGATCATTGTAAGAAACGATTTGACTGGACTATTTTAGAGATTCCTTAGTTGCATTCATTATTCATTAAAGGCAACGATGGGTGATACAGTGCATCAGATAAGCATACAATCCTTTTCCCTGGATCAGTATAATTCATTAACATTTACAGACGATAATTCTGCTAGTGATTCCACAAGACTGGTTTAGTTAGTGGTTGTCATCCACTCTAGCAGATGACCAAACATCTAACGATTGTCTGATTCAGATCCACCATTTTTGGATGTGAAATACAGACACACCATTTTTGGTTGTCTTAAAAGTAATGGGACTACCAATATAGTACATATATACGTAATATGTACCACACCAAACATCAATGTCATCGAACAAAGTTCTACTCGCCATTCCCATCTTACACATACCCTTAATACGATACTACTTAATATCCAAACTTAATTGAGCTAAGCATCGTTTATAAGTCTTATTTCATCACTAGGCAAGACTATAATTCATGTTATCTACTTCCAAAATTGTTTTCTTGTTTATACCATACTATTACTATACAGTATATGCAAGGTTGCAAAAAACGCTCAACCTTAGCTTGTCGGTGGACTGGGGTCAAGAGATTAATCGGCTAGGCGGAGATTAATCGAAGGATTAATCGGGTACCATTAATTGCTAATTTATTAAATTTTAAAAAATTAAATATGACTAATATCATACCAAAGTTCGTAAATACCACTAATATGATAACAAAATAGGTTAATATGATTAATACAACACTAATCATGCCTCAAATAGTTTCCACTGAGATAAAACTTCTTCAAAATGTAAAAATTTCATCGATTCATAATGTTTCACTCATTATGTATGCAGGTATTAATCGCTAGGCGCCCTCTAGTCAGTCGAGTAGTGCCTAGGGATTAATCGAAGATTAATCGGGACCTAGTCGGGATTTTTACAACAGTGAGTATATGACTATAAGCTTATCCAACTTAATTAGAACTAATCATCCTTTATACATCTTAGTTTAAAACTTAGACAAGACTATCATGTAATAATACCATATATACACTTTAACACACACACACACACACATATATATATATATATATATATATATATATATATATATATATGTGTGTGTGTGTGTGTGTGTGTGCATATATATATATATATATATATATATATATATATATATATATAAATATATATATAACCATATCTGATTCGCATAGTGTTTATATAATATTACCAATTATACAATCAACACATATTCTAGATAATAAACATTTAATTCACATATAAACTTTCAACAGATATTTAATACTTTTAATAAATATTTGTCATGTTCATGAAAGTAGCTATGCACTCTCCTGATTGAGGTTGAAGACTTGCGGCGAAGTCAAATCCTTGGCTAACACTTCAACTTTTCCCTAAATACAAATATTACTAAGTCTTAGTATTTGTTTGTATTTATATGGTTATACTAATCGTTACAAGATTATTCAATAATCATAACGAATACTTCAAGTTCTATCCGATAACAAATGACCAGGTAAGATTATATTGAATGTAGGATCCATTTGGTAAAAAGATGTACCATTTGGAAATTTCACTTTAAACACCTCACAAATCTTGCCTACACTTCACTCATGTAAGGAGATCGATCAATATAGTGACTGATATTAATGATATATCTTAATTATAAGTTTATAATAATTTCTACGAACATGAATATAAATTACACTTAAAGCATAGAAAGTATAACTCAACATACATGTTTTCTAGCAAAAAACCAGAAACTGCTCATGCAGAACTTTAAAACTGAAAGCTTTATTTCTCTGGATACTCTGATGCTCCAGAGCTTCATTACTAACACTAAAAAATTCCTAAAGTTGAGCCTCGACGTTTTGGGAAATTTTGAGAGACTTTGAAAGAAGTTTGGGTGAAAAATAAGCAAAACTGATGTTCTATTTATAGGCATGAACAGGTAAAGCGTCACAGGGTGGAAAGGGGGCATCGTACCATGGTGAGTTGGTTTCATGCCAGTTGTGACATGTGTCCGTCTCTCGCTTGGGCTACTTGTCGACATCTCATGGTACCATGTGTCGACCTTTTGTGGTTCCATGTCAACAAGCCTAGGGAGGAAGGGTCTCACCTGGTGCTGACACATGTCAACTTGTCGTGGTGCCATGTGTCACTCATTGGCTGGTGCCACATCATTATATATGACTAAAATTTTGAAATCTTCAAAAACTCACAGCTTTGCATGCAAGCTCTGTTTTTGACGTACTTTCTATCCTCGGTTTTGTAACGACGAGTACTAAAACTTTCATTTAGACTTTGTCAGTCAATTCACATTCTATTGTTATTTTATAGTCTATAAACAACACACTATAAAGTACTATGCGAAATTCATAACTTCTTCATACGAACTCCGTTCTCGACGTTGTTTTTGTTGAAGGATTAAATTTACGAGGAAATCAACTTTTGTTTAGATTGTTTTTCTAACGAGCAACCAATCTCTATTTCACTTTTTATGACACACATGTGTTGAACGCGGAACTTCAAAAAGTCATAATTTCTTCATATGAAGTCTGATTTTAGTGTTTTTTATATTATTGGCTTCATAATTACGATTACTACGACTTTCGTTTATATTATTTGTCCAAAATAATCTTGTATCTAACAATGCTATTGTATCATTCAACGATAAAGTTATAAGAGCTTTTATTCAAGGATTTTATTTGCATAATAATTATAATTATGCTTTAGACGTCTAACCCAAATTTGTGGGATATATATATATATATATATATATATATATATATATATATATATATATATATATATATATAGCTAAAAAATTTAATAATAACAGGGTCCTTTTGCATTGCTCTAAAGACCCAAATTGAGTAGAATAAATAAATGATAAATTAGTTTATTAATTATTATGGTTTAATAATTAATTAGGAACTAATTGGAATTATTTTGGGAAATAATTAAATAGTTGAATTAATTAATTCATTAATCAATAGTTGGATGATTAGGAATATTCCAGAACCCTTATGGATTAAGGTTGGACGAAATCTCTCTTGGATAAGAGATGATATTGAAATTTGCTCTCATCATATATGAGATTGAGGATAAAACCTATGAAATAATCTAAGGCTATAAATACGGTCTTAGGGATCTCATTCTTCCTTGCACCAGTGTCGACCCAATACCTGGGCGAGTTGGGCTAAGGCCCAGGGCAGCACAAAAATGAGGGGCATCCATTTAGTCCACGTATCCATAGCCCAATATGTAACAACCCGTTATTTCAGGTCAATGTAATGTCTAAAAATCTAGTCTTGTAATCTCTTTGTGAAGTAATAAGAATATCATCGAAAATTAAAATGTTCAAAAGGCTCTATTTGAGTACACTATGTGGTAAATATCGTGATAAGGTTTCCAAAAATATAAAGAACACTAAAATTCGAGTTATAACGAAGGAGTTATAGCCAATCAAAGATTCGTAACACTACCAGTAAAGCGTTGCTAACATAAAATGAGAAATTTCAATTAAATGCTTTTTACCCTTAGGTATCTAAATGAAAGTCGTAGATATCATTAAAACGCAAACATACATAAAAAGAACGCCCAAATCTCACTTCGTATGAGGAAGTTATGAATTTTCGAAGTTTCTGACCTAGCAGTAGACAACTAAAAACTCGAAATAGAGATTGAGTGGTCTTTAGCTGACACAACCTAAATGAAAGTTGAAGATCCCCACAATAGGAGTACAACAGTAAAAAGTCTGACGAAAATTGACAACAGATGAAAGAGTTATGGGATTTATACGGACTTTTCCAGTCCTGGTCTGTTAAAAATAATATAATAGAAATAAAGTCAAAGTTAGCTGACAGAGTCTAAACTAGAGTTGTAGAGCCTTTTCACACAAACCCGTGCATATAAAGAACATCGAAATCGGAGCTCGTACGCAAAAGTTACGGATTTTACAAGTTCGGGACACAAAACCCGAGGCTGACTCGGCCTCACGACGTGAGGGAACCATGCTCACGACATAAGCTAGTGATTGATGGGTTCCAGAGTGTCAAATACGTCAACTCATCGAAGAGGATAATGCTAACTAAGCCTCACGACGTGAGCAATCCAAAACTCACGACGTGAGACCCCAAATCAGCCCCTATAAATAGAAGCTTAAGGGTGCCGGGTTTTGTGCTTATCTCTTTCCACCTAAGTACCGTTACTCTGCGTGATTACCTCGATAAGCCTTCTCGAAGCCCCGGTTTTTCATACTCGAGTTCCGAAGGAAGTTCTACACTCCCGAGATCCCCGAGAATCTCGAGATTTCCACTTTCTCTAGTTGAAGTTCTGCTCGATTCTTCTCTCGACTACTTCAAAACAACCACTTCAATCAAGTGAGTTCGTACCCCTTTTATACATCTTCAAATACTTCAAAACAACCACTTCAATCAAGTGAGTTCGTACCCTTTTATACATCTTCAAATACTTGTCAACCCTTGGAATAAGAGATTGATTGGAAATTGAAATTTTGAATAATCATAACAAGAATAGGAATTACACCTTCGATTTGCTTTAGATTGAACTTGTCTGGCTTACTTTTTGTTGTGTTTATGTGCTTATTTTCTTCCATGAGTTGCTAAATCATTAGGCTTTCGTTTAGTATAGGTGAACCCTAATAACATGTGTTAGTTTCTTTCTTTTCATGGATCTTATGAAGTTGCTTAAAGCTTATGTGTGATTATCATTACCTAGCATGTTAAAGTTTCAATCTTTGTTTCTTTGATTAAATTGAAGTGTAGTTTAATGACCATTTGAATTGCATGAACTTATTTACCTAACAGTTTATGATAATTAAATTGCTAGAGCCAGGATTAACCAAATCTTAGATTCAGTAATAAAGGTAACAACTTTAGTTGTGTTAGAGAACATAATATTGGTAACCAACTGAATAAATTAATGTTTAGAAACTATCCATAGGAAAATGGGGGGTTCCAAGCTAAACTAAAGTGTCTTCATAATCTTGATTTCAATCATTCTTAGTTGAGTATTTGATTAGTTTTTAGTTAAGTAATTGGTTAAGTTAATCTGAACTTGCAAAATCATATAAAACCCTTTTTTAGTTATTGTTTTTAGATTAAATTTTAGTAATTACATTATTAGCTAAATTTCATTCCCGTGTTCGATACTCAACTTACTTTACTATACTATAAAGTATAAATTGACTAGTTACACTGCCTATAGGTACATTAGTAACTAAGTAGTTATGTTAATAAATTTAAATGTTGATAGGTATATTTATTGCACATTAAGTCCTTGCAAAATTTGTAAACACGTTTCTTATCGTTTTCAGATTATCCAACAATAGATGAAGAAGTAAGATTACTGACGGAAGAGTTACGAATCGATGAAATCTGGACAGATTTTGGATATCGAGAAATTAACGAACATGATAACGAAAGATACGATTGGCTCTCAATAACGATAAAATAGAACATGGTAACCAGGATTGGGTGGTTAGGTTAGGGCTCGATATTTTCTACAGTGTCAAGACTTAGTTGATCCCCCATTTTATACCAAACAGATGCTCTACAACTCATCTATAACGTAATCGAACATATTCTCCTCCAACGACTGAATCAACAAAATCAAATCCATCCGGCAAGGAAGGAAAAAAAACTTGTGGGAAAATGTTGTCGGGAAGTTGGGATGTCGGATCGGGTTCATTCATTGTTAGTCGTTAGACTTATCAAATAAATATTTAAAATATTGAAAAAAAAAACATTTAATGAGGAGTCGTTTAAGGAAGTGGGTTAAAAGAATTGTCTACATGGAAGGGGTAATAGAGAATTTTCACTTCAAATTTCTCAAAAGTGAGTTACCCCTTCAAATTTCTCAAAAGGACTATTAAACCAGAAAATTTTCACTTTATACCCCTATAAAGCCAGAAAGTATGTTTAGCGACTAGACCAATTCCGAAAGCATTGTAGAGCTACAATGTCATTTTTCCTTTTTTAATCGTACCAAACACAATAAAGGATCTCATAACTTATGGATGGCAATTCATCGATCTCGATTTCTTTTGTGTTGATTGTTGATAAATTAAGCCATTTCAACATGCATATGAAAACATCAATTATTGTGTCGGGTGGTTTTCTAGATGCAATTTATGCATATTATATGAAATTTATGGGTTGTTTTTTTTAATAATGTTACTATTTAGAAGACTTAATTATGGTTTCAAAACTTGAGTAATAAAGAAAAATAAAATTAATAATGATTAAAAATAATAATAATAATAGGGCTAATAGCATGAAATAGTAACGTACTTTCAGTTATTTATGTATTAGATGCTTACAACTTCCTACTTTCATTTATTTTTATTACAACATTTTACTTTGAACTTATTTTTTTCTTAAAGGCAAATGCAATAAATAACAATGTAATTTCTATTATTTGGTAGTTATAGCGTCTACTCTCATGTCTTCCTATTACATCATTCACTTTGAGAAACTACCAAATTCTAGCATTATCATCTGAACTCAAAGAAATTTCCACTGTTATTATAAGAAATAAATTAAAAGTAAAATGCTATAATTGGGTAGATTTCTCAAAGTAAAATGCCTCAATAAGAAAAAAAAATTGAAAGTACAGTTTTGTAGAAAGAAATGAAAGTATGATGCTATAATAAAACAATCATTTAAAGTAATTCATTTAATTGTTTGATCATGGTAAGCATTACCAATCTACTATAACAAAAAATGGTTATATGCAAGAAATAACATGAACTATCATTTAACTGTGTATTATAAAGAGGTGCAGAGGAATTGCAAGATTGAAAGTTGTATATGTTATTGAACAGTTGTCGTAGTTTTATACAGAGGATACAATAATTGGAAAGAAGCAATAATTGGCTAAACATATGCAATATTACAACAATTAACCAAACATAAAATTATACATTATATGGATTTTGAATCTGAGATTGACTTTCCTTTTGCTTGAGATATTTATTGAGTCATAATACGCCCCCGCAAGATGGAGGATCCGTCGAAATTTTGACTGTTATTAATCGAACAAGAATGACAATGAAAATTTTGAAATTTTGAAGTAATGCCTAGAAATTTTGCTAGAAACTTAGAAATTCGAATGGATGGATGACCGAGTTTATGGTGCCAATCGAGAAGCGAGACGGTTGTAATGGAGTGGAGTTGTGATGTCAAAGGAAGGTTGGCATAGTAGGTATCAAGATGATTCTCCCCCCGCATTAGACGCGCCCCCATTCGAAGATCCTTCACAAAGAAATGAGAAGGAAAAAATTCAACAGAAACATGATTTGTTTTACAAAGCTTGGCAACCGAGATAAGATTGTTGCCTAGTTTTGGAACATATAAGATGTCAGGTAAAGAAAGTGATCGTAAAGGAGTGTATAAGTTTGCTTTACCAGTGTGGGATATGGAAAGAGTCTTACCATCTCCAAGGATAATTTCATCTGGTCCTCCGTATTCTGACAATGTGTGAAGAGATGACTAGTCAGATGTAACGTGGTGTGAAGTTCCACTATCAAACATCCATTTTGGAGATGATGAAGTGGGTCGAGAGGTGGTGGCGTTGGCAATCGGGGCGACCGGTGTGGTGGCAGCAAGATTAACATTATTGTCATGTAGGAAGCAAGCAAGTTTTTGACAAATAGTAGTTTCATGCCCCATGATGTTACAGAATTGGCAATAGGCTGACTTACGGTTCAGGCGATTTCCACCAGAATAATTAGTGAAATTTGACCACTGTTGGTGCCCACCTTTATTTTGTCCCGCAGAATTGGGCCTAGACCGCTGGTTTTGCAGTTCTTGAGGCTTTCTAGAATTGGTTCTATCAGTGCTTCATTGGGTGTAACTGAATGTAGTCATGACCGGTGGAAAGGAAGGCGTGATATCACCTAGTTGTCTTTCAAAATCAACTAGTTTATCAAATGGTTCAGGGTATGATATGGGTGTGTCACGAACCTTTAAAGCAACAGTAATGGTGTTGTACTCATCACTTAGTTTCTCGAGAATGTGAATCAGCAGATCTTCTTCGTTAATGGGACTTTGGACAAGAGCAAGTTCATCAACAATTGACTTCATATTGTGAAGGAATTCAGCAACAGACCTGGTTCCTTTGGGATTTTTTGCAAGTTTTGATTTGGGAGAAAGAACTTTTGTACAAGAAGTACTAGCATAACTGGTGGCCAGTCGTTTCCATGCTTCGCGAGAAGTTTCGACTGACGACAAGACAGGCTGGATTGTATCGGTGCAACTGTCGAGAATGGCGCCTAGGATAATTTGGTCTTGTCGGAACCATCTGGTGTATTCCGGGTTCGATTTGGTTGAATCTTTGTTTGTGATAAACTTTGATGAATGTTGTTGTTCTCCGTCGATGAAGTTGTCAAGATTCAGCCCATTAAGTATCGATGAAATCTATTTCCTCCACACGGGAAAATTTTGACATTGAGTTTGATGGGAAAGTGAGTGGTTGTTGTGATGTGAATGATAGTGCTTCATATTTTTGAGTTAGGAATAAGATGGAGGTTTTCTTATTTTGATTAGGAAGTAAAGATCGATTTCTCGTATGAGTAAATTGGATGCTCTAATACCATAAAGAGGTGCAGAGGAATTGCAAGATTGAAAGTTGTATATGTTATTGAATAATTGTCGTGGTTTTATAAAGAGGATACAATAATTGGAAAGAAGCAATAATTGGCTAAACATATGCAATATTACAAAAATTAACCAAATATAAAAGTACACATTAAATGGATTTTGAATCTGAGATTGACTTTCCTTTTGCTTGAGATATTCATTGAGTCGTAATATATTATACCACCCATATGGTATAATACACAGTTAAATGGAATTTCGCCTGCAGTGACTCCAGGGCGTGAGGCAAAGCTTCATATCTGCAGCGGTGGATTAGTCGATGCGCGAAAGCTGGCCTGGAAACCCTTGTTAGGGAAGTTCCCTTTCCAAAAACAAATTGTGTATTATACCATCATACATACATTTCTTTCTATTACAACATTTCACTTTCAAGTTTTTTCTTATAAACATATTGTACTTAAAAAATGTGCACAATTATAGCATCGTATTTACATTTTTTTTTCTTATTAGTACGATATATTTTGAAACATAGACCAAATTTGAGCAGTGAACATTTCATTGTATTTGGATGAGATTGATATCATAATATAATTGGTAGATTTTGCAAAATAGAATGTTGTAAGAGAAAGAAATTAAATTATGATGTTATAGTAAATAAATCCATGAAAGTATGTTTTTGTTGATTGCATTTAACCCTATGTGTGTATTTAATCCCATTTTGATGGAATCTTAACATTGTTAGAGACAAATGGAAGCTTTCCAGCCATGAATTTAACACAAAGGCTCTTCACAATTTAATATATATGGAAACGCAAACGAATTAAGTAGAACCCTACTCGCGATATTTCAACCAACCCCCATTGGGATTTTCAGGCAACAATTCCTCACATGTGACACCACAAGAGGTAGTTTAAGGGAAACGAACTTCCAACCCTACTTCGGTATAAAACCCACTGCTTCAACCCACCTAAGTTAGACATCACACCATTTAAGATATATGTTTTTCATTTTTCCAAGATAGGCAGATCTGCTTCAAAATCAGAGTTTATATCCTTCAGATCAAAGTTTAACTAGTCAACTTCCATTGAGGAATATCACTAATTTTTTTCAACACAACTCTATGAGAAAATTACATGGTGTGGAGGCACCAACTCAGGACTATCTTACAAACAATGGATCTGGATTTCTCCTCCATTATCATCTACACCATAGTTTAAACTGTGGAAGAAGCTTGAATGTAATGTTTAAGCATGTATGCATGCTACACTCCATTCTTGCATTTTTCCAATGGCTATACTTCTAAACTTTAGAAGTTGTTAGAAATCTTTTTACGTGCAACAAGCTTTTGCTAAAAAGTCGCAATCACATAATGAATTTCAAAACATCATTTAGTGAGAGTTTTTTATAATCTTGGAAATTGTGACAAAATAGAGAGATTACATGAACAATTAAAGGTAATAGGTGACTTCATTGTTGATTCTAATTTAGTTCTTCATTGTCTAAATGTGTGGTTTGATAGTTTTGCCATGATAACTGAGAATTTGGATTCACCTCCTATTTTTGCCACTTTGAGATCAAAATTAGTAAATTACTCCTTCACGAAAAAAGATTTTCAAGACAAGCTAAAAGACTTGTTGACCGAGTCCCATTTGTTGTTATGCACTCGTCCTTTCCAAATCAACTTCCTCACATGGAAGAATCATTTGTTATATGTCAAATATGCCACAAGTCTGGACACGATGCAAGTGTTTGCTTCTCTTTTTGTGGTTTTCCTGAAAATAAATGAGGTAGAAGAGATGGAAGAAATATTTTCAAAGAAAAAAAAGAAAGAAGGAATTTTCGAGGAGGTATGACTGGTAATTTGTCATAAATGTCGCTAGGTTTAATAGCGAGAACACCGCCGGTTTTAATGGTGAAAAAGCTGCCTGGAGTAATGGTGATTTAGCAGGTTTTTACGTTTCTCCTGTTGCACAGTACGGAAGAGAGAGCCGACATTGGGAAAACGTACACCCAACTAAGTTTGGGCTTGGCCCAATTATTTTGAAATAACATATCCTTACAGTGAACAAGGTCTTTACTCTTTACGCAAATGGGTGGACCCACACTCAACAATTTGGATCAAATACTACTTACTCTTTACGCAATGTAGCATTTTCTACTCAAGTGTATTCCGGCTTAGCTAAAGATATATAAAACTTATAACTAAAAACAAATAACTAGTCTATTGGTTAAGGTGTGGCTTGTTGAAACAGAGGTTTTAAGATAAATTCTTGCTCCATATAAATTCTTTGTTTACATTTTTTTATTTTTTCAACTATTATATTATTTTATTTTCACATATATTCTATCCCACTTCACCAAACATATGTAAACTTAGTTATTTTAATCTGTTATATAAACTTGTTATCCTTATGTCAAAGATATTTCAATTTCATGTTTATATAACTACACTTAAAGTTAGCTAATAATTCAATTATGATTTAGGTTTAAAACCAAAACCAAACAGAAAAACCAAAGTACAAACTGAAAACTGAAACACCAAATAGATGGGTTTGGATTTGGCTCAATTTTGAAAGATTTAAAACTCAGGTTGTCGGTTTTGGGTTCGGTTTTAGGTGAAACTAACCCGACCCATCCCATGCTCAGCCTTTGCGGTGATACCCCGAAAAAAAGATTGGGATACCCTTTTTTTTTGACCCTGGCTCCGCCACTGTTTCTACTAAATTTTTTTTCTTTGCACTTAGGTGCTGCAGTTAGGTCCTTTGAAAATAAATGATAAATGAATATACGGGTCGATTTATTTAAGATTTGGATCGATACAGGTTAATTGGGTTTTGGTAAAAAAAAAATCAAATAATTGGTTTACCGATTCAAACATCGGCCAGGTATCGTGTAGATATATACATATATTTGAAGGTATAACCGAATACCCAATTAAATTGAAGAAAAAAATCACTACCACTAGGTAATACCCACTATTAGGGTACATTTATGTATACTTGTATTTATTAATTATAGCCCATTTGTTTTGTATAGCATAGCCCTTCTATTGGATTCAGCCCATTAGTTTTGTATAGCATGTGGGTGTGTTTTCTAATTTTCAGGAGCTATAAACTCGATCGTTGTCCTTCAAAGCTAAATTTGAATTTCTATACATCAATGTGAGTTCTCTTCAACTTTGAAATTGATAAAAAGTAGCTTACTTTTTCTGAATTTGTTCGTATTCACACTCAAACTTATATAGCCAATACGAAAGATGAGATGACTACACTACAAAACTACATGCTAAAAGATCTTGCAATCAAAAGGGAGTTAGAATATATATATATATATATATATATATATATATATATATATATATATATATATATATATATATATATATATATATCGTAAAAAGATGGAAATATCAAGAAACCAACATCAAAACTACTTAAAACCTCTGGTACTCTTAAGGTAATCTTACAAATCATGATCATGTTCTTTTTCATGGCCTGATCGATTTCAAAAGAAATAAAAATCAATTTAAATTTGGATTTTTTTGCTACCACTTGAAGAAGATTGAAGAGAGTGAAGGGAGGAGTAACACCTATAGGAAACGCCTAGCGCAACGCATGCAAGCAACAAAACCATTGATTAATGCACCAAATCTTATCTACAAAACACCTCCAAGCATTATTCTATCACACTAATTACCTTTCTTCAAAAACGCATAAGATGAGATTATGTAAATCGAAAACCCAGAAGAATATTTAAACCAAGGCCGGAGAAGATCAAGTGGGTGGGTGAGGAAGAACACTACACATGCTATATATATATATATATATATATATATATATATATATATATATATATATATATATATATATATATATATATATATATATATATATATATATATATATATATATATATATATATATATATATATATATATATATATATATATATATATATATATAGGGAGTGCTTCAAATGAGAACCAAAAAAGATTAAGAACCGTAAGATCCTCTAATTTTAGATGTTTATAAAGGGTTTAGGGTTACCCTAAACCCTAAACCCCTTATAAACACCCTAAACTCTTTATAAACATCTAAAATTAGAGGTTCTTACGGTTCTTAACATTTTTTGGTGTATATATATATATATATATATATATATATATATAGATAGAGAGAGGGGGGGGGGGGGGGGGGGGGAGGGGGGGAGAGAGAGAAAGATAGTGTACCAACCAAAGAAAATGCATCTCTACCGCCAAAAAGAATAGAACCATACATAAATGTAATAGGATAAGGTTGTAACATTTATTTTATGTTAATTAAACAAACAATTTCGTAACTACGTACTCGTAAATACACTACTAATTAGGCAATAAAGTAAAGAATTAGGAGCATGGAAAATCGTAAAACCTACGAATTGGATAGCATATTTGGAACATACCCGTCAATATGATTCCGAAAATATAAAATTTATAAAAATATGACTTCGTATGGAGAAGATATGATTTTTATAAAATATAAAAATTAACCGCGCATAAAAAGTTGCAATGTAAAAAGTTATGAAGAGAACAGTTGACTTTCAGCTAAAGTCACCAAAAGAAAAATCATACTTCTCCTTAAAATAAGAATTTTGAGACACAGAAGCCAACAATGAAACATGTACGAGAGAGTTATGATTTTTATAACTTCATCGTAGGTATTAAAATATAGGCTAAAAACAAAAATTAGAATTAGCCAAAACAACATAAAGGAAAGTTGTAGTATACATCGAGACCTTCTTGTGGGTATAAGAAAAGTTGAAAATGGAGCTTGTATGCGGGAGATAAAAAATTTAGAAGATCAATTTACCCTGCATGCACACGTCCACGTGTCATGTGACAGAGTGTTCGAACGTCTCGATTCGTCAGGATACAGATGACATGACGCAATGAGAGGAGGATACATGGCAACTCCATGATGAAGTCACACATACATGCATGTCGCACTGTGCGCGGCGCGCGCTTCAAAATTTCCTATAAATTAGGAGGTACAGAAGTACAGTTTTGCACACCTCAAAACTTCCATTCTCACTCAACTTCCGAGTTCTCCCTGTCCAGAGCAGTCCCCCTGAGTTTTCGAGTCCCGACATTGCACTACTTTTGTTATTCACACTTCGAGGTTGAGTTCATGCCCTCACTTTTATGACTTTTATACGTTTTACGGGTATACATTTTAAAATACAACACTACTGATCTTTATAAACGTTAGGATGATATTATATCTGGTAGATATCCTACCAAACTTTTAAAGATAATATTATGCCTAGTCGTTACGATTGCCAACTCACTAGGAAAACATTTTACCTAGACGTTATCTTGATTAACTTTTAGAGATAACCTTGTACATAGTCGCTACATTGGCCGCCAACTCAATAGGAAAACATTATACATAATCGTTATCCTAGCCAACTTTTGAGATAGCATTGTACTTAATGGTTACTATGTCTGAATATCCTACTGGAATAAACTACAATAACTTTATATATATATATATATATATATATATATATATATATATATATATATATATATATATATATATATATATATATATATATGGAAAAGTGAATATACCCTTAAGGGTATATAAGCTTAGGTACCCAAACTGACTATACTACATCTTTTTTATCATATATATACATTGTAATTATCCAATGTTTTTATAATTCAACTTCTAACTTGATTAACTTCCAAGATTTTTATCAATTTCACATTTATATTCCTCTTACATAATTTTTATTTTCAACTATAATTTATATAGCCTAGTAGATGTTCGGCAAAAATATGTGATGTAAAAGGAAGATAATAATGAAATTTCGAAAATTTTGAAAGTAAATCAAGTCAATGGTTGAAGTTTAAGAACATTATAATGAATATATTAAACAAAATGACGTATTATAATGGGTTTGGGTATCAAAGCTTATATACCCTTAAGGGTATATTCACTTTTCCCCTATATATATATATATATATATATATATATATATATATATATATATATATATATATATATATATATATATATATATATATATATATATATATATATATTACAACTAAAGATAACAACGGAAAACAAGCTAGGCACCTAATACGGCTACACAAAATCAGTTCTTAAATGACACAGGCGTGCTGGGAATATCATCAAGAATACTATTGGAAGCATTTGTTCTCTGGTTATCTACTTTGTACTAGTCTCATACTTGTATCTCATACAATTGTGTAACCTTTATTATATAGACAATTATGTAACCTTTGTTATATAATGAATAAAAAGTAATGATTTATGATATATTTTTGTGTATTGTTCAATGTATCTGATAAATGTGATCCAACATCCTAACGTCGCACAGCCCGACGCTTCTACCGTTGGCCAGGGGTGTGACAAATAGTTAAAGTGAGAGCGGGAGACATAAAGGGAGGGTACGTGTGACAACCTAAAATTTATTCTGCCACTATAATCCGTTTCTATCAATAAGACTCGTTTTTATCAAACTTTTCCGTTAGCATTTGGATTAGGTTATTTAAATTGAGACTTTTATTATGACTTCATGAGTGTCCAAACGCATTAGAAACACGTGAAAACACCCTCAATGTTCATTTGGAAGATTTTTAGTTACGACCACGTCGGGTTACGACAATTTAATCGGGTACGGCCATAAGCCCCGTTTAACGTCGGTATCGGGTAGATTTCCACCGGGCCACAAACTCAAACCTTATATAAGGGTGAGTGGACTTCATTTGAAGCTTTTTCACTCTCTCTCACTACTCTCTCTCTACAAGCCAAGTTTTGATCCAAAACCACTTCTTTCAAGCTCCAAATTGGTAACTGATATATCCTAGCTTATAGTTTAGCTTGTTTAGCATACAAATCTGTGTTTAAATCATCCAAAAGTACCAAAAACTTGTGTTTACAGCCCAGGAACAATCCCAAACCGCAAACACCTATAAATGGGGTTTTGAAACCCCAAAACCCTTCCAAATCACTTCGGGTGCTTAGCTATGACTTAGGGACTTACATGTACGAGCTTAGAACACCAAAAACTTGATATTTGGGGAGTAAACATGATTTTACGGCCCAAGATCACTCTTGGACCGTAAACCCTCCTTCATAGGCCATAAACACCATTTAAAGTGTTAAATTGCCCCTTAAACACCTCCTATTTCTTGGAATAATGTCTAGAACCAACCACCATTGAATTAGGGACCTTAAACTTGATTTAAAACATGACCATAAGGGGATTATGGCCGTAAACCCCCAAGGGAAGGGTTCTCTGGCCGTAAACTCCTCTAAAGAGGTCAAATGGTGCCCTAACTTCCTTCCATGGCTTGTATATTGGACTAGAATCATATGTGCTTAACCTAGGACCATCAAAACACAAAAGGAAAGGGAAAGTAAGAGTTTACGGCCGTAAACTCCTTGTTTACAGCCGTAAACTCCCTAAAATGGTCCATTTGATGATCCAATCACTTCCTATGCCCTAGAATTGAACCTAGCCTAATTCCACAAGTGTTGTAAGACCTTTAAACATCCAAGAACACACCACCCATGAGTTTACGACCATAAACTCATGGAGATATGGTCTATGGGCCGTAATCTCCCCTAGGAGTTTACTCTTGAAGAGCAAACTCCATATCTAGGCCTTACACCTCCTTAGATGCAACTCAGATCACTCCTAACACTTGAATTTAAGTATTTCCGTGTCTCGGGGTGTATTACCTTACTTAATTAGTAGTTCAAAGTCTAATTAGATACAATTATGTATCTCTTCATATTACATATGAACCTCGCGTGTGTTCAAGCCCTGAATTGACACTTAGCATCCTAACCGGCACATTTCTCGTCTGGTGAGTTCATACCCCTACACCTTTTTTCCGTGTTTTTCATGTTTTCATGTGGGAATTCAAGCAAAGTACAAGGAAATCTTGTACTCAAACTTATTATTTCGTATGAAATGTTTCATTTTCAGTATGCTTCTAACATTGAAAAATGTATTAACCAACCGTTTGACTTGCAGAATTAGTTTTCAAACTAATTGCGAAACTCATTATAAAATGTTATATTTTATATTTCACAAATGATTTTCCACATCATTACTATTAAAATCATTAATCTTAGAACTCTTGATATGTCCTCTGAAACACTCCACAGAGATACACAAGTGGAGGACCGCCCATGTAACCAGAATCTAAAACAGGATTTTCCGCATTATTACTTGTAAATTCGTTATTCTTAAGATTGGAGACACGTCCTCTATAACACTCCACATAGATACGCGAGTGGAGGACCGCCCCTGTAACCAGAATCTCCTAGAATGAGAGCGTGACTTGAGTGTATAGATCTATACGGTGCTAACTACCCGCACCTTGCTGCTAGCTATAGTGGGACGGACAAGTCTACGGGTGACAAAAGTCATAAAATGATATTGGACTTCTTATTGCCATATATGGTCTATCGTATGGTTATAGAACTCGCAAACTTAGATAATAGAGATTTACTTTTTAGTAATAATAAACTTAGTAAATTAATACCCTTAGGAATTAGTTTACTACCTACTTAATAGTTTTATATACGTGTTAAAACTAACGTACTTTTCAAGGATAACAAGGCTTTCAGGAAACTTCACTTAAATGCTACAAGTATGGTAGATACTTGTACACTTCATTCCGAATCGATAACCAACCACCAACTTTTAAGGAAAATAAGGGTTTTTCCTATGATAACTTAACTATTCTTAACCAGACTGTGTAACAAATGGATAACTAAACTTTTCTTATAAGAAAATATGGGATTTTCTTGGATAACAACTTTTTCAGAAAACCAAAGGAAACTTGTTCTTTTACAGAAACAAACCGCTTATGAACTCACCAGCTTTATGCTGATATTTTTAAAACTGCTTGTATTCTCAGGTTCTCGTTAGACAGGTATCCCGCAATCTTTGGAGAAGACGGAGCATATAGGAGTCACGTCTTTGTTTTTGTTATAATGATGTATATATAAAACATGTATTATCTTTGCTTTCAAACAAATGTAAATATTCTTATGTAATGTAATGTTTTGTGTTTACTATGCTTTCTATGTACATTGATTGTGATACTTTACATGACGTCCTCCGCCCCAGAACTTTTCCGCCTTCGGTTTCAGGGTGTGACAGTACGGTGCATTAATAGGGTGGACGAGCTTTATGTTGAGGGCCATAGGGTGAGTTGATGACAATATCAACATTAAGTGTTGTTAGTCTAGACATTCACGAGTATCGAGTTGATGGAAAGATCAACTAAAGTGTTGTGAGCCTAGATACTTGTTGGGTTGGTACTGACTTGTTGCATATATATATTCTTGTATGTGGTATTTTGGGAAACTCACTAAGTTTTGGCTTATAGTTGTGGATTAAATGTTTCAAGTATTGTATATGATCGTGGAAAGGAGAAGGTGTGACTATATACACATCGGCGATTTCATATTTTTTGATTTCACATTTATGATCAAACTCTGATTTGGGATGTAAACTTTTGGAACAAATGGTTTTTATGATGCTACTTTATGAAAACGGCTTCTTTTATCTTAATAAACATCAAAAATTATGTTGTGAAAATTGGGACGTTACAATCAAGATAATGTAATTACAATTTGTCACATTTTTTACTTGAATCAATCATCAATTACTTGGTGTTTGCAAAAGCAAGAGACAGTTGCACTATAATCGTGTGAGGCAGTGTTCATGGCTGCAAGTGCAACAAGTTGTCTAGTAGTTTGGCTTCATGATCTACTTGAAGAAATAACCGAAGCTTGTGTACAAGAAGGGGTACTTAAGATTGACAATACGTCTGAGTTAGTCAAAATTCTAGCTTTTCATGGTCAAAACAAGCATATCAAGTCTCATTACCATTACATCAACAAAAGAGTCAAAGAGAAAGAGATTGTAGTGGAACATATCAACAGGAAGGAACAACGAGTTGACATCATAACCAGGGACGGATAATTTAAGGGGCTAGGGAAGGCCATGCCATCCCCCCCCCCCCCCCCCCCCCCCCCCCGACGCCCATTTTTTTGCCCAGTAACTTGGTAAAAATCTTGACGATTTTGATTCTTGATGATGTGTTTGAAATAGGTTGTGGATTAGGCTATAAGACTAACCAAAAAAGGAACGTACCGACACAATTTCAAAATTGAGAAAAAAAAGGTAATTTAGTAAGGTATTAAAACATTTAATATGAAAATTTAACTGATATGCGAGAAATCGGGACTCTATAAAAATATCAAATAAATAAATAAATAAAGTCTTTTAAATTCTAATAGAAAAAAGACCAGTAATAAACCTTAATTAAGACTTTATAAACTAGATCAAAGAAACCTAAAGAGTAAAATCTAAAAAACCCTTACCGCGTCTCTATTATATTTGGTTGCTGCTTTAAGATTGACGCCAAACAGTGCCAGAAACTCTAGCTCTTCGTCGCCTCTATGTCTCACCAAAACCGTTTGTTGCCCATTTCACTTCTAAGGACTCATTGTATGTAGATTGCTATCTTTTATCTTTTAAGAGCTTCAATCTTTAGTTTATGAATTCTCGTCTTTTACTTTTATAACTTCTAAAATAGTTAACGAAAAGTATTTGCTTGTTTTTCCTATTAAATGTGTTGTAAATGACAAAAGCTTGTAGCTTTTAAGTTTTTGTCAGCTTTTACTTTTTGCATATTCAATGTGTTGTTAAATAAATGCTTTTCGTGATATAATATAATAGTTTATGTTTAAATCACTATTTTATTCAAATTATAGAATTTATCGTTTCTTATTAATAAAAATAATCTAAAACAAAGGAATTTTTGTTATACCTTATTGATATGCTCTATAGTTGATAATCAAGATTAATATCTTTTGTTAGAATTAACAATAATAAAGATATATGATTGGATTTTTTTTAGACTTTTGGTTTTGGCCCCTCTACTTTTACTTGTCGTGTTCCATCCCTGTATAGGATTATGTTATTTGAGCTCCAAGTTACTTAAGCTACAAGCAACATCCTAAGAATCCTACACGATTTCTAAAGACTATATATAGAAACATATTGCTTGATCCATATGCAACCTCTAATGACTTGAACCCTAAGGAACTTCTAAGGATTCATTCTTGTATAAGGCTCGACCCTTCTACACCTCATCATGTAAGGACATATTTGGAAATTACTTAATATTTACCCCCTAATTTATGATAGAAATTGTGAGATTTTCCAATTGTATAAGCTTGTGCATTTTAGCAAATTTTATCTCGCAAAAGCTTTTGTTATGGTAGGGGCGGAACACAACAAATAAAAATAGAGGGGCCAAAACCAAAAAAAAAAAAAAACATCTAAGCATATATTTTTATTATTGTCAATTATAATAAAAGATATTAGTCTGATTATCCACTATAGACCATATTAACAAGAATTCATTTGCTTTACATTATTTTTATTAATAAGAAACGATACAATTCTATAATTTGAATAAAATGGTGATTTAAACATAAAATATTATATCACGAAAAGCTTTTATTTAACAACACATTGAATAAGCAAAAACCAAAAGCTAACAAAAACTTAAAGGCTATAGGCTTCTGTCATTTACAACACATTTAATAGGAAAAACAAGCAAATACTTTTTGTTCACAGTTTCAGAAATTATAAAAATAAAAGACGAGAATTCATAAACTAAAGATTGAAGCTCTTAAAAGATAAAAGATAGCAATCTACATACAATGAGACCTTAGAAGCGAGATGGGCAACAGACGATTTGGGTGAGACATAGAGGCGACGAAGAGCTAGAGTTTCCCGCATTGTCCGGCGTCAATTTTAAAGCGGCGACCAAAGATAACAGAGACGCGGTTAGGGTTTTTTAGATTTTACTCTTTAGGTTTCTTTGATCTACTTTTTATGGGTTTATAAAGTCTTAATTGAGATTTATTACTGGGCTTTTATCTATTAGTAATTAAAAGACTTTATTTATTTATTTGATATGTTTATAGAGTTCCGATTTCTCGCATATCAGTTAAATTTTCATATCAAATGTTTTAATACCTTAGTAAATTACCTTTTTCTCTCAATTTTGAAATTGTCCATGTACCTTCTTTTTTGGTTCGCCTAATCCACACCCCATTCCAAACACATCATCAAGAATCAAAATCGTCAAGATTTTTAGGAAGTTATTGGGCAAAAAAAGGAGGGGCCATGGCCTCCCTTGGTTAGGGATGACAAATCGGGCTATCTTGTCGTGTTTTTATCTGACACGACAATGTTTTATGTAACACAAACACGACACGACACGATGTTGTGTTTTTTTTAACTAACACGAAAACGAACCGATTAAAAAACGACAAACACGACACGACATGATAAAGATAACATAATAAAAAAATTAGTTTATTTAATTAATACTTAATCATACATAACACAAAAAACACGACAAATAAATGCTAATCGTGTCAATTTCGTGTCAAATTTTAAACACGAACACGAAACGACACGATATCGTGTTTTTTACACTTAACACGAACACGACACGAACACGAATTCGAATTTCAGTTTCATCCCAATTTCGTTTCGTTTCGTTTCGTGTATTTTTGTCGTGTCGTGTCAACAATTATCACCCCTACCCTTGGCCCCTTAAAGGATCCCCCTGATCGTATATATAGTTCTAGACATCAAGTTGTATGGTATCTGATAAAGATAAAGAGAAATAGCAACCGAAGCAACAATTGTAAGAGAGTTTGAGTAATTTTTTTTTTTCTAATAAGAGTTATTCTCGTTTTCTTTCGTGTTCATATTTTTAATATATGCCAATTACTTTCTACATCTTTTAATGTTTTCTTATTGTTGCAATATTCATATTATACTAAAAAATAAGTATTCTTTTTCTTACTATACCACATGAAAATCTACTTTCACGGATCCACGTAGCCACAAATATTGATTTTCGATATATAATCGTAAGTTTATGTGATTACAATTATGATACAATAATATTATTGCAACCGTAAGCCTGTAACTAATAACAAATGATGAATGTTAGATAATATGAAATAAACAGAAGTAATTCAAAAGTCGACGTACATACTGACATACATAAAACACACATGTTACACATTTTATTCATTAATGCATTCGTACATTTCACTTTATTTTTCCCTCAAAACATATTAAGTAGTAACAGAGCCATAAATTTTACATAAGAGGGATGAGTTTTAATAATTACGAAAAGTGGAGGGGGCACCGGCGAACCTACCCAATTCTAGGAGTTCGAAGAACGACGCCACTAGAGTTCACCCACACCCTCACACGGTCGCACCGGAAATCCCCGGTTGTCGGAGTTCCGTCCAGTATCACCATCGCGTCGACACGTGGATTCTCTCTTTCAATCGTCACCGCTGCAGCTTCTCCGTTAGCTCCCACCAGCTCCGGCCATGAACTCTTTCCTGTATCCAATATCCAAACAGAAACTTGTTTAGTTCATCTTCAGTTTTCACCCCATTCGTTATACAAAAATATGCTCGAATGATATGAAATCAAAATATAAATAAAATTAAAGTAGAATCCATTTACCTTGGCAGTCCGACATTGTTAGATGAGCAGTGAAAACATCGAATTCGAACGTGAGGTATAAATAGAGGTAAAGGCTTTGGAGAAGTGCTGGCGTAGAAGTCGTACCTTGTGCAGTATGAGTTGTACCCTTTTGTTTTTCAACATTTCTCATTTGAGTAGGCAAATTCCAAAATTGTCACTTTTGTTGAATTGTTGAAATTTGAAAACCAAGACAAAACGGCCATTTTTGCTGACTTTCAAAATTGGGAAATTCCGGTATTCCCTATCTGATTAAGTTACAACCCATAATTCAATCACAATTTTACAATTATAGTAATAAATCTGAAGCTGTTTGTATGAGCATATATAAGATATGGGAAAAAAAAACAACACTTCACTCAAGAAGAGTTTGAGATTCTCTTATCAAAAAGAAAGAATTTGTGTACAAATGTCTTAATCATTCTACATATGACAGAAGCCTGATACTAAGATATGGAGAACACTGAGATAAAACAAACTAAAAAACACATTTTTTTGATCGTATAAACATACAGCTGAATGGAGCAATGAACAAGATAAAGGCTTTCATAACTTGTTTCCAACTTCTTTTTTATGTCAATTCATCAATCACTTCTTTGGTGTTGATTCTTGATAAATTAAGTGTTTCCTGCATGCGTCTGAAAGTATCAATTAATGAGTTAAGTGTTTCAGCCGTGATTTAAAATGTTATCGGTAAGAAGACTTAATTATGGTTTCCAAGATTGAATAATGAGAAAGAAAAGTAATCATGATATAAAAATTAAAAATAAATAGCGCTAAATGTATGAAATAGTAAGGTACTTTCATTTATTTGTGTAATACAACTTCCTATTTTCATTTCTTTCTAGTGCAACATTGTACTTTCAACTTTTTTTTCTTAAAGTTAAATGCAAGAAATAGTAATGTACTTTTTATGATGTTGTAATAAACCAATCAGTTAAAATATGTTGTTATTTATTCATTTAAGTGTATCTTACCAATCTACCATAACAAAAAAAAAAAAAAAAAAAAAAAAAGGCTATACGCAAGAAATATCAAAGAACTTTCATTTAACTGTGTATTATAGCATCATACATTCACAAATATTTTGTTATTAATTGCATTCAACCCTGTGTGTTTGTGTGTGTGTGTGTGTTTAATCCCATTTCCATGGAATTATGAACGTGATGGGGGCGAATGGAAATTCCAGAGACAGCTTTCTAGCCATGAATTTAGCACAAAGTCTCTTGGGCATTTCTTCGAACATGTGGTGGGTGATGAACTCAATAAACGTTTAATCCCAACATTAACCATTGCTGCTGCTAATGATACTGTTCTTGATCTCCAAGACATTCTTCAAAGATTTGTTCTTGATAATATTTGCAGAATCGCTTTTGGGTATGATCCTGTGTACTTAATTACCCTGTCGCTGCCACAAGCTAAATTTGCAGTTGCTTTCGAAGATGCTGATCGTATCAGCAGCGCCATTATTATCGAAGTTCAAAAGAATTTTACAAATCGGATGGATAAACGACTTGATAACTTACAGCATAAAACCTTTGCAACATGATAACTTACAGCATAAAACTATAAAACTATAAATAATTCTAAAATATGAATACTTATATTTCTTTTCAAACATTTTAAATATTCTTATAATAGCTTATATATGGAATTGAAAAAATAAATCACGGAATCAACTCTAATAAATAGTAGGATTTTATTTTATTTTTCGAAACGTACTTAACGTGTTAAAAATACCACCATTCAGAATTTCCATAAAAATATAATTCTTGAACCTTCAATAAACGTAAGGGTCCTTAGGCACGTTTTGTTTAAATTAAAAACGGAAAATGTGGGCCTAGTATTTAGCCCACCACCGTGCAGCGTGAGTGCGTGACAAAGCCTTCTGCTCCGGCGAACCAAGCTGGTTTCCTGCCATGGACTCCGGCGAGCTGTACAAAAACTGCGGATGTTCAGGTCTTGAATCTTTTTTGTTTCCTTTCTTCTCCACAGACGAAGACCATTTGTGTAACTTTATATAATTAAGTTTAAACAATTCTATTATATTTAAAAAAAAAAAAAAAACAGTTTTCAAAATTAAGTTTAATATTCCTATTTCTATTATAACCTTTTGTTTTATGTCATGATTTTTGTTTTCCTAAATTTTGAATTTTCTTTTTTGACTTTTTTCTGTTTTCTTGTTTTCTTATTTTGTTAGGTATCTTTTAATGTTACTTATTGACGCATATTAAGCTTGAAAATAAGTATTTTTTTTCAAATACCACATGATTTTCGATGTATAGTAAGGGGAGGACCCACAATAGATTTTGGTGTATCCCGGGATCCCTTCAAAAAAAATTTAGATTAATTTCGTTTTATGTAGTATGTATATATACATAATATTAATATGTTTAGCGAAATAATAACAAAAGGACATTTGGTTCAAATGGTTAAATACATTATATGAGACTTTTTGTAGGTTGCTAGTTTAAATATTATTTCATACATATATTTTTCACAGTTGCTTTTATATAACTTTATACAAATTATACCTATTATATTATGATGTTGTGAAAAGTAAACACAAATACCGAGTTGTCAAAGTGGTAAAGTTTACACGGGTGTATTTTATTTTATTTATCAGTTTTTCAACTTATTTTTTTAAATTCTAAAATTGTCTTTAGATCGGTCATAACATGAAATATAACTCTTATATATCTGTTATATAAGCAAAACAAGTTTCTCAACAACAAGTTAAAGTTTCGAATGGCTTTGGGTTTAAACCCAAAATCAAGTTTGGAAAACCGAGAAACCGAACCATCGGTTTGGGATACCCGTTTATATTGACTCTGGTTCTACCACTGTGTATAATTACGTGACTGTAACTATAATACAAATTACGATGATACCACCGTAATAAATAGAAAACGACGAATGTCAGACACTATGAAAAATAAACGAAAGTAATTCATAACTCGAAACTCGATATATTAAACACATATGTTGCACATTTTATTTATTAATGCATTCTTACAAGTCACCTTATTTTTCCCTCAAAACATCAGCGTAGCTCCTAAATAGTAACATAGTAACCGAGCCATAAATTTTACATAAGAGGGATGAATTTTATTTATTATGAATAGTGTAGGGGGCACCGACAAACTTAGCCAATATTAGGAGTTCGAATAACGACCCCACTAGAGTTCACCCACACCCATACACGGTCGCACCGGAAATCTCTAGGCGTCGGAGTTCCGTCCAGTATCACCATCGCGTCGACACGTGGATTCTCTCTTTCAATCGTCACCGCTGCAGCTTCTCCGTTAGCTCCCACCAGCTCCGGCCATGAACTCTTTCCTGTATCCAATATCCAATATCCAAATAGAAACTTGTTTAGTACTTTAGTTCATCTTCACTTTTCACACCCATTCATTATATAAAAAATTTTGATCGAATCATATGAAATCAAAATATAAATAAATTTAAAAAAGAATCCATTACCTTCGCAATCCGACATTGTTAGATGAGCAGTGAAGACATTGAATTCGAATGTGAGGTATAAATAGAGGTAAAGGCTTTAGAGAAGTGGTGGATTGGAAGTCGTACCTTGTGCAATATGAGTTGTATCCTTTTGCTTTTTCAACATTTCCCGGTTGAGTATATATGCAAAATTCAAAATTGTCACTTTTGTTGAATTGTTGAAATTTGAAAACTGTGACAAAACAAAACGGCCATTTTTGCTGACTTTCAAAATTGGGAAATTCTGGTAATCCCTATCTGATTAAGTTACAACCCATAATTCAATCACAATTTTACAATTATAGTAATAAATCTGAAGCTGTTTGTTTGAGCATATATAAGATATGGGGAAAAAACAACACTTCACTCAGGAAGACTTGAAGATTCTCGATCAAAAAGAAAGACTGTGTACAAATGTCATAATCATTCTACATATATATGACATAAGCCTGATACAAAGATATGGAGAACACCCGATAAAACAAAAAAAAATGACTATCTTTTAAAGAATATACAAACTGAAAAATACATTTTTTTTTAATCGTATAAAGATACAGCTAAATGGAGCACTGAACAAGATAAAGGCTTTTGGTTCCAACTTTTCTTGATGGCCATTCATCAATCTCCACTTCTTTTGTGTCGCTTCTCGATGAATTAAGCAGAAAATAGGGCCGGTCCAAACATATATGTGGCCCGGGGCAAAAAGAAAAAAAAGACCCTCAAAGACAATATATATATATATATATATATATATATATATATATATATATATATATATATATATATATATATATATATATATATATATAATTTACTCTTGAATATAAACGTATTCAATTAGCACTAAGAAGCAAACTAAGTTATTTATTTTTTCAATTAATTTGAATTTCAACCAACTTTAAGCTCTAAAAATCATTTAGATAATAATTTTTTATATATATAAACTACATAGCCCATAAATTTTGGCCCCATGGAGTCGTGGGCCCTGGGCGGTCGCCCGGATTGCCCACCGTCTTGACCGGCCCTGGCTGAAAACATCAAGTAATGTGTCAGGTGGGTTTTCAGTTGTGATTTATACATAGTATGACATTTAAAGGGTGTTTTATAATAATGCTATGGTCAGAAGACTTAATTATGGTTTCCAAGATTGAGTAATAACGAAAAAGAAAATTAATCATGGTATAAAAATTAAAAATAAATAGCGCTAAATGCATGAAATAGTAAGGTACTTTCATTTATTTGTGTAATAAAGCTTCCTATTTTCATTTCTTTCTATTGAAACAAGCATTAAGGTAAATCTTTTAGGGAAAATGACTTATTAAGGTAACTAACTATTTCAATTGTCCATATATAGGTAATGTTCTTTTTTTTGTACATATTAAGGTAACTAACTTGTTTTGTTTGTTCACATTTAGGTAATATGACCGACTATCACCTGTTTTTGCTTATGTGGCATCCACCTGGCATTACGTGGCATGGTGCATATATGGGAAAATGACTTATTAAGGTAACTAACTATTTCAATTGTCCATATATAGGTAATGTTCTTTTTTTTTATACACATTAAGGTAACTAACTTGTTTTGTTTGTTCACATTTAGGTAATATGACCGACTATCACATGTTTTTGCTTATGTGACATCCACCTGGCATATGACTTGAATACGTTACACCTACGTGGCATCCACCTGACATATGACTTGTTTTGTTTCTTCTTCCTCATCTTATTCTTCAAAACAACAAGATGAATTTCAAGCTGATCATCCATGTGATTGCGGTTTACCATCTCGTGTGAAGATTTCAAGAACTCCTGACAACCATGGAAGAAAATTTAGAGTTCGTTAAAACTCGATGGTAAATCAATATTGTTGAATATGTTGCAGGAGTTCTTGAAATCTTCACACGAGATGGTAAACCGCAATCGATAATCAGCTTGAAATTCATCTTGTCATTTTGAAGAATAAGATGAGGAAGAAGAAGCCATCATCGATCGATCTAGGGTTTAGAATTAGGGGTGGAATCGTATGACACAGTTATAGTGTAATCGAATGAAGACAAAATATGCACCATGCCACGTAGGTGTAACGTATTCAAGTCATATGCCAGGTGGATGTCACATAAGCAAAAACATGTGATAGTCGGTCATATTACCTAAATGTGAACAAACAAAACAAGTTAGTTACCTTAATGTGTATAAAAAAAGAACATTACCTATATATGGACAATTTAAATAGTTAGTTACCTTAATAAGTCATTTTCCCATATATGCACCATGCCACGTAATGCCAGGTGGATGCCACATAAGCAAAAACAGGTGATAGCCGGTCATATTACCTAAATGTGAACAAACAAAACAAGTTAGTTACCTTAATGCGTACAAAAAAAAGAACATTACCTATATATGGACAATTGAAATAGTTAGTTACCTTAATAAGTCATTTTCCCAATCTTTTACGTAATATCTTGTCTTTAAAGATCAATGGTAGATTATATACCCTAAGTAACTTAGCGATGAATATCTATTTGATTTGGAGTAACAAATTAGTATTCCACGAAATAGCCCCATTAATGAGACATAATTCATATTTCCCTTACTATTTTACAAAGTATATTTAGACTCTTAACATGCAAAAACTGGTGGCAGAACTTTGAAGGTATTATGTATACAAGCTTAATAGTTTTTTGTACTTATTAAATTTGAATGGTGTTTTGTGAATGGTTTTAATATTTTTTTACCCTCTTAAGTCATTTACCCACCTTAAATTTTTTAATGAATATATTTGGACCCTAACCTACAACAACCAGTGACCATAAGGTCATTTTTGAACAAACACTAATCTCGGATGGCATTATGTATTCCTCATAAGTTATTTTTCATATTATATATTGAAAGTAGGTTGCTTTGATAAGTAAATATTTAAGTACGATGTTACAATTGGGAAGAGATTTGAAAAAGGTTGTTATTATCATTGTTTTCTAACGATGTTAATCATACAAGGACTACATGTGATATATTTATAAATGTAACCTCCCAAAAATAGAGTAAAATTTTCATTTTTAAATATACTAAAACCATTCAAATACCATTTCCTCAAAAGATAATCAGAGTAATAAGTTATTGTTTCAAAACATCATAGTGAAAATCATAAAAGCAAATAGTGCGGAATCTCTAGTAGATGCAATGCAATCAAGTCTGGCTCTTACCCTTACTATAAGAAGTACCTGAAATATTTAATCTTAAAACCATAAACTTAAAGCTTAGTGAGTTCCCCAAAATACCACATATCATACAAGTAACAACGTATTTTAGCCAATCGGTATGTTTCAACCCAACTCTCTATTTCAACCAACGACTTATTTTAGTTAACGAGTATGCTTCAACCCAACAGTCTATTTCAACTAATGGCATATTTCAGCCATGTGAATGTTATGATCCAACAATAGTCTTACAGTCACTTCAATTGCTACACCCCAGTTGTAGTCTTTCCTGTTATGATTCAACCATGGTCTTTAATGCAAGTCACAAAGCCAAACAACATACAATGACATTTAGTGTCCTATATAGTATAATGAGAAGACTTACCTAAACTAAACCACAGAAGCTCAACAGCAACCTCAAAAACAAAACAGCAAATCCAAGCTACCTAATGCCCAACACTAGCCCTTAGTCAAATAATCAATTCTACCAAAGCTTGACCAAAATTCAAACTGGTCAAAAAGTCAATGGTCAAAGGTTAAAGTCCACGGTTGACCCACCGCATCGTGGCCAACTGTTTGAGAGAACATCATGGATCATGGTTATTTGCATCCATCGAACAATACAAAAATACGAAATGAAATAGATACTTTTATTTTTTGAAAACAGGAAATTACATACCCCTTAGTCTAAGGCACATGAATTTCGAAAGTATAGAACAAGCCATAACTGCAGGTAAATTAGAAAGTACTACAGTATGAAAGATAGACTGCAAACCCATGATTGTTCTAAGAGTATGCCTTCCAGTTGCTTAGTTCCCTGAGAATAGATGTGTTTTGAAAGAGTTTTAACTTAAAGTTAGCGAGTTTTTAGGTTTGTAAAGTTTAAATCCAAAATATATTTTATACCAAAAGTATATGTGTTACGTATATAAGTAGTTACCTAGTGTGTGTGTATACATGTTATTAATGTTTACTGTGAGTTCCTATAACCGAGATATTGACGAAATGATATGCCCCTCCCGACATTTCATCAAACGTAGTAATAGTATAGACAATTATTCGCTCGCTTGACTCGACCATCCATGTTGTAGCTAGCAACTACATGCGGGGGTGTCAACCCATATAGATCTATACATATTTTTCTCGCTCTCAAAGATTAATGGTTATAAGTCAAGGGTGTTCCTAAGTATTTGGTACTTAGATGATAGATATACCTAACAAATTATTGATGTTGTACCAGTTGTAAGCCCTATCTTTAAATGTCAAAGTTTTAGGGCGAAGTTTCTATTGGAAGTCTCAAATATTGTAAGTCTCAAATCGATCCAACTGCTCACGTCAATCTTGATCCGATGGTAGGGACGTGACGATGAGACTTGATCCTATCCTACCTAAACGATAGGTATTTTGTGAAATTCAAGTGGTGTCAATTATGTCTATTAAATCAAATGCTAGATGATTGCATGACTCGAGAAATACTAAATTTAGTTTATGAGAGATCACATAGTTGAACCCACGAACGACTTGAAGGTTCAAGTTCGGGCATAAATTTGTTTATAGTTATGTTTTGTCACCTTGTAAAGGGTTAATTCATCGTGAAATAGAAAAGTTAGGTTTTGGATCAAATACTAAATCATAATCCGATTCGTAATATATAAATGTCTTTTTGTGACCAACCTCTCAAATAACCTCATGAATCATTCGAATGTAATTTAACATAAAAGACTAATGTAGTACCAGTTGATCTTATCCTCAACAGCTCTGACTTTTTTGGAAAAAAAAGTTATGAACGTGATAAATTTCTAAATTGAATAAGATTTAAGTGAAATTGACCAGGGATGAAAATTAATCATTTAAGATGTAGTACAACTCGTTTGAAGTTTCATTATTACGACAAGAGGTTGTGTGATGTTGTTTATTGTCCGTTTTTATAACATTTCAAAGATTATGATAGAAAAAAAATTATTTTTATTAAAAACATTTTCATAAAAACATTTATATAACTTCATATAATTAAGTTTAAACAATTTTATTATAAAACAACTAAAAACAATTATCAAAATTAAGTTTAAAATATAAAATATGGGACAAATACCATAAAAGCTACTATATTTTCACACATTTTTTAGAAAAGCCCTATTATTTTTTATTTTTTTTGCTCTAGCCACAAATTTGATATAAAGTTACCACTCTAACCCATTTAACGATTTTCATGGTTAACTTTGTTAAATTTTTTGCAAAATCAGTCCTAAAAGTTCAATTTTGATCCTTGTAGTTTGCAAAATTTTACACATGTCCAAAACTCGGTTTTATGTTTTTTAATTTCTTTATTTTCATTTATTTTTTTATTTTTTAATCAAAGCTAAATTTGCTTTTATATTTTTTAATTTTTTTTATTTTTCGTTCTTATTTCCTTTTTTTAACTTCTTTTTTTTGTTTTTATATTCATTTATTTTTCATATTTTTTTATAATTTTTTTCGTTTTTTTTTTTTTTTTGTTTTTTCTTTATTTTCGTTTTTTCATTTGTTTTAGAAAACCAAAAAAACTCAAACACAAAAAATGTAATATACTCTAATATATTCATACACTTTACACTTTCTAAAAAATTATCAAATTGACGAAAAACAAAACATAACAAAAATACGAAAAAAAACAAAAAAAATACGAAACATATACGAAAAATATAAAATTATATATTCATACACTTTAAAATTTTTGATAAATATCAAAAGAATTTTTCAAATTGAAGAAAAACAAAACATAAATTTATTTTATCAAAAATAAAGAAAAACGAAAAAAAAGAAAAAAAAACATATATATATATATATATAGTATGAAAAATAAATGAATATAAAAAAGAAAAAAAAGAAGTTAAAAAATAAAAATATATATATAAAAAACCAAAAACAAAAGAACAAAAAAATATAAAAAAAAATATTATAAAATATATAAAAGCAAGTTTAGCTTTGATTAAAAAAATAAATATATAAATAAATAAAAATAAAGAAGTTAAAAAACATAAAACTGAGTTTTGAACATGTTGTGTAAATTTTTGCAAACTACAGGGACCTAATTTGAACTTTTATGACTGATTTTGAAAAAAAAAAATAACAGAGTTAACCATGAAAATCGTTAAATGAGCTAGAGTGGTAACTTTATATCCAATTTGTGGCTAGAGCCAATAAAAAAAAATAATAAAACTTTTCTCAAAAAACATGTGAAAATATGGTGGTTTTTATGATATTTATCTTATAAAATATTTCTATTATTACATTTTGTTTTATGTCATAATATTTTGTTTTCCTAAATTTTGAATTTTCTTTTTTGATTTTTCTTATTTTGTTATGTATCTTTTAATGTTTTTTATTGCTACATATTATGCTCAAAAATAAGTAAATTTTTTTTTTCAAATACCCATGATTTTAGATGTATACTTATGTGACTACAACTCTAATACAAATTACGATGATACCGTCATAACAAATAGAAAACAACACTTGTCAGATACTATGAAAATAAACGAAAGTAATTCAAAAGTCGATATATTAAACACATATGTTGGATATTTTATTTAATGCATTCGTACAATTCACCTTATTTTTCCCTCAAAACATCAACGTAGCTCTTAAATAGTAACAAAGCCATAAATTTTACATAAGAGGGACGAGTTTTATTAATTATGAATAGTGTAGGGGGCACCGGCGAACTTAGCCAATTTTAGGAGTTCGAATGACGACCCCACTAGAGTTCACCCACACCCACACACGGTCGCACCGGAAATCCCTAGTCGTCGGAGTTCCGTCAAGTAACACAATCGCATCGACACGTGGATTCTCTTTCTCAATCTTCTTCGCCGCAGCGTCTCCGGTCGCCCCCACCAGCTCCGGCCATGAACTCTTTCCTGTGTATCCGGTATCCAATATCCAAACAGTGTTTAGTTCGTCTTCACTTTTCACACCCATTCATTATATAAAAATACGCTCAAATCATATGAAATCAAAATAAAATTAAAGTTAAAATAGAATCCATTTACCTTCGCAATCCGACATTGTTAGATGAGTAGTGAAGACATGAACTCGAATACGAGGTATAAATAGAGGTAAAGGCTTTGAAGAAGTGATGAGGTAGAAATCGTACCTTGTGCAATATGAGTTGTACCCTTTTGTTTTTTTAACATTTCCCATTTTAAGTAGGCAGAATTCAAAATTGTAATGACTCGTTGAATTGTTGAAATTTGAAAACCATGACAAAACGGCCATTTTTGTTGACTTTCTAAATTGGGACATTCGGATAGTCCTTATCTTTTTAAGTAACAATGAATAAGTTAATCATAATTTTACAATTATAGTAATAATCTGAAGTTGATTGATCTATATAAGATATAAAAGACTTCACTTCACTCAAGAAAGACTTTAGATTCCCTATCAAAAAGAAAGCATTTGTGTACAAATGTCATAATCATCCTATGTATGACAGAAGCCTGATACTAAGATATGGAGAACACTGGATAAAACAAACAAAAATGACTATCTTTTCTTTTAAAGAATATACAAACTAAAAATACATTTTTTTAATCGTATAAACAAACATACAGCTGAATGGAACACTAAACAAGATAAAGGCTTTCATAACTTGGTTCCAACTTTTTCTTGATGCAAAATTCATGAATCTCCACTTCTTTTGTGTTGATTCTTGACAAATTAAGCGTTTCCACATGCATCTGAAAGCATTAATTAATTAATGTGTCAAGTGGTTTTTCAGTAGATACTATTCGACATGTAATCTTTGGTATAATATAAATGTTGTATGATCATACCTTGATCTTGTTGAAGGATTGACATCTTGAAGCAACAAATTGGCATCTTCTTCTATGTTGTATGATCAAATTGAAACCTACTCCTCCTCAAATCATGTAGATGATGAGCTATTTCTTGAATAAATTCTAATCCCTCATTACTTTGAAGGGTAAGGGTATTACACGCATGCTCAATAAAACTGTTATCAGCCTCAAGTGCTTTCAACCTGTCATTAAGTTCCAAAATTTCAGCCTCAAGGGTACTAACGTCAAATCCATTCGACATATGTCTCCCGTTTTCATCTTCCTTTTTTACCCTTTCTACATTACCATTCGACATAAACTTTTTCTCTAACTCCGATAAACTCTGTAAAATGTATTTTTTCTCATCTTCAAGCCCTAAAGCAGGAGACTTTGAGTTCCCATTTTTTATATGATTTTGGGTTTGGGTGTTGTTGTTCACCATTAACTCATCTTCATATCGGCTTCTGAAATACTCCAACTCAGCTTCCAAATCTTGAATTTCTTTATCTTTATCAGCAATCAGATCATTAGCCTTGTCTAGAGCTTCCATATCATACTCTGCTTGTTCATCCATCATTCTCAGATACTGCAAAGCCTCCATATGCAAAGATGATTTCTCTTCCTGCAACCTTGTGATCATGGCCATGGCCTCATCTGCTGCTATGGCTGCAGCATTTCTTTCTTCCTCTAGTTCCTTATGTAATAAATGCAACCGTTGTTGGTCACCCTCCACCTGTCGTTTTAGCTTTTCCACAACACCTTCACCCTTATATTCACTAACATTGCTTGCATCCGGAGATTCATATCCATCTGACTCATGATCAACAACTTTATCCGATTTTAATGATTTGTCATGAATAGAACCGTTTTCTTTCACATCATCAGTATCCACATCTTGTCCCCTTGATGTTATAGAAATAGCCCTACACTTGTTTTCTTCAAGTGAAACATCAGATCTCAAAGATGAAGGTTTCGTTCGAACCACGGAATCCCCTTTTCTAACACTAGATTCATCCCCGGAAATGGAATCACCTTTTCTAACAGAGACATCATCCCTGGAATCCCCTTTTTTGACAAAACATTCATCCCTGGAATCCCCTTTTCTAACAGAAGAATCGTCTCTGGAATCTGGTTTTCTTTCAAGAACTTCAGGTTTCGAAGTGTCATCCTCTTCATAAAATGAAAACTCAGAGTCGGAATCGGAATTCAACCTATAATCAGCACAACCGAAATCAGATAAAGCATCCAAGTCCAGATCAGTGTCCACACTGAGAGTATCTTCAACATGGCAAGGAGTGGAAGCTCCTGAAATTCTATCACCATCCCTCTTGAAAACATTCCGGCGACGATAGCGGCTGTGGCCTGCAATCCTTGGCAATGGTGGTTTCATGGTGACTGTGGGACCACCATCCAATGGAGCTGGACCTGGTTGGATTAATCTTCTGGAACTTGGTTTTCCATTCCAATGTCTTTTACAACATGAACATGTTCCTGAATTTGAAGGCCCACGAACAAGGTTCCGGTTCAGAAACGGCTTTTGAAACCCTTTGATTCCCATTTTACCCTTGGAAGATCCATGGTTACACTGGTTTCGGTTCATTATTGACATGAAACAATCATCACATAGTTCACGGACATCCACAAGCTTCTCATGAAGGTCACAAGATATCAAACATGAAATCTCTGCTCGATGATGATAGCAGAACAAGCTTAGATAGGATCCAGGGTTTTCGTTACTGAAAACATGGTCAAGCCTCATGCAAAACAGGCAAGGCGTTTGTAGTTCACAATGATGAGCGAACTTTGTGAGGATAAAACCCAACGCAGCATCCATAAACATTAGAAACATTAAGAACCATTCGCAGGCAGCCATAGATAAGTTATGCATGAATCCATTTGAGGCAGCCATGCGTGCATTCGGGACCAAAACTTTACCCCCAAAATGGCATGTATTTGATTGAGCACACCAAGGGTAGCTCTTTAATTTGTATGTCTCGAGAGCATAAAACTTCCTCGATGAGATCAATCAAACACCATACAGGAGTCAAGGCTGTAGAAATCGAAGACAAAAGACACAAATCATTATGAAAGCATTTATGAACGATGACTACATCATCGAATCCAAGCCCTTAAATCTTATATTCCGAAATCGAAAGTAACCCTAATTCAGATTGAGCAGTTAATGATTGTTGGTGATCAAACTACAGCTACAATTAATGATTTTGGAAGACAGAATGGAGCAAATTGAAAGAAAAATGAATACCTGGGAAATGCAGGTTGAGGAAGGCGGCAATCGGAGATCAAAGGGACGGCATGTGGGAGGTAAAATAGGAAGAAGGGGTTAATTTGTGCCCTGAATTTAAGCATTTGATTCTTTGAGAGACATGTTCATGCGTGTTTTTTCGTTGATGAATGCAAGTGGTTTTTATACCATCCATCCCCAATTGTGGATTAAATATCCTCTCTCTTATTCATTTCTTCTCCCGAATGTCAAAAAATCAATTCATGCACAAAAAACAAACGCACATGTATATATATCTATATTTCGCCTTTTCACCCTTTTACTTTTAAATTTTAAAGTGATTCTCCTTTTAAAATCATTTGGCATGAAATAACTAGACGAAATTACATAAATGGCCCCTGTAGTTATTAAAAGTTGTAGTAATAATCCCTAGCTAATAATTTTTGTCTTGATGTGATCATCCATGTGGCTGTGGGTTTAGATACTTGCATGATTGGTTACTATGGTTTTATTTTATTGCAGATTAATATGAAATTAGTATTTTACCATTTAATATAATTTATTTAATAATTTTAATTATATAAAATATTGTATATTATAGTTATATATAGTATCCCCACCCTCTTATCTTAATATACCAAACCTTTTAATTATGTTTATCTTTCTCTTTTTTTTTTTTCTTTCTTAGTTCGAGAATCTCCATAAATGATTTTAAAAGGCAATTTTGTTGACATTTCGATACATCAATCGACTTCGAGGCTCCCACCAACCGAAACGATGCACTCTTCGGCTCGCATTAAGTATAGCAATAGCTTTTGGAGACCATACCCCATGAGATAGAAAGTTTTGAAAGTTTTGAATTAAAATACTAATATATATTAAATCATAATCATTTGATATCTAATACAGACTTTAAGCCAAGGTAATATCACTTTACTTCTTCAACTATTAACCATAATACCATATTATATATAAAAAATAACAACATAGACGTTTTAATTTGTCTTAATTAATATTAAAATTTTTAAATAACAAATAAATGCATACTTTGTATATCTTTAAGAAAAAATTAAAGTCGTTACAAAAGTAGTTGTGTGTTTACTTTTTACCAATTAATATCTCTTGCTTTCAAACTTAATTAATAGTGGACGAAATCCACATCTTAAGGCTTAGGTTTAGGCAACTATATGCAGACCCTTCTCTACGTACCTATCCTATAACAATCCCCCACCCCAGCCACGTATGGGATAGTATAAAGATAATATAAAATATAGAAAATTACACAAATGATTCTTATGCTTCGTGCATGTTCTTCAAATGGTTTGTGATACTTAACTGTTTTTTATATTGCATTTTTTGTTCGACAATCCACCCTCTTCCCCCCTCATCCCTTCCATTTTTAAATATGTTTTTAATTACCATCTCACAATAACATTTTATATATATATATATATATATATATATATATATATATATATATATATATATATATATATATATATATATATATATATATATATATATATATATATATATATATATATATCCAAAACCTGTAATAACTCATATGGAATCCATTTTTCAATCTCTATTTCATAAATCATCTATTTGGCTGCTCTCAAACAAACAAATAAATTGATAAAATAATAACAATTAAAAACAGTCACTCCTACCATATACTAAGAGATGGTATAGAAGAAGCAGGGTCGAACCACTAGAATACAGGTCTTAATGTTTAACCATACAGAAATTATATTTTCTTTCTACTTATCATCCTACCCATGTGAAATGGTGACATGTGTCATATTTAGATAAGATTAATGATATTTTAATACATTTGTCATCATTTTAAATAGATAGGAATATATGTAGGAAGAAAAGTAGGAGGCTATTTAATTTCTCTTAACGATATTTTCACATGACATGCTACTATCAATTGTTAAAACACATAAGTATTATCTAGAATTTAGGAATAAAAGACATTTTTAATTCCAAATCATATTGACATAGTATGTTGTAAGATGTAATGTGACATCAACTCATGTTTAATCTAGATTGGTAATTAAGATATTAACATGCTCTAATATCTTCAAATTAACAAAAACATTTTACTAAAAACATTATATTTAAGTACATGCAATTAATACGAACAATGTCCAATAAACGACTTTAAGTCCATGCAATTAATACCAACAATGTCCAATATTCCTCATAGACTCGGGAATATGAACATCTAATCTTTGATTACACTAATTTTGATTCCATTAAAACCAATTAAGTACTTGTCACTACATCAAATCATAAAACATTTATGAATTTCATAATTTGAATAACAAGGATGACAAGAACCTTGATTCCATTGATCAGGTGAAAATGAGTACAAATCAAGCATTTAATGAAGACCAAATCAAAGACTACTAGAGAGAAACATAGAATCAAGTGCAAATTACAATCTAAACAACAAGTACATAGAAATCTACAACCGGAAATGATAAGAAAAGTTAGCCACACATGACTAACATAGAACACAAAGTTAACAAGTTTTGATCTTTAAACAAACTTACAAAATCAAAAACAAGGTGTTTCCAAAGTGCAAAATAATGATAAGATGTGTGAAAATCACCCCTACAAAGTTCTTGGCCAAAGTCCCTTTGAAAATCCCTAGAAAATTCCTTTTAATCAGAAGTTGTAGATTAGAAAAACTGATAGACCCCGTTACACAGGCTCGTGTAATGATGTCTTGCCATTACATGGTTGTGTAACGGCCTGCGTGGGCTCGTGTAATGGCGCCTTCCCAAAGCACGACCCGTGTAATGAATTGAAAAAATGCTCATTTTTCAATTTTCAAAATTCATCAATTTAGCTCCGAAAATTCTGAAACTCCGCATAGAGCTTCCCTCGAACATTCTAAGCATGCTCCAATATTCAAATCACCCTGAAACATCCACAAAAATCATGAAAGGTAGATAAATCCTCGATTTGTCCCGAAAATGCAAAATTACACTAAAATGTCATGCAATGCTATAAGTAAACATGAAATAAATATATAAAAGGTGCAATTTATGCACCTAACATTATCTCGTACAAATGACAATGATATCTAGGAATCAAGTATCTATGCCATACACCTTGAAAACAACATACAATGAACAACTAAACTTAGTATAACCCTAATGAATTTTGAAATTAAGAAATTAGGTTAAGGGTTTACATACCTTTGATTTGTTATAACAAATTTTTTTTGAAGAGCTTGGAAAGCTAGCACCAAAAGAATGATGTCTCTAATGGCTCACCCCCAAACCCCAAGAGATTTTTGACGCTTGAGGAGAGAGAAGAATCCGTTCATAACCCTCTTGGAAGAGAGAACCACAAAAATTGATGCCTAATGGGTCCTATTTATAGTTTAGGTAACTTAGGGACAAAACAAGATTTGAATAATTAAATAATGGATTTAATTCCAATTCAAATCATTTCCTTATTAACATCTAGGAGGCTTCTAAAAACCCTAGAAAAGCTCCCAAAACCGTCCACCATTGGATGGTTCTAGAATTGTCTCCTTTGTTCAACTATTGAGCAATTACAATTCATCCCTTGCATCTTTAAATAGTTCCAATTAATCACAAATTAAATCCATATTAATTATGATTAATAATTAGTTAATTCTAATTGATTTCTCATTAATTTATTAATCATATAAATTAACAAATTAATTATTTTATTAATTGATCTCATATTAATTTATTAATTGCATAATAATTAACAAATCAACTATCTAATTCCAATTAATATATTAATCATATAATACATTAGCAAATCATTTCCTCATAATTTATAATTAGTTTTGTAACATCCTAAAATTAAAAAAAAAATTCATTTTTAAATTAATAAAATTATAATCTAAAACATCATCATAAAACCATGGTGGAATATAGTGTATCAACTACATCATAATGATGGGTTTTGAGCATATCTACATTCATATGTGATCATGCAACCCTAATTGCTTTAGATCTAAGTTTTTCTCTATTGAACATGCAAACATGAACACCAAAGCAATAACCCTAGACTAGCATACACAATTCGAAATTCACACACACACACACATACACACACACACACACATATATATATATATATATATATCAGGGTTAGAAGATTACATCATTTGTTATATTATAATAACAAGAACAATCCTTGCTTGATCTTGGCTTCTGAAAGCCTAGTGCCCCAAGTAGCGCACCTCTAATGGAGTCACAAACAGGATGAGAAGGAGAGACAAGAAATCAGCCAGGGTTCTTCCAAAGACAAGAGTTAGTCTATGTAACATTCCGTTTAAAATAAAATAAATTAAATAAGACAAATAAAATAAAATTATTAAATATACAAATAAGATAAATAAATAAATAAATAATAAGCCCTAAAACCACGAGATAAAATTTATATTTTTATTTTATTTTAGCCATAAATTCGTAATAGTTGATCAGTGTTAGCAATGGGAGTTAAATGTCATAAATTCCAAAATTTGGGGTCTATTTGGTAATATTAGGACTTGAAATGTAAACGATTTTGTGAGGCAAGGGTTGTTTAGTAATTATTGGATTTAGATTGAAAAGAATTGTTGATGTAAGGACCAATTGTGTTAAAATGCGTCCAAGTTTGGTAAAACACGGGACTTGAACCCGTTTTCCTTACCCATATCATTTATGAATGCAGAACCTTCCAAACCCTAACCCTACATCATCTCCAACTATCATCTTATCTTTCCTTATCCTCCAGTCGCCGTATTGCTACCATGAACCACCGAGACGCCACTACAGTCATTTCCGACGAAGTCGGAAACCCCGATCCAACCCCCGCATGTTACTGTTGCCGGCAATAGCAAAGATTGAACTGCTATTGCATCTCCTTCTCTGGTAATGGCTCAAAACTCCCACCGCTTCTCTTCATTTATGTCGTTGCTACTTCGCACCAATCGATGTCGCCGCTCCGGTGCTATCCCGTCACCAACGTACTTCTGTCAACCACACGCCACCATGAGTGGTTGGTTGTGTGGTGTTAATGTTACACATGTGTGTGCGTTACTGTTTCAATTCTTCTATCTCTCTCTCTCTCTTCTCCATTCCTTTGAAAAGTTGAGCTCGTCCGACCACTGCCTGCCACCATGAGGTGGCTGTGTTGTGTGGGTTTTCGTGTGTGTATGTATGTGTTTCAGTCGATGTCATGTATATGTTTATTAGCTTCAGCCGATTGTGTGGCGTTATTAGGTGTTGTGGATGTTGTAGGGTGTGTTTATGCCTTGCTCAGCCGAAAAATCGAGTTTAAGACCACCATGGCAGCTATCCATGGTGGCTGCTGATCGTACTGCTCTTTCTGCCACCACCATCCACCGTAAGTGGTGGCTGTGTGTGAAATGATGTTTTGTGTGTTGCTTGACTGGAAACTGGAGAAAAACCACCACCACCACCATGAGGTGGTGGCTGCCACCTCCTGCCGTCGCGGGCCACCATTTTTGGTGGTTGTGTTGGGACTTTTCTTATTCTTTTGGTGCTAGTGTGTGTGTGTGTATGTGTGTGTTTGTGTGTTGTAATAAATTATATGTCTGTTGGATTATTGGAACTATTACTTAAATCGTTGTCATGTACAGGTGGTTGTCGCTTCCTGTCGCCATTGACCTCCGTCGACCACCACTGCTTGAGGTGGTTGTGGGTGGTGCCCAATTTATTAATTACATATTTATTTATTTAATTAGAAAATCAGTTAACTTTAGGGGTTGCAAACTCTAATTTGGGTTTAGAAAACCCTAAATTTGGAGTTGGTCGGGACCCGCGTTAAAAGTATTAATAATTAAACCTAAAATAATATTTAATAATTCTCCACAATTAATTGGATGCGATAAGTCCTTAATGGATTAAGTGAGGAACACTAACCCTAGTTATCATTTTATGTGAAAACCCTAGAATCGAGGAGCTTTATTTTGGGCATTAATCGGGCGCATATTTGGGTTGTTGACTGGATTATTATTTCAACTGAAAATGACTAAGTCAAACCTTAATCAATCATATGCTTAAGTGATTAAGCCCATAATGGGTTAAGTGTTCTTACTTAACCCTAATCGTCATTTCATGTGAAACACTAATCGTCATTTCATGTGAAGTGGTCACAGTTGCATGTGACTATGACCTGTGATCGAGTATTGACTCAAGTATCTTCCTGTAGGTAATTGGAAGTGAGTTGAAGTTGGTAGAGTCCTTCATTGCTACAGTGGTTTCTACATGTACATCGTCATGAGTTTCGCCTCACTGTACCCGTGGGTCGAAGGCACCAATGATGGACCACTAGTATTGATTATCTGCTAGTAGAGGATGCCTTAGGAACTGTATATAGTCAAGTAGGATGGACTGAGGACTCGTGATCTAAGCTCGCTTACCTGTTCCTTGTTTGTTTGTGGTTTTAGAGTAGGATCACCTGTCCGGGTGACTATCTCACCTCTAAGTATATACGGTTATGCATTCCTCGGATTGTTGAGCTATCTCACCTCTAAGTATGTCAATCTGACTTGAAACGAATGAGATATGCATGTTTTAAACGTTTCACAGAAACCAGTTCTGGCCCCTAAAAGTGGTTCTGGTTCCTTACATTGGTTCCGATTCTTGGATCTGATTTTCCTGGACCCAAACCCAAATTACCCAAAACCTGGATAAAACCAATTTTTAAACCCAAAACCAGAACCATATCTCTATATTCTAGTTCTAACAGTTCCAGTTCTGGTATGATTTTTCAGTTTTAAATCTCATCCCTAATGTAGATTTTTATTTGCCATCATCTTGATCATGTTCAATCTTAGATAATTGATACCCATTAGCAATTATCTTCTTTCTTTTAACAAATTAGATAGGCACTTCAAAAGACGAGGAACTGATGTCGAATAACCCGTACTCAAACAGGTTATGAAGCTACGACATCATTACCAAATGAACCAACTTAAAAGATGCTTTGGCTTTGGAACTACACTAGAAATATGGTAAAACTAGAGCTCTACATGATGTGGTGTTTATACACTCGACAACTTATCAGGGAAAAACATCGTTATATTCCCTAGCAAGCTCCATATCGAAGAGGCTTATCATGTTCCTTTAACTCTCAATCACACAAGTCAATTAGACCTCACATCACCTTGCTAGGAGCTTGAGTAAGCGAAATACGCACACACCTTTCAACATAGAGAATTTCAGTTTGGTTGATGGAAATCCAAACCATACCAACGACAATATTGAATGACTAGATTCCAAAAGGAAGTTAACGTTAAGGAAAAATATGGTCATTCACAAGGATTCTACACATGTCAAACGTCTTCCTACACTGAGACTAGATCTCCTACAGACGCATTACTATCTAACGTCGAAATCAATAGAATCTAAGGTACATCAAAACCAGCACAAAAGAAAACAAGGAAACCAAGTTTCTATCATACATATGACTATTCCAACTCTGAGTATTGACCACCATGTCCTCAGGTGTCTTTATGGTTCCTCCAGTCCCAAATATATATCATGTGCTTATGATAGTACGATCCCAATACTAACGTTCACACCAATTTAGATTTCCAACTTCCATACCATAATAGAATGTCACACCCCAAAACCGGAACGACGGAAACGTTCGGGGGTGGAGGACGTTATGTACAATATCACAACACAGAATAATAGTAAACAAGCAAACAACATCATCCATTGCATTAATTATATAATTTAATACAAGTGTGTTATGTATAGTTTATAAGACACCAAAAATATGAATCAAAATAAAAGATGAGTCTTGAATGCGCTCCATCTTCTCAAAAGCTGGCATCGGTACCTGTCTACTGATGACCTGAGAATACAAGTTATTTTGAAAGAGTTTATCAGCTTTAAAGCTTGTGAGTTCATAAGCATTTTAGTGTCATTGTTGTATCAAAATGTGTGTAGCAGTGTTTGAAGTATGAGTTTGTAAGTGTTGTAGTAAAAGTATGTGAATGTTTGTAAATGTTTGTAAGTGTTTGTAACTCCTAGAAAATCCTATATTTTCTACTAAAAGTAGCCTTCTACCAAGGCCTGACTGTTTCGAATGTTTTTTTCTCGTAAAAGTGTGTAATTTTCCTAAGTGTAACTATCATTAACAAAATATAGTTTATACATTACTGCTTATGTGAGAATATCATGTGCTCAGGTGTATTTATGGTTCCTCCAGTCCCAAATATATATCATGTGCTTATGATAGTACGGTCCCAATACTAACGTTCACACCAATTTAGATTTCCAACTTCCATACCATAATAGAATGTCACACCCCAAAACTGGAACAACGGAAACGTTCGGGGGTGGAGGACGTTATGTACAATATCACAACACAGAATAATAGTAAACAAGCAAACAACATCATCCATTGCATTAATTATATAATTTAATACAAGTGTGTTCTGTATAGTTTATAAGACACCAAAAATATGAATCAAAATAAAAGAAGAGTCTTGAATGCGCTCCATCTTCTCAAAAGCTGGCATCGGTACCTATCTACTGATGACCTGAGAATACAAGTTATTTTGAGAGAGTTTATCAGCTTTAAAGCTGGTGAGTTCATAAGCATTTTAGTGTCATTGTTGTATCAAAATGTTTGTAGCAGTGTTTGAAGTATGAGTTTGTAAGTGTTGTAGTAAAAGTATGTGAATGTTTGTAAATGTTTGTAAATGTTTGTAAGTGTTTGTAACTCCTAGAAAATCCTATATTTTCTACTAAAAGTAGCCTTCTACCAAGGCCCGACTGTTTTGAATGTTTTTTTCTCGTAAAAGTGTGTAATTTTCCTAAGTGTAACTATCATTAACAAAATATAGTTTATACATTACTGCTTATGTGAGAATATCACAAAGTGAATGTAAAGGGGAAAATAATATAGTATTGTAGTATTGTATTATAGTAACTATTGTTGTACTAACTACCTTAAACTGGATTTTTATCAAGGTATAATGTGATTTGATTATACCATACTATCGACTATAAACACGACGATGAAAGACGTCGGAAGTAATGACATTTGGCACCTGAAGACCTGCAGGTCCTACTGTAGCTAGCAACAAGGTGTAGGATAGTCAATCCAGTATTGATCTATACGCAAACTCCCGCTCTCCCTCCAGGAGACTCTGGATACAAATCGATCCATGGAAGTGATGACATGACCCGAAACAGTGGTTCACATTTATGTTATAGTATACTTGTATATGTATTGTATGTACTGGTGTATTGTATTTTCTCTCTGTCTAGTATGTAGTATATGTAATGTTTCTCATAATAGTAAGTCCTATTAGTTTCTCATCATAGTATAGTTGTATAGTTTCTCATAATAGTATGTTCTCTTAGTTGCTCATCATAGTATAGTTGTATAGTTTCTCATAATAGTAAGTTCTCTTAATTTCCCATCATAGTATAGTTGTATAGTTTCTCATAATAGTAAGTTTTGACTCATGAATGAACTGACTCTTTGTATGCTTCATTGAACTAGAAGAAATGAGTAGTATATCCCTAAATTGTACCTATTACAGTTTACTAGTAGAATTGTTTATATGACTGAATGTATTGAACTGAGATAAACGCCTTTATATCTATACATATATACATGATATATAACTAAGGATCCAATGACACTCGGACAAACAACGGGGTACTCTAAGTCCACAACCAAACAAGGAACATGAATTAAAGTGAGTTGTCAGTCCTAAGTCCTTCAAACCTTACTTATATAACTATATATGTATTAGACATGATTTTGACAATATATAAGTTTGAAAGCTGTAAAAGAAAGGTTTGGCATATATAAAAGTGAGTTTGATAAAGAGTTTAATCGTGTAGAAGAGTTATCATTTAAAAGCTTGATTAAGGGGTATGAACTTAGCTGTAGTGAGTGGTTTGGATGAAAGTGTTGGATAAGGTGCTAGGTGTCAAGTGAAGACTTGAACACATACACTGATCCTATTTAACATATAAAGACATACACACACACACACATATATATATATATATATATATATATATATATATATATATATGTATGTATGTATCTAATTAGTGATTATGACACTAATTAAGCAAGTAAAGACACCCTAGAACATGGAAAACACTTTGATTCAAGTGTTATAAGTACTAAAGGTTTGCATCTAAGGGTTGTGGGGGTGTACCATTAAGTTCACGGCCCAAGAGCAAACTCTCCATGAGTTTACGGCCTAGGGTTTGCGGCCCTTATGGGTTTACGGCCGTAAACCCATGGTGACTTCTACCATTTTGATGTTTAAGGTCCTTAGTTCAAGTTGGAAGTGTTCTAGATCAAGTTCTAAGCCTTAGGAAGGAGTTTAGGGCAACATTGCACCCATCATTAGGGTTTACGGCCAATGGAGATTGCCTTGGCCGTAAAATTCCTTTGTTGTTGGATTCTTGGTGTTTTCAAGTCCTTAATTCATTATCCTAACTAATAAACATGTAAAGGAGGTAAGGACTTACAGTTTGAAGGCTAAAGAGGGGAGTTTTCGGCCCAAACACTTTTGTGTTCTTGGTGTTCTTGAAGATCTAGATCAAAAGATGGAATTTGTGGATGGATTCAAAGATGAATCAAGAAGAAGTGATGTAACAACACATAGATGGAAGGGTTTGCTTACATTTGTGAATATTAGAAGAAAATCGTGAAGATCTTTGGGAGAGAATCCGATTTCTCTAGCTAGGAAGGTGAAGAATGAGTGAAAAATGACTAAATGTCATATATATACTAGGGGTTTACAGCCACCATGTGTTTATGGCCGTAAACCCACATGGTGTGGCCGTAAACTCCACATGATGATGATTAGGGCTTGTTTGATAACTTACAACTTCAATTGACACTTTCCTTCACTTATTCTTTTGATGCAATAAGCTCAAAATGCTCAAATAGACTCTAAACTGTGCTAAAAGTTAGTAGAAGTAAGTTTAACTTTGATTGAAGTGTAGGGTTTATACAAGATAGAAAATTCAGGGTATCATCATGTGAGGGTAAGAGAGGAGGACATGGAGATTACCGCGTTTCGAACTCGTTGTGGGCATTACGAGTTTGTAGTGATGCCATTTGGGCTCACCAATGTGCCTACAATGTTTTATGGATTTGATGAATCGAGTGTGCAAGATGATGCTTGACCGATCTATTATTATGTTCATTGATGATGTCTTGGTATATTCCAATACCAAATAGCAACACGAGGAGCACCTTCGAGAGCTTTTGGGAGTATTGAGGCGGGAACGGTTGTATGCTAAGTTCTCGAAGTGTGAGTTTTGGATACGAGAGGTCCAGTTCCTGAGACATCTCGTTAACCAAGATGGGATTTTGGTCGATCCATCCAAGATCGAGGTCGTGATGTAGTGGAAAGTTCTGAAATATCCCTCAGAGATCAGGAGTTTCTTAAGTATGGCGGGATACTATCGGTGGTTCATCTAGGATTTCTCCAAGATCGCAGTACCCTCACTCATTTGATGAGGAAGGGAGTGGATTTCCGGTGGGGCCTTGAGCAGCAGATTGCTTTTGAGACACTACGACATAGGTTATGTGAGGCCCAGGTGTTGACCCTTCCAGAGGTTGTTGAGGATTTCATGGCATTTTGTGATGCATCCATCACTGGTTTGGGGACAGTCCTTATGCAGAGAGGGGCGAATGATTTCTTATGATTCTCAGCAGCTGAAGTTATATGAGGCGCGGTATCCTACTCATGCCCTGGAGTTAGGGGCTATGGTGTTTTCCCTCAAGATTTGGTGACATTATCTTTATGGGGGTCTGTTGTACCGTTTACACGGATCACAAGAGTTTGTGATTTCTTATGGACCAGCCGAACCTAAACATGAGGCAACACAGGTGGGTGGACGTGGTCAAGGATTATGACTGTAAGATCCTTTACCATCCGGGTAAAGCAAATGTGGTAGCAGATGCCTTGAGTCTCAATTCGGGTAGATCTTCAGTTAGAGAGATATGTATGAGGATATCCATTGATTCTACACTTTTTTGGTTTGATCAGAGAGGAACAATCAGAAGGAGTTAGGATGGAGAACTGGAAGTAGGAGAGGATATGTGGTGATAGTGACAGGCTTGTCACCAGTTATCGGGGGTTGTTGACCAGGTGCGGTCGGGTTTGGGTTCCAGATCAGGTAGGATCAGGTAGATAGTACTGGCGGAGGCTTGTAAGTCTCACTTTTCTATACACTAGAAGCCACCAAGATGTACCGAGATTTGAGATTGAGTTATTGGTGGCTATGTATGAAGAGGTAGATTGTCTGGTACGTTGAGAGGTACTTGACATGTAGGATGGTGAAGGTAGGGCATCAGAGGCCACATGGCAAGTTGCAGCCTTTGGAGGTTCCCATGTGGAAGTGGGAACAAATCACCATGGATTTTATCACCAATTTGCCAAAGATTGCGAAGGGTTTTGATGTCATATGGGTCATCGTGGATCGATTGACCAAGAGTGCCCACTTTCTGGCCATCCGGGAGAGCTCGTAGGCCGAAAAGCTGGACGATGTGTATGTCTGGGAGATTGTTTCTCGTCATGGGGTTCTGGTCTGTATTGTTTCAGACGGAGATGTTCAGTCCACTTCCCGATTATGGCAGAAGTTCCACTAAAGAGCTAAGCACGAGGCTACATTTCAACACTGATTATCATCCGCAGACCGACGACCAGAGTGAGCGGACCATCCAGACCCTTGAGGATATGTTGCGAGATTGTGTCATAGATTTCGGTAAGAGTTAAGATTCCTACCTACCCCTTGCGGATTTCTCCTACAACAACTATCACTCCAACATTGGTGACCCACCTTTTAAGTTCTTATATGGTCAGAGATTTCGTACCCCGGTATGTTGGAGAGAGGTTGGTCATATGGTCATGGGAGGACCGAAGTAGTCCTTCAGACCATGGAGCTAGTTCACCAGATTAGGCAGAACTATAGATAACTCAGAATCAACACAAGAGTTATGCCGATCGACGCCGATCAGAGTTGGAATTTCAGGTCGGCGTTATGGTATTACTGAATGTCTCACCATATAATGGGGTGATAATCTTAAGGAAGAGGGGGAAATTGAGTAGCTGATATATTAGACCATTTCGTATGATAGCCAGGGTAGGCAGAGTTGACTATCGGTTGGATTTTCTGAGTGAGCTCCGTCAGATCCACAACACTTTCCATGTTTCATAGTTGCGGAAGTGCGTGTTGGACGATGAGACCGTGGTTCCCTTGGATGATATTTAAGTCGATGAGCGCCTGAATTATGTTAAGAGGTCGGTGGCTATGTTGGAGAGAAAGATAAAGGTTTTGCACAACAAGGAGATACCTTTGGTAAAGGTTTAGTGGCAGCATCGAAGAGGATTTGAGTGGACCTAGAAGTCAGAGGCAGAGATGCGGGAGCATTATCCGGAGTTGTTCGAGGCGGTTGACTTCGAGGACGAAGTCTTGTTCAAGTGGGGGTCACTGTAACACTAAATGATGAGGTATTCCTAAATCTAACCCTAGTATGAGGAAATATTTCATTTTGGCCCTTGGAATGAGTTTTGTTTGCAAAATGGCCTATAATGGCATTGTTGTAATTTTTCGGCGAAACAAACATACGTTGGCGTACCAACATGGTACGCGGGGGGTAAGGTTTCTTAATGGCAACAACGTCATTTTTTGTACGTTGGGCGTACTCTGTCTGGAAGAAAAGCCTAATCTTTAGGGTTTGAACCCTATTTATTAATCCTTAAGTCCTATTTCTTCACCCCCATTCCCAGCCTCCATCATTTGAGACGTTTCCTTGTAAACCCTAGCCCTTTTTATTGCATTTTGAGACCTTTGAGTGTGTTTTTGTGTGTTCCAAATAAGGAAGAAGGTGGTGGTGAACCTTAGAAGCAAGAAGCAAGCTTGGATCTAGAAGTTTTACACCATTCTCCATCTACAAATGGTAAAACGTTCCCACCTTGATGAGTAAGTTACTAGATCTAGCTTGCATGATGATAATATGAGCTTTTTGTCCCCAAATATGCCCTTCTTGAGCATGACATGTTATAGAACATTTAGGTTGTCCTTTTGGATGTGTTCACATGTCTTGAGTCATAAAAATATGATCTTGGCCCCTAAGATTCCTTCATGCAAGCCATTAAGAGCTTTAGTGGTTAAGATAAGTTAGGGTTTTGTTGTTGGGCTTGATGTAGACATGTAGAACCATAAAGTTGGAAACTTTATGGTTTGGGATGCCATTTGGGTCTAAGACTAAAAATTAGATGTAGTGACTTAAGGAATTAAGCCCTCAAAATGAAGTTATTAATCCATTGCATACGTTGAGCGTAGCTTGTCATACGTCGCGCATACGCCTAAGGGGTGTAAACAAGCCAAACTACTCATGAGCTACTCGGAATCGTATCGTTAAAATCTCGATTCAAAACCAATTTTAAATGAGTCCGAGCTGAGCTCGAGTTTAATATTAATCTCGTTCATTTAACGAGCTCGAGCTCGATCCTGTGTCACAAGGATCAATTAGGCTCGCGAGCCTAAACGAGCCTTTATATAATATAATTTATTATGATTTTTATATATAAAATAAAAACATATTTAGGGAATTAGGATTTACAATATTAGTAAACGAGTTTCTTAACGAGCTTGAGCTCGAGCCGAGCTTAAGCTTATTTAGGTACTTCATACAAAAAATAAGCCGAGATCGAGCCCGAGCCGAGCTTGTATAATTTATTACGAGCTCGAGTCGAGCTCGGTACAAGAGATCTTGAATCAAGCCAATCTTAAGCTCAAGCCTACTATACCTTAAACAATCCCAAGTTGAGCCTGATTAAGCTCGGGCTCGGCTCAGTTCGTTTGCACCCCTAACTACAATTAAATAGAATATGAAGATTTAGGGACAAAACTCAAGATCTAGGAACTTATCATGATAAAAATCGAATCTTTTACACTTGAAAAGGTCCAAAAGAGTGCTAAGACAAAGAATGAAGATTTTTTTGTTGAATCTTGATCACTTATTCTTCCTTCTTCCTTCTTCCTTCTTCCTTTAAGGTCTTCCAAGAACACAAAAAAGGCTTCAACAGTGGAGGAAGGAGATTAGGGTTTCTTCAAATCTTTAGAGGCTGATGGAGGTTAAGGGTGCCCTAGTCTCCTCATTGCTTTATATAGGGTGCAAAACCCGGAAAAATAGGGTTTAGCCATCAGCAGCAGCCACACCGTGGCCTATACCTTCCGCGTTGTGGCAGGTCAAATCAATGAGCGACTCAAAAAATGACTCGTCGCGTTGTGGCGATCCTTCACCATGTCATGGCGACTTCTAAAAGTCAAATTTGGTAAATAAAAAATCTACCTCAAGTTTTGGATGTTTCAGGTCAGTTCTTGGCTCCCTTAACTTTGTTTGGTCTTGTGTTGAAGTCTAGGACCAAGAAAACATATTTGTATCTTGATTTTGTCTTAAAAATCATAGAGTCGAAGAGCTCTACTTTTGAATGTTTTTGCTCCATGAAATCTAATTTTGAACTAATTTTTTTGATTAAAACATTACCCATATCATGTGTTATAAGTTTGGTTGGATGTGAGTGTTTAAAGCAAGAAGTAAGCCCCAGTTTAGGGTTTGTGTGTGTTTGATGTAAGCTTGGTATGTAAACCTAAGATTATGTTTGGAAACACACATAGAGTAACACTTGGATAAAAGTATAAATAAAATACATGATATGTATTATCAGGAAATAACCTATATAGTGTTATTGGTTTGGGATGTAGGTGTTCGGAGACGGAAAAGCTCATCTAGCTCTTGTCAGTAGTGTTGTTAAGATTCAGATTTAATTCAGGTGAGTTTTGTCATTATACTTTTTACTACAGTTTAGATCCTCTGTATGATAGGATGTTGATATGTTGTAGTGAACTATTAGGCAGGTAGATTTATTTAATAATTACATATGGTTGCTTGTTTGGTAAGTAGTTGTCTATTTTATATATATATATATATATATATATATATATATATATATATATATATATATATATATATATATATATATATATATATATCGACATATTATGGGTGAGTTGAGGGTGGACAAGTTGTGTGCTGATGGTCAAGATACTCGAACAAACCAACTTGATGTTGTAGGCCAAATGGACGGACAAACCTTGTGTTGAAGACTATTATGTGCATACATTGTGTATTCCAAGAATCGGGGAAAAACAAAGACATAATTGTACACACTCTCCAACAATCTTTATGATTTTGAGAAATATTTGGATGTGATACTCTGATTTTGGGATTTATGTTGAGAAACATATATTTTTTATGATGTTGGTGTTTATAAAAATGGTTTTATTTCCTTTAAAATTTGAAAAAAACAATATTTAGTTTTGTGACGTTACAAAGTTTTTGGTAAATTGCCCAAAAGAATATTAAAGCACTAGTTTTATGTGTTTGTGGTCATATTTTGCATATGATCGTGTTTCTTTTTTTTCTAATGTAAGTTTGGTTGTGCTTTTAGCTTTTAGCATGTGAAAGAGAGTGAATTAATAAAGATCTGTCCAATTATAATTATTGTTAGAAGTTTCTTGATTTGGGGTCTACTGATTTGTTGAATTTTGATTATGGGACATTTCAGAAGATCCGTCATATAAAAAAATGCACCTCTTAGGTTGTTTTTTAATGTTTAGATCCTACATTGGTGTCATTGCCTACAGACCTTGGGAAGAGGAATAGACTCTTATTGTTGTTGTGTAATGTATAGTTCAAGCCCGGCCTTACCTTATGACAACATAAGCAAGGGCTTAGGCCCCAATTTCTAGTAAAGGTTGTTAGTTTATTAGGCAGTACAAACGGATGCCGCAATCAACGAGTTGCGACTAACGATGCTACCATGATTCGATTTCATTACGCTTCTTCCTTCTCGTCTTGACGTCTTCTCCTCCCATCCCTCCAATATTGTAACTCCTGTGTTTCTGGGCTTGTCATTAATGTTGATACACTAGTATAGGTTAACCTTTGTAACCCGTTTTAAAATAATAGAAGTGTATTATTTGAGTATTACGTGTTTTGTGCTTAATTGTGTGTCTTAATGTAATTAAGAATAAAAATAAGCGTTAAAATGAAATGGTAGATAAGCTCAATATCTATGGATAATGTTGTAGTAGTTGAAACGAGGTTTCCGAATATCTAAAGAATGTCGAAATCCGAGTTATAACGAAGAATTTATAACCTATCGAAGTTTCGCGACAGAACCGGCAACGTTGAATGACGTAAAAAGTAAAACTTATGATAGAGCGATATTTAGCCCTAGTGATCTAAACGAATGTCGTAGAGTTCGTTAAACCGAGAGTGTGCGTAAAAAGATCGTCCAAATCTGACTTCGTATGAGGAAGTTATGATTTTCTGAAGTTTCGACTTACCAGTATACAGCCCGAATACTCGATTTGAGACCGAGCGGTTTTTAGTCGAAACAATCTAAACGAGAATCAAAGGTCTCGTTAATTGTAGTGAAACGATAAAAAGATACATGAAAACGGACATCGGATGAAGAAGTTATGAATTTATAACGGAGATTTCTTGTCCCGACCTACTAAAAATAAATATTAAAAATAAAAGTCAAAATTAGCCGACGAAGTCTAAACGAAAGTTGTAGAGCGTAGTCTTACCTACGTGTGGATATAAACAACGTCAAAAACGGAGTTCGTATGAAGAAGATATGAATTTTAGAAGTTTTTAAATGATTAATATTTGTTTATTTAATCTTTAATTAGGATAATATCCGAAGGAGTCATTGGTCTGATCCGAACTATGCCCAGCGTAGTTGAGTACGCCCAGCATACCCCGGTGCATGAACCGTCTCAAACTTAAATGCCTCGCATACGTAAGCAGTGACGTTTTTGGTCACGTACGCCCCACGTACGTGCGAGGCTCAGCCTCTATAAAAGGCATGCGAGGGTAGCCGGCTTCTTTTGCCAAATTCTCTTCTCTTTCTCCCATTTTGCATCGTTTTATGTGCTAGAAATATCCTGAAGCCCCGGTATCATTCCCAAGCCCCGAAGCAAGTCCCGAAGCCCCGAAGATCCCGAGAAGTGCAATTCCCGAGCCGAAGCTCTGCCCTCGAGAAGCCCGGTTTTTGTGAAGATCTTGCAGATCTACCGAAGAATACTACTTCTGCAAGTCGTAGTGTTGTCCAATCATCTTCTGATCAAGTGAGTGTGTAGTTACTTTCTTCTAATGCATAATTATGAAGTATTTTATATAAAATACGTGTTATGTGTATATTTTGTTGTTATAAGTGTGAATGCATATTCACTTTCTTCTATATCATAGATATGATTTATTCTCTATGAAATACGTGTTATGTGTGTGTGCCTCATCTGTTATATGGAATATGTATTGATTGAACATGCTATACTTGTTTTAAAATGTGTATAAAAATATATATTTTTATCTACTTATATGTTGGGTAGAACATGGGTAGATAGTTGATGTGTAATAAACAGATGAGAGGCCTCGATGTTGTTGATGTTGACCTAGCCATCTAGTGGAGTATGGATGAGACCACGGACTCTTTCTAGACAGTCCAGTGGAACGCTAGCAGGTTCATAACCTGCAGGTCTTGTGAACGATGTGTTCACCGGTGTACTCTATCCCCCTCATGGTTGCCTTTAGGATATCTATTGTTGAGGAAACCCCTTAGCAGTAATGTCCGTCCCGATGAAAATCCTAGATTAGGTCCCTCGAGATAGATGTTGTTTTAGGGACATAAAGTGAGGATAACGGGAATGGGTAATCGGGTTATTGTTGGTTGGTGAAATTAAATATAATTATTTATTTTGGGTTGAAAACCCTATATGCTCACTAGGCTCCTAAGCCTGACCCACTCAGTTTATTCGTATTACAGGTAGTGGCGCGAGGGCATAAGATGGATGAATCATCAAGTTGTTTTGTTTACAATTCTGTATATGTATATATTTGTCGAATGACTTGTAATGTTATCATTTATACTTTATGGTCTATATCGGAACATGACATCCCGAGTTTTGATTATATAATGAAAATGCATCTCTTGATGAAATGCTTTGATAAATATTATTTTATCATATTTTGTTTTTGGGAACAAATTCTTCAACTCTTTTAAATCAAAAGGATTTACTCTGAAATTATTTTAAAAAGCATAAATGAAATCGGTCTTTTCTGGCCGAGATTTTGGGGATGTCACAATTGGTATCAGAGCGTTAGTTTAAGCGAACTAGGAATTTCTAGGATTTCTAGACTTAAACTTAGAATGCTAAGTGAAGGTTGTTAGATGTGTGTATGTTATATTTCATATACGAGCACTAGCTTATTTCAGGAAAGTTGCCTAAAAAGCTTTTATGTGCTAAATGCTATATGTTGCCATATATGATATTATTTGTTCGGATCTATGGTCTGTTGCCGACCGGATTTGGAAACCTTATGTGTTTAGGATTCTAAGCGTATGTCTACGGTATTAGAACTAGCATGTAAACATTTCGGAGTAATAAGGATGATTTGAATATTAATCGTGAATGAGGATCTAATATCACCTTATTCGGTGTATAGATCAAAAATGGTGAGAACAAGGAGTAGCGTTGGAAATGCGGATGAAAACAGGAATCAACCACCAGTGATTGAGCAAATACCTATTGTAGCAGCCACACCATAACCAATAACAATGGCTAGGGTGCAAGCCATGATTCAAGCTATGTTAGCCGAACAAAGGGATGAAATGCGACAGATGTTGCATGATAATAGGGACGAACCTATCATACCCATCGAGGAACCTGAATTGACTCCCGAGCAATCAGAGGAAGGGAACAATAGTCGCATTATGAGTCAAGTTGGGACTCACGGAGAACGAAGGAACGACTCGGAAAGGAAAAACAACAAGGATGGGCGAATGTACAAAAATTCCTTGGGCACCAAGCCGCCAAGTCTTTTTGGAAGCCCAAAGCCTGTTGAGATTATGGATTGGATCTCTGAAATGGAGATGGTATTTGAAAGTTGCAAATGTAGCAACAAACAGAAGACTGTTTTTGCAGTTAGACAATTGAAGACTGGAGTCTTGAGTTGGTGGAAGTTGTTGGCAGATACTATGCCACGACGAGAAACCCTAAAAATGTCATGGGAGGAGTTCTTGGAACAGTTAAGGATGTAGTATTGTGCAGATATAGATCTGATTGATCTGAATAATGAGTTCCAAAACTTGAAGAAGGGAAGGATGAGCATAGATGACTATGCCACTGCATTCACTGAGAAAATGAAGTTATTTCCATACCTAGTACCAACAAAACTCTCCAGTATTGAGAGGTTCGCTAATGGACTGCCTGCCGACTTTGGCCCGACAGTCAAGATGGCAACTGTAACGCCCGTAGATCCGGGCTAGTTAATTTAGAGGCAATAGGGGTCGAAAATGACTTTTCGACAAAAGATTATTAAGAATAAATAATCTCAACCAAGTTTTAGTATATGTTACAAGGTTTCTGTACATATAAAGAGCGTCGAAATCCGAGTTATAACGAAGAAGTTATGGCCCGTCGAAGTTTTACGGCAAAACCGGCACGGCACCGGGAGACGTAAATAGTGAATTTATGATAGAGCTTCTTTTAGCCTTAGTAATATAAATGAAAGTCGTAGAATATGTTAACCTAAGAGCGTCCATAAAAAGAACGCCCAAATCTGACTTCTTATGAGGAAGTTATGATTTTTCGAAGTTTCGGCTTAGCGGTGTACAGCCTGAAGTTCGAGTATTAGATCGAGCGGTTTTTAGCCGACACAACCTAAACGAGAATCGAATATCTCGTTATTAGTAGCGTAACGATAAAAAGACAGACGAAAATGGACATCGGATAAAGAAGTTATGAGAGTTTAACGGACCAATCCTGTCCCGGCCTGTTAAAAATATAAGTTTAAGAATAAAGTCAAAATTAGCCGATGGAGTCTAAACGAAAGTTGTAGAGTACGTCTCCACCTACGCGTGGATATAAATAATGTCAAAAACAGAGTTCGTATGAACGAGTTACATATTATAATAACATATTTACGTATTAAAATAAAGTATAAATCATATATACGTACACATATATATACATATGTATATATCATTAGAAAGGTATCGACGATGCGGTCATTATAAGACTAATGTTGATTTCTTTCGACATTAGTTTAGTGCAAATATCGTTAAATCTATTTAAAATAGTATTATGAAGGGGTGTTTAGTTGTTTATATAACTATAAGGTCATTAAGTAATTATGGAGGGTAGTTTTTGTAAATTCAATTACTATAAATAAGAGACTTGGGCTCTCATATTTCTTGCACCATTCTCTTGATTCAAGAGTCTTTCTCTCCTTATCCCCCGAGCATTTCGGTCCCTCGTGATTCGACTTCTCTTTCTGTAGTTTTAGTATAGTAAGGTGAGCGTTGAAGCGCTGCACGAATCTTTCTTAGAAAGATTCAGCGACGAAGTTCTGCCCCTGCAGAGCCCGACTCCTAGCTAAAATCCCCTTGTAAGTAAGTTATGCTTACCCTATTTTAAATATAGTTTATATTTAAAATTAGTATTGTTATTATAAATTTATAATAAATATTTGAGCTATTATTATGACTTATATAAGTGTCGTTATAATATCTTCTTAACTACTCGCGGTACGGGGAATCTGGTTTAAAGGGCCACATAGGGTTGTTGGATTTCAGAAGTGCTATACGCCAAAATGGTCATGCCCTCTGGTGTTTTATGTCTGGCCCCTGTTTGTACATAGTGGTTGGAAAGTATTGTTTAAACGCTTATATGATAATAAGACTAATAATTAGTCACGGTAATATTAGACTAAAATCTAGTGGTGATAATACTAGGTTTCGTCGAAGGAAATTATTTTAAAGTAAACGAAGCGCTGTCCGAGTACCGAGTCACCACCTTCTCAAGTGAGTGCATAGTTACTTTCAGCTTACACATAGATATGAAGTATTTTATATAAATTACCTGCTATGTGTGTATATTATCTGAATATTTGCTATTTATGCTGGATGAACGTTTTATACATGTTTTCAAAGATTTAAACTGTATATGTATTTTATATGTACAAATTGTGTTGGGTAAAACATTGGTAGATGTAATAGTTGCTGTGTGACAAAATAAAATAATGAGAGGCCTCGTTATAGATGTTAATGATGATCCAGTCATCTAGCGGAGTATAGATGACGACCACAGACTATTCTAGACAGTCCAATGGAACACTAGCAGGCTCGCAACCTGTAGGTGTTTATTCGAATTGTGTGTTTATTTGAACTGTGTGCTCACCAGATGTACTCCATCCCCCACATGGTTGCCTTAAGGACATTTACTGCTGAGGAATCCCCTTAGCAGTAGTGTCCATCCCGATGATAGTCCTTAGACTAGGTCCCTTGTGTTAGATGTCTTAGGGATGTAAAGTGAGGATAACGGGAATGGGTAATCGGGTTTATTTGGTTTGATAAAGTTAGTAAACTTACTTATTGTGGGTTGAAAACCCTATGTGCTCACCAGGATCCCAAGCCTGGCCTACTCAGTTTCTTGTATTACAGGTAGTGGCGCATGAGCATAGATGTGATGTCTTGGGATAAGAGATTAATGGATTTTAGGCCTGTAAATACGGAATAATGTAGTAAGGCCTATGTTATATTGTTTATACTTATGTATTGTATCGAACATGACATCCGGAGTCTTTTTAATGAAATACATTTCTATGGAAATGCTTTTGATAAATCTTTATCATAATATTGTTTTGGGACAAATTCCGCAACTCTTTTATTAAAAGATTACTCTGATTTTGAAATAAAGTATAAACAAAAACGGTCTTTTCTGGCCGTGATTTTGGGGATGTCACAGCAACCACTCTGAAAACAGCTAAGCCAATCCATTCCAAGCACGATGTCGAAACCATTTAGTTCGATAGGCAATAATTGATCGTGAAATTTATTCCCATTCAAATCAATTAAGATGTTTTCATACGATGGCTAACAGGTACAAACTTGCTACTAGCAACTTCGACTAATATGATATTATCTAGTCTATCAACAGGCAAAGCTAGTTTTCTACCAAATTCATGCGATATAAAGGAGTAGTTGGCCCCATAATCAAATAAAATTTGGGCAGGCAATTTGTTAACGAGAAAGGTACCTGAAGCGACATCAACTTCATCTTTAGCAGCTTCCAGCATCATCTGGAATGCTCTCGCCTTTGGCTTTGGCGGAATATTAGGTCTAGCTGCCTCCTTCTTCTTCGGGCAATCCCTTGAGATATGACCCTCCACACCACAACCATAGCAAACTTTCTTAGTAAGTGTGCACTCGTTGGCATAGTGCCCTGGCTTTCCACATTTAAAACATGTAGCCACTACCTCACATTTTCCATGATGCTTCTTCTTACATTTTTCGCACCATTTCTCTTCCCCTCCTCCTCCTCTCGAACTAGACTTCGAGAACTTGTTTTTCTTGTTGGACCCTGAAGGTCCATCGAAATTCCTCTAATGACGTCGAGATATTGTGCAAGAAGAAGATAGTTAAAGTAAACCCACATGGGAAAGAGTCGTTTATGGTGTCTGGAGATAAACGCAGAGTAAATTCTGGAATCATTTCATTGATGAAAGCCAGAAAGTGTTTGGCCAAAGGATGTACATCGCATCTAGCATTCGTGATCGATGCTAAGAAAGAGAAAAAGGAGACGCGGAGCATTCCTGTCGTGTGTGATTATCCGGAAGTATTTCGCGAAGATCTTCCCGGATTACCGCCTGATAGACAAGTGGAGTTTAGAATAGACTTGTTATCAAGGACGACACTAATAGCAAAAGCACCTTACCGATTAGCACCGACGGAGATGAAGGAGCTGATGATGCAACTTCAGGAGTTATTGGACAAAGTTTCATTAGACCTAGTTCATCACCCTGGGGAGCTCCGGTGTTATTCATGAAGAAGAAAGATGGAAGTATGAGAATGTGCATCGATTATAGAGAGCTGAATAAGGCAATGATAAAGAATAGGTATCCATTGCCAAGGATTGATGACCTGTTCAATCAACTACAAGGTTCAAGTTATTTTTCAAAGATCGACCTAAGGTCAGGATATCATCAGCTGAAAGTAAGAGAGCAGGATATAGAGAAGACTGCATTCAGAACATGATATGGGCACTACGAGTTTTTGGTTATGTCGTTTGGACTAACCAATGCTCCAACAACATTCATGGATTTAATGAACAGGGTTTGTAATCCGTTCCTAGATAAATCTGAGATAGTGTTCATAGATGACATTCTGATTTACTCAAAAGACCGAGAGGAGCATGGCAGACACTTGCGAGAAGTGTTAGAAGTATTGAAGAACGAGAAGCTGTATGCAAAGTTCTCCAAATGTGATTTTTGGATTCAAGAAGTCCAATTCTTGGGTCACGTGGTCAACCAAGAAGGGATAATGGTTGATCCAGCAAAGATCGAAGTTGTGATGAAGTGGAAACAACCGAAAAGTACCACAAAGATCCAAAGCTTTTTGGGATTAGCCGGATATTACCGAAGGTTTATCCAAGGCTTTTCTTCGATTGCGACTCCATTAACAACTTTGACCCACAAAGGAGCTATTTATGCTTGGAGTGATAAGCATAAAGAATCATTCAAGAAGCTAAAGAAAAATCTATGCGAGGTACCGATACTTTCTCTACCCGATGGAGTTGAAGACTTCGATGTTTATAGCGATGCGTCTGGTGTTGGATTGGGTTGTGTTTTGACCCAAAGAGATAAGGTGATCACATATGCGTCTCGACAGTTGAAGGAGAATGAAAAGAACTACCTACTCATGATTTGGAGTTGGCAACGGTAGTATTCACTCTGAAGATATGGAGGCATTTCCTCTATGGCATGAAGTGCAAACTTTTCACTGATCATAAGAGTCTCCAATATCTCTTTGGTAAGAAGGAATTGAATATGAGGTAGCGAAACTGGCTAGAGTTACTTAAGGACTACGACTGCGAGATAATTACCACCCCGGTAAAGCTAATGTTGTTGCTGATGCTCTCGGTTGGAAAGTCAATCTTGAAGGAAAAAGACCAAGAGCATTGAGAATAGAAGTCATCTCGACAATTGTGGAGAGTATAAAGAAAGATCAAGAGGAAGCTTTTGTGAAGAATGATCGAAAAGAAGAACGTTTGGGCAAAACGTTAGTGTTCGGTATAAATAGTCATAGACTGAAGGTGTTCCATGATCGGATTTAGGTACCTAAGTCTGGAGGAATAAGAGATCTTCTGATCGAAGAAGCTCACAAGACCATGTACTCGATTCATCCTGGTAGCACTAAAATGTATAGGGACTTGAAACCCTACTACTGGTGGCCGATGATGAAGCTTGATGTTGCAAAGTATGTGGCCGAGTGTGTGACTTGTGCGAGAGTCAAGACACAACATCAGAAACCATATGGGAGTTTAGAACCTTTACCTGTGCCTATGGGTAAATGGGAAGATATTGCTATGGATTTTGTCACTAAACTACCCAGAACAAAGAATGGTCACAACATGATTTGGGTGGTCGTTGATCGATTCACTAAGAGTGCGCAGCGGCCAAGGAGAAATGGTCTATGGATAAGCTTGCAAATTCTTACGTAAAGGAAATTGTGAGGCTTCACGGTGTTCCGTTAACGATTGTGTCAGATCGTGATAGCCGTTTCACCTCGCAATTTTGGAAAAGTCTACAAGAGGAATTGGGTACCAAGTTGTGTTTAAATAAAGCTTACCATCCACAGACTGATGGTCAGAGCGAACAGACGATACAAACACTTGAAGATATGTTGAGAGCATGTACCTTGGAATTCCAACGTAATTAGGATGAACATTTACCTATGGTAGAATTTTCCTACAATAATAGTTTCCACTCGAGCATAAAGATGGCACCTTATCAAGCTTTGTACGAACAGAAGTGTCGTACGCCGTCTTGTTGGCTTAAGGATGGGGAAAAGCAGTTTATGGGACTCGAGATGGTTCATCAAACTGCTGAAAAGTTGAAAATAATTAGGGAAAGAATGTTAGCAGCTCAGGATCATCAAAAGAGCTATGCTGACAACAAGCAAAGACCAATGACTTTTGAAGTTGGAGATTCGGTTTTGCTTAAAGTCTCGTCGTGGAAGGGACTTATAAGATTTGGTAAAAGGGGAAAATTAAGTCCAAGGTTTATTGGACCGTTTAAAGTTCTTCATAGGATTGGGAACCAAGCTTACAAGGTCGAACTACCAGAAGAACTGAATGGAATTCATAACACTTTCCATGTGTGTTATTTGAGGAATTCACGGGAGAAGTTCCCGACATGATTCCACTTTCAGAGTTGAGAATTGATGAGAACAAAATGTTGATTGAAGAACCAGAGGCAATCGTTGACCGAAATACTAAGAAGTTGCGACACAAGATGGTCGAGTTAGTGCTTGTCCGATGGAAACACACGAATGAGCCAAATCTCACCTGGGAGATGGAGAGTGACATGATGAGTCGTTACCCGCATTTGTTTGTTGATGCGTGATTCCAGGGATGGAATCATTCTAAGGTGGAGAGAATTGTAATGCCTGTGTTTCTGGGCTTGTCTTTAATGTTGATATAATAGTATAGGTTAACCTTTGTAACCCGTTTTGAAATAATATAAGTGTATTATTTGAGTATTATGTGTTTTGTGCTTAGTTGTGTGTCTTAATGTAATTAAGAATAAAAATAAGCGTCAAAATGAAATGCTAGATAGGCTCGATATCTATGGAGAATGTTGTAGTAGTTGAAACGAGGTTTCCGAATATCTAAAGAATGTTGAAATCCGAGTTATAACGAAGAAGTTATAACCTGTCGAAGTTTCGCGACAGAACTAGCAACGTTGAATGACGTAAAAAGTAATACGATAGAGCGATATTTAGCCCTAGTGATCTAAACGAATGTCGTAGAGTTCGTTAAACCGAGAGCGTGCGTAAAAAGATCGTCCAAATCTGACTTCGTATGAGGAAGTTATGATTTTCTGAAGTTTCGACTTAGCAGTATGCAACCCGGATACTCGATTTGAGACCGAGTGGTTTTTAGCCGAAATAATCTAAACGAGAATCAAATGTCTCGTTAATTGTAGTGAAACGATAAAAAGATAGATGAAAACGGACGTCGGATGAAGAAGTTATGAATTTATAACGGAGTTTTCTTGTCCCGGCCTACTAAAAATAAATATTAAAAATAAAAGTCAAAATTAGCCGACGGAGTCTAAACAAAAGTTGTAGAGCGTAGTCTCACCTACGTGTGGATATAAAGAACGTCGAAAACGGAGTTCGTATGAAGAAGATATGAATTTCAGAAGTTTTTAAATGATTAATATTTATTTATTTAATCTTTAATTCGGATAATATCCGAAGGAGTCATTGGTCTGATCCGAACTACGCCCAGCGTACCCCGGTGCATGAACCGCCTCGGACTTAAATGCCTCGCATACGTAAGCAGTGACGTTTTTGGTCACGTACGCCCCGCGTAGCTGAGTACGCCCAACGTACGTGCGAGGCTTAGGGGTGTAAGTGAGCCGAGCTACTCGTGAGCTACTCGGGATCGACTCGTTAAAAGCTCGACTCGAGATCGAATTAAACGAGCCCGAGCCGAGCTCGAGCCTAAATATGAGGCTCGTTTATTAAATGAGCTCGAGCCGAGCTTCAATTAATGGGCTCGCGAGCCTAAACGAGCTTAAACGAGCCTATATATATATACACACACACACACATACATACATACACACACACACACATATATATATATATATACACACACACATACACACATAGAGACTCGTTTAGGCTCGATTAGGCTCGCGAGCCCACTAAATTATTCATGAGCCGAGCTCGAGCTTCATTTTAAGGCTCGAATCGAGCTCGAGCTTGAGCTCGAGCTTCCTCAAATTAAACGAGCCGAGCTCGAGCTTTGTCAGGCTCGGGCTCGGCTCGGCTCATTTACACCCGAGGCTCAACCTCTATAAAAGGCATGCGAGGGCAGCCAACTTCTTTTGCCAAATTCTCTTCTCTTTCTCCCGTTTTGCATCGTTTTACGTGCTAGAAATATCCCGAAGCCCCGGTATCATTCCTGATCCCCGAAGCCCCGAAGATCCCGAGAAGTGTAATTCCCGAGCCGAAGCTCTACCCGCGAGAAGCCCGGTTTTTGTGAAGATCTTCCAGATCTACCGAAGAATACTACTTCTGCAAGTCGTAGTGCTGTCCAATCATCTTCTGATCAAGTGAGTGTGTAGTTACTTTCTTCTAACGCATAATTATGAAGTATTTTATATAAAATACGTGTTATGTGTATATTTTGTTGTTATAAGTGTGAATGTATATTCACTTTCTTCTATCTCATAGATCTGATTTATTCTCTATGAAATACGTATTATGTGTGTGTGTGCCTCATCTGTTATATGGAATATGTATTGATTGAACATGCTATACTGGTTTTAAACTATGTATGAAATATATATTTTTATCGACTAATATGTTAGGTAGAACATGGGTAGATAGTTGATGTGTGATAAACAGATGAGAGGCTTCGATGTTGTTGATGTTGACCTAGTCATCTAGCAGAGTATGGATGATGACCACGGACTCTTTCTAGACAGTCCAGTGGAACGCTAGCAGGTTCATAACCTGTAGGTGTTGTAAACGATGTGCTCACTAGTGTACTCTATCCCCCCTCATGGTTGCCTTTAGGATATCTATTGTTGAGGAAACCCCTTAGCAGTAATGTCCATCCAGATGAAAATCCTAGATTAAGTCCCTCGAGATAGATGTTGTTTTAGGAACATAAAGTGAGGATAACGGGAATCGGTAATCGGGTTATTGTTGGTTGGTGAAATTAAATATAATTATTTATTGTGGGTTGAAAACCCTATATGCTCACCAGGCTCGCAAGCCTGACCCACTCAGTTTATTTGTATTACAGGTAGTGGCGCGAGGGCATATGGATGAATCATCATGTTGTTTTGTTTACAAGTGTGCATATGTATATATTTGTTGAATGACTTGTAATGTTATCATTTATGTTTTATGGTCTGTATCGGAACATGACATCCCGAGTTTTTGATTATATAATAAAAATGCATCTCTTGATGAAATGCTTTGATAAATATTATTTTATCATATTTTGTTTTTGGGAACAAATTCCGTAACTCTTTTAAATCAAAAGGATTTACTATGAAATTATTTTAAAAAGTATAAATGAAATCGGTCTTTTCTGACCGAGATTTTGGGGATGTCACAAATATCGATTCTTGATAACAGATTAACTGAATGATTTGAAACACTGCCAACAACTTATCGATTTTTCCGGCTCAGTCCATTCTCTGATTTTAGATTGAAATTTGACGATTCACGATTGTCGATTGTAAGAAGTAAGAACAACAATATTTTTTTTTTTCAGATTTTTATGCTTTAGGAGTATAATACACCATTATTGTATCCAGTATAGATGATTGACTAAATGTTGAACCAAGAAAATAATAATATTAAAATTTTTTTTTTGAAGAAAATCCGATTTTAGAATTCGAGATCTTTGGTTCTATGTAATTTGTATACATATATGATATATGAATATGGATATACCAGTTTAAAATTAGAGAGTTTGTTGATCAATTTCTAAATGTTTCATTATTAGAGAATTTGTTTAAAATTTTGAGTTTTCCATTTGACTCACTATGTCAAGCAAGCAAGCAGGAGGTATTTCCTTTAATCCATAACTAGCAGGAATCAAGTGTGCGCCTTTGGCGCTGTGTTGCATTTAAATGATGATAAATATTTATGTGGAAATTGTCAATGGATAGTTTGACGTTATGTGGATTGGAGGGTTGTGGGTTAACTGCTTATGTAAGGTACGTTGGTTTGTAATATAATATTTATTTATATACCCATATGGAAGGTATTTTACATGATAACACTAAAGGATAGGAATGAACGCAACATAAACGTAAAGGAAATAAACATAGGGAAACATAAAGACAATGCCATCGTTTAGTCATCAGTTGTATCTTTGATTGTGCGTTTGTATTTTCCAATTCGTTTATGAATTGATCCAAGCATGAAGGAGATGTTGTCTTCCATGGACTGGTCCTCCTCTTTGGTATCTTGCAGGATTGTTTTCAGGATTCTGGAGATGGGGTTGTCACCATCTGTCGAGAGACAGGTGTGAGAGGTTTCATCCATGGTGAAGCCTTCTTGTAATTTCGTCTGAGCTGCTTCAATAAGATCTGCTACTTCTCGAATGTAAGCAATGAGTGAGAGGAGCACGTGGTGGAATTGTTGGTTGTTCATCTTTTAATATGCCTATTGTACGTGTTTCAGTTGTTGGTTTTTTATAGAATTTATGAAAAGAGTGAAGAGGGGGGGAGGGATGTTATGGGTGTCGTTAATCAATGACGTGTGTGTATCTAAATTTCTGTGGGTGGCATTGCTGTTATAGTAGGTTAGATAAGTCATTGCATGCAATTGTATTTAGGGTGTGAGGTGGCCTGTTTTGGTGGTATTAGTAATGCAGCCTATATTTGTGTAGGTGTGTATATGATTAAAATATTTGTTATTAACACTATTGGGGTTGAAGTTGAGTTTTTTTATAGTAATGTATATATAATGGTAGTAGAGAGTTGTTTACGTAGTATCGGATGTTGTTCTTATTTTTTTTTTTAATAGTAGGTTTTTTGGGACCAGTAGTTTCAATCGATTTTGAAATTGAGTATTGTTCGCATTTGTATGAGTGTAGTCGATGAATCGATAAAGCAAGAACATATGAGTTTTGATTCGCAATTGGATTGATGATTGAGGGATGATTCGTGAAGAAAAACGCGAAGTCAAGGACTGTGAAATTGTTGTTTGCAAGAATTTAAAAACTCGATTGTGGAGTTGTTGATGCTCATTTTGCGAAAGTAAAACAATCGAGTGTTTGCATCTGTGAATCAATTTGAAGTCAATTGGGTTAATATTCGCATATGGGTTCAACATATGAATTTTTGATTTCGCAAGTTTAGAGTTCAAGAACTAAACTGTGTTCGCATCTGGAATGAAAATTTGGTGGTTCGCATTTGATTAATTAGGTTAAAATGCGAAGGTGATTAATGCGAAGGGATGCGAAGGGTGTAAGAATGAAGATGCGAAGTATTTCACAGTAGAATGCGAATTGGGGAAGAAAACAGAAATTTTCAAATATTGTCCCTGGAGTTTCGCATTTTTGGAAATAAATACTCAACTTCGCAAATGGGGGTCATAAAATGATGAAATTGCAGAATTTTTAAAGAGATACACACACATAGACAACCACACATATATTTAGAAAATTAAACTAAAAGATGATAAATTACAAATTATAGCATTGTTCTTTGAGAATAAATTACTAAAAATGGGATATAGAGAATTATAAGACATTGTTCTTGACTTTTGAGTCCAAAGACGTATGATCCGAACTTTAATTGTGAAATCGTCCTTGATTGAGTCAATTTCCTTTATAGGAGTAATATGTTCCATTGTACCTTGCAAGTTAAAAAAAAAAATTACATTAAATTAGACAATTATAATCAGCACACAGAAAAAAACAATCAAACAGTCAAGAAGAAACTACATTGGTAGGCTGTTACGATTAAATTAGACAATTATAATATGCGTTTTTCCAGGTGAGTATTCATATAAAATATTTATTTCCTTAATTAAAACAACAAAAGATATATTTTTATTTATTTTTCCAATTTGCATAACTTTTTTTATTCATTTAATAAAGTTGCATACCAAATTGTTAGGCTGTTACGATTTCACCACCTAAAATATGTATATTTGTATTATAATATATTATCTTGTTAGTATTTCATGAATGCAATCAATAACACTGCTTTGAATGCGAAGTTGGATTTAGCTTTGCTATAAGTTTCAATCGATTTTGAAATTGAGTATTGTTCGCATTTGTATGAGTGTAGTCGATGAATCGATAAAGCAAGAACATATGAGTTTTGATTCGCAATTGGATTGATGATTGACGGATGATTCGTGAAGAAAAACGCGAAGTCAAGGACTGTGAAATTGTTGTTTGCAAGAATTTAAAAACTCGATTGTGGAGTTGTTGATGTTCATTTTGCGAAAGTAAAACAATCGAGTGTTTATATCTGTGAATCAATTTGAAGTCAATTGGGTTAATATTCGCATATGGGTTCAACAAATGAATTTTTGATTTCGCAAGTTTAGAGTTCAAGAACTAAACTGTGTTCGCATCTGGAATGAAAATTTTGTGGTTTGCATTTGATTAATTAGGTTAAAATGCGAAGGTGATTAATGCGAATGGATGCGAAGGGTGTAAGAATGAAGATGCGAAGTATTTCACAGTAGAATGCGAATTGGGGAAGAAAACAGAAATTTTCAAATATTGTCCCTGGAGTTTCGCATTTTTGGAAATAAATACTCAACTTCGCAAATGGGGGTCATAAAATGATGAAATTGCAGAATTTTTAAAGAGATACACACAGACATACGTAAGAGAAGCTTATTTTTACACATACACATACACATTGATGATCAATTGAGTGGATCGAATAAAGAATTTAAGATAGAAAATAATTAATAAACAACTTCTGAATCAAAGATAAATAGAAACCTTGACTAACAAATTCAATGAGAAGCAAAATTGAAGTCGCAGAAGAAGAAAAAAAATTTCACTTATACGATTAACACAAACATTGAGAAGCAATCATATATAATCATGAGAAACTCACCGAAAGATTGAAGTTGCTGATTGAATATTCGAAATTAAGAAGCAGGTAATTTTGTAAAGGAATAGTACATGTGTAATGTTGTAATTTGTTTTATGAGTAACATAAATGTTGTGATTTTTTTTAATAATCTAATATTTTATAGGACTCAGTAAGCACTGCTAGTAAACACTGTTGATATATTCATGGTAATTTTATAAGGTTACATTACATACGCAAAATATGATATGGTTTTTAAGTTAGTAGGAATAGTAGTAAAAGGGTTGGTACTACAGAGGTAATAAGAAGTGGAGATAAACAAAGGGTTAGGAATATAGAACTGGTACACAAAGCCATTGTCTTTATTGCGACCAACGTGCTCGTTTCGGGCCTGCATCAGATTTGTCCATACCTGTGATGTAATGTTAACAATCAGTTGTTTTTTTTGGTATACTTGTTTAATGTGTAATGAGTATTACCTGTATTTTCAAAATTTAATGCCCTCTTGACTTTGGGTTGATTTTGTGCGGATGAACACGTAGGTGTTTTATGAGGAACATTAGAGGAGGATGTATTTTCTGAAGGTGGGGTTGTTATTGATGATGATTGAGAAGAGTTGTCTTCGATATCAGTTATTATGAAACGGATGTTCCTTTCAGTTGACGTGTTTGTGATCCTTAATTTCATCTTTTTTGTGATACCTTCAGTCTCTTTTATAATGTTGGGCAATTTTTTCCTATGGTTTGGGTCGCCTTCTAGTATGAGTTTATCTGCTGTTGTTCCAAATATTTTCTGGCTAGCGTTGTCAGATAAGGTAACCGTCATTGAGGAAGTTGGGTCCGTAATTGTTGCCATAAGCTTGTACCTATGTGCATGAATGATATGAGTTCATAGAATTTGTTTATATATTTCAATTTTTGTTTTGAGGGTGTTGTGACTTACATGGGAGTTGGAGAGGTGATCGTTCCGTGTGATGGACAGAACCAGTCCTTTCCTTGTTTTAGTGTTGATATCTTACACTGTGGACAGAAAACTTGGTACCAATAATCTGAAAAAACGTACTCTATTATGGATGCCTCTGTTGTAAAAGTTTTTTCCTGTTAAAGAATCAAAATCTATAATATATATGATAATATTGATAAAGGGAAGGTGGATATAACTTTGACAGAGTAGAAGTGTACCAAGAGATCTGAATGTTTTTTCTCATTTATCTCTGTAAGTGGCACTGGAAGTCCAAACAGAGGTATTGAAGCAGCATTTATCTTGTAGCTGTGAATTTTAGAGACTGTTAGTATAGACATAAACATGATTATAATATATTGTTTTTAGAACGGTACCTGTCCAGAAGTGTATCTGTTTCTTTGATAGGTGGGTTTACGTATATGTGGGTTGCACTACTAGTTCCTAATCTTAATGAACCTTGAAATGAAGTTTTTGTGATTATTTTAGATTCTTTTATTGGTAGTTGTATCAGTAATAATACACATTGGTTTTTCATCAAACGTACCACCATAATCCATGATTCGGACGTTTGTGACAGCAATGACAGTAGGAGCAGGTGCATTCTGAATTGCGTTCCGATTAAATTTTGAAGGTGCGTCAGTGCATTCTTTCCACAAGCTTATCGCAATATCTTCACCACTGTTGATTGCATGTTTTAAGTATGGTAATTAGTATATATGTATATTTTCAAAAGGTGCAACACTTACAATTCATTCCTTAGAATGAGGAGCAGGTAAGGTTCATCGTTTTTCTTAATACAGGCCACCAGTTTAACTTAAACTCCTAAGAAATCTGCACAATGAATGACAACTAATATGTTACATACGTGTTGTGTAAGAGGTATGTACAACATATTAATATTGAAAGTAGTTTGTAAAAGAACATGTATTGTTATGTCAATATTTTGTGGTCCATTTATGTAATATAATACTTGGGTATTGGTTGATATAAGCTGGTATTTGGCTTTTTGGTATGAAGTTAAACCAGTGTGTTGGAATAGTAACTGTGTCTGGGATAGAGGTAATACAGGACGCGGTGCCAACAGCGATGTATACTGGATTGTGTAACCATTTCTGGTATGCGTCTGGTTCTCCACATCCATATTTAGTCAACGTGTAGCATTTAGAAATAGCAAGAGCAGATTGTACAAAGCCTTGATCCTTTCTTTGACCAAGAATTTGGATTGCATCACCCTGATATATTAGTAGGAAGCACGTGGAAGTGAGTTTATGAATGGAATGGATGAATATTAATAAGATGGTTCAGAAACTTACATATTTGTCGACCGCTAAAAACCAGGTTTCATGACCTCGGACCTGTGGCGTCCATGTACGGAGAATGCGTACCTGCAGTGCTGTTCCCGGAGATGCATACCCCAGCTCTGAGATTGCAGTGAATATTTCAGACATGTGGCTGACACAAGGTTTGAGAAAAAAAACTGGATGTTAGATGTTTTTCTGCAAGGAAAATTGTATATGTTTACAGATGTACTATGATATGATCAATCAATAAAGATGTGATGTATTATAATATATGTTTGTAGAACATCAATATGATACAAGACTCGGAAGACAGGCAGGGATTGCAATTTGTTACATAAGAAAATATATTCATATTTTGCTGGTTATTGTAATACAGAAAGGCAGCAAGAGTCTGATGTAAGATGATTTATGTTTACAAAAGATGGATATGCATTCGACCTCACAAATAGTAATTGTGCGCAAGAAATCTTTAAAGACAACATTTTTTGTTTTGCTATGTGCACCACCAACATTAGATTGTATCAGTACTTTAATAGACTGTGGAGATGTAGCACGAGAGAGGGCAACATAAAGTTGTCCATGTGTGAAAACTGGTTCCGGCAAAAAAACTCCGATTTTAGATAGTGATTGACCCTGGCTTTTGTTAATTGTCATGGCATAACAAACCCTGACTGGGAATTGCTTTCTAATGAAGGTAAAAGGGATTTCAGGGCTTTTGTGTATAAATTTTATCCGGGGCAGGTACACGTGTTTTCCGATGGATGTGCCAGTAATTATTGTTGCCTGTATCACGTTTGGCAATAACTGTGTAACAATTAACCGTGTACCGTTGCATAAACCTTCTCTTTGGTTGATATTTCTTATTAGCATAATAGGAGTGTTATTTTTCAGTGATAGTTTGTGGGGTGGGATAGCAGGAAAGGTGAGCCCGTTCAGGTATTCGACTGGATAGAAAGTGTTAAATTCTAAAGATTGGTTTCCATTAGATTCTATTGTGTCAACACTTCTATAAGATGTTGTCTTGTTAGGGGTAAGTTCTAGGACGAGCTCGTTTATTATGTTCGCCGTATCATTCTTTGGACATACAATCGCCCTACCTGCCAATACAGATGGAGAAGGATTGAGAAGAATCCCGTCACCATATACAAAATTTATAAGATTTTTCAATGCATTTTCTCCTGGTAGTATAGTGAGGGAAGAGGGTATTTCAATCCATTTTGTGTCTTTTTTATCAATAGGATCTGATTCTCCTAAAACACCATCCCCAACGTTTAGTAACCATGCTGCAAATTCTGATACAGATAGCTCTGATTCTGAATAGGTGCCCGTACTCATTAGACGCATATTATGGTTTAACTTATAAACTGTAAAACATGGCCATAGGTATGATTTGGGTAAAGTCAAACTAATGATATGTGAGATTGTACTTTTTGGGGAAACAGGTAATGTTTGACGAAAATCCCCTCCTAACAGTACGGACATTCCACCAAACACCTTAGTATCACAATCTAGAATATCTCTTAAGGAACGGTCCAGGCATTCGAAACAACGCCTATCATTCATTGGGGCCTCATCCCAGATAATGATAGACGTACGTTTCAATAACTCTGCAAGTAGGGTTTTCTTTGAAATGTTGCATGCGTCTTTTTGCGAAAGGTCAATCGGTATACTAAATCTGGAATGAGCAGTTCTACCCGATGGTAGCAACAATGATGCTATGCCCGATGCAGCCACAGCAAGTGCGATCTTCCCAATAGAGCGGAAGTATGCAAGTAATGTAGTCCAAATAAATGTCTTGCCTGTCCCGCCATGTCCGTAAATGAACAGGAGAACCTGTTGTCCGTCTTTTTCAGACGAGACAACCAACTTATAAATGTGGAGTTGTTCACTATTTAATTGTGATAGCATGCGTTGGTGGTCTACTTTGAGTGTGTCTGTGTCATATGATGTCTCTTCTAGAATCAGTCGATTTTACAGTAGTCTAATTGTCTCTTCCGTTGGTTTTGGCAGATGGAAGTCAGTGACCGATTTCGAAGGAGTCGAGGACTGAAGAATTCCTTCCAGCTCAAACAGAACCAATTGTTGTAAATGAGCATCACCTATATGTAAATTTGATCCAAATTTCTGTGAATTGATATTGTACAGTAAGTCGTCACTCATTTTTCTCCATCCAATTTCCCACAGGGACATAGGATCGCTAACGTCACAGTGAAGAAGCAAACGACAGAAAAGTGATCTTAGTTGGAATGAATTTGCCCACTCAGATGCTTCAGTAAATGCGGTCATCCATTCTTTGTCTTCTCCAATCAGGCCCAATGCATCACATGCAGCACGAAAATTTGGATAGACCTTGTTGCAAACAGTACGGATATCCTCATAGGATGTGCAACCAACCTGATGACAAAGCAACATTCGTAGATAGAACAATTCCCCTGCAGAAGGGTGCACAAATATAAGTCTACCTATCGCACTGCTTGTCATACGTTTTCTTCGTTTCCAGATTTTTGCATCCTTATCCCACCAATACTTTGTGGGAAACGCAACATAAGTGAGATTTCTTCCTAATGATTCCCACTTATTATTTTCAAACCATCCTAATAGTAGACTGTAACCGAAATCTGGATGTTGAACAACATCATGGATGAGAGTGTTTTCTTTGAAGTAAACTGTCTGCTTATCTGGCAGATGAACTGGGAGTATCGTGACTGATGGTTCGCGCTCATGAATGGGAAAATCAAAAATACGCCAGGCAGCCTCGTGAGGGCAAAGGTAACGACCGTCAACAAAATTTCGTATTTCGTCGACGACAATGTGTTGTGAAGAGGTGGTAGGTTGACCAACCAACACATTTTTCTGAACAACAAACCTCACCCGCTCCATTCCTTTGGAAACATATTTGAACAAATATTTTATCATCATATTCCAACCACAGTACTCCACATTAATATGAGCGTCAAAACGACTGCATAACCTTTTATTGTATGGGACAACATATCTATTATCTACCTGGATTCCATTCTGTAGTGTATGGTGTGCCACACAATCTCTCTTATAATGTGCATAACCCTCTTTGTCAAAGGCTGTACAGTGTTGGAATGGTTTTGGAAATTTTTTCTTACATTTGTCATCTTTCATACATGGAGCATTTACATTTAGCAAACCACATGGACCATGGATCATACACGTTGTAATGGTGTGGTATAATAATGGTTCTGATGATGGATCTGGCAGTTCAGCAGTAACAAATGCATCAATGTCAGAAGGCTCTTGTATTTTATGTGATGCAGCAACCCACAACAGCGTATGACAATGAGGTAAGCCCCGCTTTTGGAATTCAATTGTGTACAGGTCTACAAAAAAAAGTCGTTTAAAATTATTGTGAAGTAACCTAGAAATGAAAGAGACAAAAATAATGTATATATATTTAACTAAGAATTAATATATACGACTTACGTGCTACTACAGGTCCAAATGTTTTGTCTTCTTTAAGAAATCTTATAAAGGTCTTTACTTTCATGTGGAAAACACGTGAAATGATATCGGCTCTACTATGTACATCGTTTTGATTATGGAGCAACATGTATCGTCTAATTTCTGGCCACTTCACATTGCATGTAAAGGTGATAAAATATTGTGGATTCCCATGTTCTCTACAAATGGAGAGGGCATCTTGATAGTGGCTGTACATGTATCGGGGGCCACCGACAAAAGAAGGGGGCAAAAGCACACGTCTACCAACAGAACGGCTTTCTGTATCTCCGTTAGAAAGTGCATCATAGATCCCACTGATGAAATCAGATCTAAGATGTTCCTGATTATTTTGATAGAATTCAAGACGAGACTGTTCGATACATGTATAAGCATCAACTAAAAACTGTTGAAACAATCTACATGAATTAAGTAGAAGAGAGTGTATATTACAACGTGCGTGTATCTGATAACTATAGTACATGTTCACTGTTAAGTTTCTAGCTTTGGAACCCGATTCATTGAAAAGTTTCAGCCTAGGTGACCACCCGTCCTCACCATACGGGAAAAGCAGAGGGTATTGCAGTGGCATGTAACTTGGATGGAGGTTACTAACCCGCTGTGCCTGACCACCCTTAGAATGTATAAGTGTATCGTATCTACTACTGACACAGTCGTCACCAAAAACAATGCATCCCAAAGTACCAGGCGCGGGAGGAGTGTAGCGTCTATCCGGAACATCATTGAAAAGACAAACCACATATTCATCTAAATTTCCTTCTTCAGCAATTTGTTTCGCTGTTTTAAAGGTACGTACATATTCGTTATGTAGTGTAAGTATAGCCATTAATAACTCAACAATTCCTGGATCCAAAGGTTGCTTCGTAGGGTCCTGGAAAGCTGCCAGCCTATTAGACAACTCATGCTGCGTGTCTACCATATATAACTGCAAAAACCTCGGAGGCTTAGCATCATTAGGGCAAAAAGAACCTATAGAATGTGACAGCTGACCAGATACCTTAAACACATAAGGGCCTCCACCTCTGTTAATATCGTCATCAACCACAGCCCCAAAAGATGTCATAGAAAACATGCTATTGTAAGCTCTGATATTCTGCCTAAAAGAAGCACAACTATACAAAGAAGATAATTGTGGAGGAGGAAGAAGAGGGTAAGGCAATATAACAGCACCAGACCTGCAACATCGCGTATAACAGGGACGATCCTTTTCTGACAAATAGAAAAGCCTTTCAGCATACCAGAAAAAGGCGGAACAAAATTGACAGATGAAAGTTGAATCACCCAAGTCATCATAAACAGGCAAAGGCGAGGGCAAATTAACCGTAGGAAACATAGCCAGGCGAGGAGAATGTCCCCGTTTAGAAGCAGGTAAAGCCGACGACGAAACCCCTTGTCGGAATTCCAAACGGGAAGTGGAAGGAAGAGCCATGATGCAAAGAGGAAACGAAAAACACACAATACACAACGAAGAACAGAAACAAACCTGAAGAAGTGATCGACAGAAAAAGGAAGAAGAGTTGAGAAGCAGCAGGAAGGTTTGACGAATGGTGAAGGAACGTTTGACCTTACGTGGGAAAAACAAATAAAGAAGGAAAGATAAAGGCGGTAGGTGTGTCCAATGTGTTAAATCAGTTAAAGAACAGGGGTTAGAACCGTGTAAAGCAAAAATTAATGTGGCAGATATGTAAAAAGGAGTAATCATGTGGCAAAATTCTAATTTACTAAAAGTTCCTGTTCACCAACCCGTTTGTGAATTAATATATATATAATTCATTAGTTTATTGTTTGTTCATTTGTAGTTATTCAATACTTCCCATTTACTGTTTATTTGTTTGTTCATTTGTTTATTTTTGTTTGTTTTGGTGATTGTTATTAGAAAATGCCAAAATATCTCAAATTTTTGGTTCGCTTAAAGCCTCTAGTAAAGTTACTATAAATGGTGTAACGACCCAATTTTCACGTCCAAAAATTTTGTTTTTAAAACATTACTTTAGAAAACGTTAATAAATAAAAAATATTGTTTGAACAAACTACATCACAACATAAACCATGTTCAAAATTCAAGTCATACAACCAATCGAAACATCAGAGTATAAATCCCAGAGAAATCTAGTAAATGCGGAAACCAGTGTGTGTGCATGATGTGCCGCTACCGAGCCAGCTCCTTCCCCTTCGATGAAGAGGTACCTGAAACCAAAACTGTAAACTGTAAGCACAAAGTTTAGTGAGTTCCTCCATCGTACCACATACCATACAATACATATCATACATACTGCCAGGCTATTCTGGGGTGCATGATTACCCGGTACGGCCATTCTGGGGTGCCGACTACTCGTGCGGCCATTCTGGGGTGCCGTCCTACCCGTGTCAAGCCATTCTGGGGTGCTGACCTACCCGTGTCAAGCCATTCTGGGGTGCTGACCTACCCATGTCGAGCTATTCTGGGGTGCCGACTACCCTTCGGTCCTAACAACCGAACCTCGGGGACTATTTCACCCCCTACTACTACCATCACATATATCATAACACAAACGTAATATCACACATATATGGGGTGTCTGACTACCCTTTGGTCCTAACAACCGAACTCTACTACTATCACATACAACATATAACATATCAGGTAGTAGCAAACCTAGATGATATCACAAAGACAATCATCTAACATACAACTCCTACTGGTGGGCCGGCATTGTGGCCTTGGACCCACCGCTACTGGAAGGTAACTCACGTCGGAGTAGCTGCTGATCTTCGTGGGAATAGTCTGACTGCTGCTGCTGCTGTTCCGGAAATCCTCTGGTTGTAATTCCCACCAAACACTTAGTCAAAAACTGCTAACTGACCTTTGGGTAAAATTACCATTTTACCCCTGATCATGCCCTAAGTCAAAGTCAGAGTCAACTTCCAGTTGACCCGACTCGCCGAGTTGGCTCGCCAACTCGCCGAGTCCATGTCTAAACAACTGACCTGAATTCTGTTTCTACTCGACGAGTTCTCCTTCCAAACTAATGTTCAAGTCCTTCATCCTACTCGCTGAGTTGTATGAACAACTCGCCGAGTTCATCTTCATCCAATGAACAAGTTATACTGTGACTCGTCGAGTTGTATGAACAACTCGCCGAGTCTGATCTTGATCTAAGGAGATTGCCTTGAACTCGCCGAGTCTGGGCATCGACTCGCCGAGTTCCACTACGGGTGAGTTTTGGCTTCCAACTCACCGAGTCCCTCCTGGACTCACCACACAACTCGACATAGCTAAAAAGGGACAAACTCGGAGACTCGCGACTAGACTTGCCGAGTCAGATGAGCGACTCGCCGAGTCCGCTCCGTGTAAGAGCTATAAATGCGATTTTGCTCGAATCTAGTCCATGCCATTCGTAGATCTGGGCTCCTAGAGCATGAATAACACGTAAAGTTTCCAACTTTACGTGTAAATATCCATCTATGGGGTTTTTAGGGTTCAAAATGCACCAAAATAGTAGATCTAAGGTTTTCATGCAATATGGGTTCATAAAGGTAGTAGATCTGAGCTCCTGGAGCTCAACTATGCTTAGATCTAGAGACCAATCAACTTATTTCGAAATATGATGCACATACAAGCTTGGAAATGAGTCATGAAGGACTTTAATGGGGCCATAAGCATGGAGACAAGGGGGAAAACGAGTCATACCTTAGAGATTACTCTGAAATGGCTCACAAGTGCTTGACCTCTTCTTCTTCTTCTTGATCTCCTTCCCTACTCACTCCAATCTTCAAGAGGACACACCAAATGGCTTCAAATCCACAAAACAAGGCTTAGAACGAGGTATATGGCTCTGAGGGTGAATGGGGGCTGGCTTGGGGGCGGAAAAAGGGGATTAAATAGGGTGCAAACCCCTGAAACTTAGGGTTTCATCCAACAGCGGTGACTCGCCGAGTCCAGGATATGGACTCGCCAAGTCGCCAACTTAAACATGTCCCGGGTCCTGTCCCTACTCGGCGAGTCGGACCTATGACTCGCCGAGTCCAAGGCTTAAAATGGAAAATACTCAATTAAGATTTACATACCAGGAACCAGGTGCTACAAATGGTTTTCCTTGATATGTTAAATTCCTTTTTTGCAAGTTGAATCCTACATATATTTCGAAATCTAGAATGAGTGTTGGATTAGTTGGTTAAGCTATTTTATAAAACATAAGAATTTAGCAAAAAAGAAATATATAAGGCTAAGGTGCATGGTTACCACCAGCCTACTCAAAAAGTCATACATCATCTCCACTACTAACCCACTAACCTTGGAAAATGTTTACCACTCAACATCATTTTTTTTTTTTAATTTTTTTTTTTTTGACAATATTAGCTTAAATTAAAAAATAATTATTAAACAAAAATAAAAACATAAATATTAATTAAAAGTATTTTACATTAATTTAAAAACTAGAAAATTTAAAAGCTACAATACTTAAAAAAAACATAATCATTTAAAACCTAAATTACTTAAAAAAAACATATAAAAATATTAGTCGTTGTCCTGCTCGTCGTCATCTCCGTCGTTGTCAACGCCATCATGTTGCCTTTACCATATATGCTCAGTCAAATCATAACATAAATTGTGATGTGTTTCACTATTTTGTATTTCCAAAACTCCTGTGAAGTATGCAGGACTGCCAACTTGTATTACTGCAGGTGGGTTAAGAATATCTTCCGGATTATACATACAAATAGCCCTGCTATCTTCTTCAATTATCATGTTATGTAAAATAACACAAACAATCAACACCTTCGTCAATTTCGCCCTATCCCATGACCGTGTCGGATGTTTGATAATGTGTCACTTTTGTTTGAGGACCCCAAACGCCCGTTCCACACCTTTTCTTGCCGATTCTTGTGCTAAATTGAACAATTTTCGTTTTTCATCGGCCGAAAATGAGTACGACTTGACAAACGTAGCGTACTCTTGATATATCCCGACACCAAGGTAATACCCATAATTATATTGATGTTCATTCACAACAAACAGCATGTTTGGTGCTTTACCCTGCAAAATATCATTAAATATCGAAAAGGCTCGAAGCACATTCAGGTCGTTGTTTGACCCCCGCCATACCAAAGAATGCATGCCAAATCCATAGGTCATGTGATGCAACGGCCTCTAGTATAATAGTCGGGACGCCTTGATCACCTCGTGTGAATTGACCTCGCCATGCATTGGGACAATTTGCCCACTCCCAATGTGTACAATCAATATTGCCAAGCATTCCCGGTAAGCCATGTTTAGCTTCATGTGTGTCATACAACTGTTTAATATCATTTCTAGTTGGATGTCGCAAATATATGTCACCATAAAGCTCTATGACATACTCACAAAAAAGATAAGCACATTCTCGTCCAGTCCTCTCAGACATTTTCAGATACTCATCTGAAGCATCTGCTGCTATGTCGTATGCCAATTGTCTAAGGGCTGCTTTGCATTTTTGTAGGGTACTAAAATCACGTTTACCTCTTGCATCCCATCTTAATTGGAAAAACTCATAATTGTTTTCCAAATCTCTAGCAATACGTAAAAATAAATTTCTACTAATACGAAATCGGTCTTCAAATTTTGATAGGCCATACAAACTATCAGGGGCAAAGTAATCACGTACCAAAAGCTCGTGTGCCGCCATACGATCCCGATATATCGAAATTCTATGTCTCTTCTCGGTATTTGAACTTTCACCTCTTTGTTGCATCCTATTGCGTGCCGCAGACAACAACTTGTGCAACACCAAGTCATCTTCATCAGAGCTTTCATCATCGGATGAAGATGAAACAATCGAACCTGCAAAATTATTCATATCTATGTTTGAAAGGGTGTTTGAAAGTGTGAATGGAAATGTGTTTGTTTATATGTTGTGTATGTATTTATATATGTGTATTAAGTTTTGTTTGAATTTTTTTTTTTAATCTTGGTAACGGTCAAAAGAAAGGAAAGAAAAAGAAACAGTCAAAAAAATGTCCACCAATTGCATTCGTCGTCTTCCTCTGTAGCCAGCTTCACGTCACAAGACATCTACCCCCATTGGATCGGTGTTCACGCGTGGCTAGGGCTGCCACGTAGGCAGCACGCGTAGCCTTCTTGGCTTGATACCGGATAGCCTAATAATATAGAATGATAGAGGTTCCAACCTACCGAACAAATATAGACCAATGACTTCCAGCCTAGCTAGGAAGAGGTACCGGGTTTAATACCCACGTGGGATCAGAGGTCGAGCGTTCAATCCCTGGAAAACCCAATTTGGGTGCCTCTTAAACTTGTGTCACATGTGGGGAAATTTTCCCTGGAAACCCCTATGGGGGCTGATTTTGCCCTGTAAAAGGAACTCGAACCCGGGGTGTTCGTTGAAATGTGCGAGTAAGTTTCCGATTAATCATTTGTCGTTTCCAAAAAAAAAAAAAAAAAAAAAAAAAAAAATGAACAAATATAGGGTTTATGATCATTTTGAAAACATATATCCAAACTACTTAAACGGATTCGGATTGTAACCTAAAACCCAACCCATGATACCAAGTTCTACTTCTCACAAAAACCTGTCGAACATTTATGCTTCTGCGACTTCAAATCTGTCGAACATTTATGCTTCTGCGAGTTCAAAACACCCATGAATCGATTTTTCAATGCTGCCACTGTAAGATTCTAAGGCGCTTCCTTTTATCGTCTAATTTATTAATTTTTACTTCAGGTAATTGATAATTTGCTTCTGTTTTGTTTAAATGTATTGATAAAGAAAAATCTCGGAGGTCTCAGAGGCTATGCTGTTGGTGCAGAGGGTAGGAATGTCTCTGATGCTCGAAGCCTGAAAATTGAAGGAGTTAAAGATATCATAGCCGTTGCTTCTGGCAAAGGTGGCGTGGGCAAGTCAACTACTGCTGGTAATTTCTCAGATTATGGAAATTTTGTGGTTGAGCTTTCGTAGATCATTGATTTAGGGTTCCGATCGTTAGGTAATTTGAATATCTTAATCAATGGATTTGCTCATTTCTTTGGCAGATAGATATGCGATTGCCAATTTAACATTTCAGATCAAATATTTTAGTTTTTCCAACTCTGATTGATCAACCAATAAGATATAGATATTGTTAAAGCATAATTTATCATCTTCATTCGCATTCCACAAACACATTATCACTAGTAGCGTGTTGACTTCGTATTTGCAGTTAACTTAGCTGTTTCACTAGCCAATAAGTGCCAACTTAGTGTTGGATTGCTTGATGCTGATGTATATGGACCATCGATCCCTACAATGATGAAACTTCATGGGAAGCCTGAAGTAAGTAAAGGTGATTTTGTTTGTTCTTAAAGTTTATAATGCCTTTATTTATAGGAACACAATAAACTTTGACCTCTAATGTATTTGGATCTTTTGTTTTTTCTTTTATCAATGTCAGGCAATAAAATGATTCCAATTGAGAACCATGGAGTGAAGTGTATATCAATGGGGTCTCTTGTTGAGAAAGATGCTCCAATCGTGTGGAGGGGTCCTATGGTACATGTCTCTAATAAATCTTATGCTTTTCAAGATTTTGATATACTTTTGTTATTGGAAGAAAAGAAACTATTTAAATGGATATTTTCATAATAAGCATCTTTTGATAATAAGGTGATGAAAGCTTTAGAACAAATGACAAGAGGAGTTGAGTGGGGGCAGCTAGATATTCTTGTGGTAGATATGCCACCTGGCACTGGTGATGCTCAAATCTCTATGTCACAGAGGCTGCAATTATCAGGTACATGAATTGTTGTTGGAGATTTGAATCGTTTTTTTTTTTTTTTTTTTTTTTTTTTTTAAGATGATACCATTTTGTTTGTTTTTTAACAGGAGCATTGATTGTATCAACTCCTCAAGATGTTGCATTAATGGATGCTCGAAGAGGAGTGAAAATGTTCTCCAAAGTCTCGGTACCTGTATGATCATCTCCAAGCTTTTATGTCCTTTGTTAGTTAAGTTTACATTTTAGTAGGCATTGACAATGGATAGTTGATTTGTAGATATTGGGGCTCATAGAGAACATGAGTTATTTCAAATGTCCACATTGTAGCAAACCATCTTACATTTTTGGAAAAGGAGGGGCCCGCAAAACAGCTGATGAAATGGGACTAGGATTTGTTGGCGAGGTAACGTTTATTACAAACTGTCACTGGCATTGTCACTACTGATATTGATACTGATACTGGTTGTAGATACCGTTGGAGGAGGAGATCAGAAGCGGGTGTGATGAAGGTGTCCCTGTGGTTGTATCTCGTCCAGAATGTGCTGTTTCAGTAGCATATGGTGATGTAGCTTTGAAAATTATCAGCAGACTTGATGAATTAGCAGCTGATCAACAGTTTAAACCTCAAATAAATCTATAAAATCACCATTTTTATGTCTTTATTTGTTATATGTTTTGGTCAAGTTATGTTGAATGAGAGAGGTCAAGACATACAACTAGTTGTAGGTTTGTAGCATATAAACTGAGGGAGTTCCTTACAGGGTTAAATGCTATTTCGGTCATGAAATAGCTACATATTCTCATTTATTGTTTTTATTATAATATTTTTGTTTAATTATGACACTGTAATTTCATTTTTCTTTTTCCAACATGGGTTCCAGATGCATATCTAAAGTGATAATTGTAACGATCAATTATGAGTGTTTTATGAGTCTATCATGTTTTTCTTGTTCAACTGGCTACATGTCTACAACCTCCTGATAAATCATTTAATTCAAAACAGTTTAAGACTTCTGGTTAATTGTATATAGATGAAAAGATGTCACTTTTCAACATGCATTTGAAAATTACAGGTTTTATAACTTTAGGCCTAGTTTGTGAGCTTTAGCAAAGAGAGAAGAAAAATGGAAAGAAAATTGTATTTTTTTTTTTTTTTTTGTACTCAAGTTTTGAAAGATATAAATGGAAAATAAACTTTTAAACATTCATATCTTATTATTTGTTTGTCTAGGACCAATATAATCATATTTGAACAATTAAATGTAGTTCCTTAAGAGAGAAATAAATACAGGCCTTGGTAACCACTTTGAAATTCAATGTCCAACACCCAAATCAACCATGTTACAAAACTATTACAAATTCCGACGTTGTAGGACCAAAATAATAAAACTGACCGATTTAGCGCTTCAAGCAAAAAAAACAGTTATTGTCATTATTAAGTTATGGCAAAATATATTCACCATTCTGTCCGGTTTAACCATTATAATTCAGTTGCTATGATAAATCAAAGTGGTTAAAATAGAACATTTTGTCATGGTTTTAGTGAAAAAGTTGACACTATTCAAAATATCATTCCAAACAATCGAGAATAAAAGGACAAACGAACGTTCTCAACACTAACAAATCAAGCAAAGAAACAAACAATCTAACCTATTTCTAAACAAGAACAATATCCTGTTACAACATGTTCCCCATTCATTCATAACAGAAACCAATCTCACACGAGGAAGGAGGTTTCAATCAATACCCATAATTCCCTCCATACACGGGTCCACCATACTCAGCAGCAGGAGGTGCATGGCCAGTGGGGGGTGGCTGAGACACGTAAGCCGGAGGAGGAGCATGACCAGGGTACTGATTATATGCTTGGGCAGGCGGCGGAGCACTTGCAGAATTCTGAGCAGCAGTTGCAGCTTCCGCCACAAAATTCTAAATTCCAACCACCAAACAAAAAAAATATCAATAATAACCGATGGATAACTTTTGGAGTATTTATTTATTTACCTGAATCAACTGCTGAGCTGTCTGAACCTGTGAAGCAGATCCATTAATCTCAACAGTCATTTCATCAGGAACTCCACGTGTTTCTTGAATTGCAATTGTTGCACCACTTGCTCGTCTGATATAACTAATATTCGTGCCAGATGTCCCAATTACAGCATCAGCATACGAAAGTGGGATCTGCATGTTATGCGACACCTACATATACATTTATGATTCAACTCACTCTTCCATCTTTTCAATATTTTTCTTTTCAACTTTTATAATTTATTATTATTATTATTATTATTATAATACCTTTGTGACTATGGATTGCTGTGTCTGTGGTTGAGGAGTTGAAGTGTGGCTGTGAGGTGGTCCCATGGATGGATCCCTGCCAAAGCTAGGCGGTGGGCCCTGCTGACGAGGCTGTACTTTATCCATTGGTTGAGGTGGGTAAAAGTTGTCGAACTGGTGTTGCTGAGGTGGCATAAACTGATTGGGCCCGAAACCACCCGCGTTCATTGGGAAACCACCTTGAGGAGACGGGCCTGGGCCCCACGGTTGGGGAGGTGGCATCTCTTGATTTTGACGAGGATTTGGCATTTGCATCTATCAAAAACTCAAAACAGAATTAAAGGAATGGAATGGAATTGGTGATTCCGTTGTAATGACAAGGGAACAACTTACTTGCATCTCGAATATCCCAATAACACTGCGATCAACCAAGAACTTTCTCAGATGAGTAGCAACCAGCTCCACAGCCTTGTGTACACCTGTCGCCTCCCCTTGTATCTCAACAACACTATCATCAGGTAAAGCAAAAATCGGTAGGTTTTCTGCATGTTTCCAAACATCAAAATTTATCATCTCAACAAAACAAATAATTTCAAACCGAACGAATGAATGAATCACCTCCTATGACACGGATTTTACAATTTGAAGAATCTTGAATGGTCTTTATGGTGGCACCCTGTTTCCCTATCAAGCTTCCACCTTGTGTCCCTGCAACAAGAAGCCTTGTGGAGATGGTGACAGGCTGGACACGTGCAGGATCACTGTCAGCATCCATCACACGTTGATGAACCTTCAACAAACCATCAATGGCAGGTGGAATTAAAGCATCTGGTTCTTCTTTTGCAGAAATCAACACCTAAACAATCACACCACTTTATTAAACTTTCCAACAAGAATCGTATAATCATTCATTCAATGATTACAAAAAAAAAAAAAAAAAAAAAAAAAAAAAAAAAAAAGCAATGAAAAGGATGGTAAATAGTAATAGAGGAAAAACATAAAAAAAAAAAGTTAGTTAGTTACACTTTCACACCTAGCCACCACTTTTCAACTACACCTGATGATGAAGTTTTGATTCATATTATATACCAAAGATTTATCTTGTAAATTCTGGAGTGCTGCATGTTTTAGACAAATAGTTGTTTTGTTTCTCTTCATAATAGTGTTTTTATATACCTTACCTTACATTTTGTTGCTAAGTTTTTAGTGTCTTGTTACCTTTTAAGATGTTCTTGTTTCTTAACTTATGTGGATGCATTTTTTTTAATATCTGTTTAGTTTTTAATTGATTTTATGTAGATAATAAGATCCTAGTCTTTATTGGTTTTTGTTTACTTGTTTGACTAGCACAACAAGTGGCAAGACATCAATCCATCCAGTTCCAAAGTTACCTGCCAGCCAATCAAATCAGAGTAACTTTTGATTTTGATGCTCAATGTCAATGTTGAACTGCAATCTGGATCTTTGGTTGTCTTCTAATTGGAATTGAAATGTTTCCTTATATTTGAGAGAACCTGCACACATTCATCTAAGTTATTGGGATAACATAAACTTATTGAGACTTAACCTCTCATTCTTCACTCTTCATATTCTTATTTCGTGTTTGTAAATTGTAATTTCACTCTTCTCATGTTATCTCTTGGTTGTTAGTTACATTTAACTTTTATTTTACATCTTATCTTAACGTTCCAGTTTCTTTGATCATTATATATCTTGCATTTATTTATGATACATTCTTTTAAGTTTTAACAAACCCCTTCCCTTTTTTTTTGGTTCTCAAGTTCTCATTAGTCACATACCATTTTGACATTCTGTGTTGGTTTAATTTTATTTGCTCCTAATAGGTCCATTTCAGATGTGCTAAACAACCAATATCAAATTCCAAGAACCAGAGACATACCACACATACAATATAAGAGATTGTTTCAAAAAAAATTGTAGGCATCTAAATATTAAACACAACTAAGCAACTCCATTACCTTAAATTCTACATGATATTTGCATTTGTATTTTGAGAAAGAAACAAAATGAAACAAATTTCTTGAAAAAAAAAAAAACTTACAGTTCTTTCAGTAGTACCAGGAGGCCCATCAAGAATTTTAATGCGGGCCCTTGTTTCTTCACAAGTTTTCTTTATGTACTCTCCTTTGCGACCAATGATGCCACCAACTTTTTGCACAGGAACCAACAGCCTGAAAACATTCTCTCCAGGCCACCCTGGCCATTTCTTTTCCACAACACCTTCTGCAACAGTGTCCACTACAGCAGCACCTGCCATGTCAGCATCCTCCACATCAGCACCACCTTGTTCTTCCTCATTATCTTGAGTTTCTACAGCATCTTCCTGCTCATTCTCAGGATCTTGAATTTCAACTGGAACAGAGTTCTCAGGCATTGCCTCTGTCTCATGTTCACTGATGCTATCCTCTGCCATTTTCTAAACGAATGAAATTGTTAAATCAAGTAAGCTCATCTCATATATGATATATCCAAACCCAAAAATAACACCATAAAATAAACATCAGAGAAATAAGGAGCCAAACCCTAATGTGTAACAAGTGAATTTAAAGAAGTAAAAAAAACACATAATCCATCTGAGCATCCACTAAGGACGTAAGAACAAGCCATGAACAGTTTAGCTTTGCAGTGATTTTACAGACCAAAAAACAAGGTTGTCATTATGAGGCTTTAGGGAAAACTTCAAAAGAAATAACATACGCAGCTACAATTTGGCATTGGCAAATGTAAGAATTGTTGCGGATTCTAAACTTATTTATTATAGATTTTATAGCTGCAAAAGTTAATTAAAAGGTGGTACATTTTGAAATTAGGTGGCTGTAAATTAGCAACCGAATGCATATCCTATAGCACCTTCCACAACTAGAAACGTATACTGACTAAAATCCCTAAATTGAAATGCTTGAAACGAGGGATTTGTCGTTGAAACTTCTTCGATACAACTGCATGCATCCGTACAAAACCCTAGACGGAAAATTAACCCAACCTATCAAATTTCAACAACCGACAAATGGCTACGTGTTTTAATCTAAAGAATCAAATCAATTCACCAAAAGATTCCACGGGAAGATGAGAAAAACTAGGCAACTACGCAATTACATAAATTTTCGTCAAGAACCCCATACAGATCCATATACAAATCAACAAGCGTACGCAAAATCGGAGTAGTAAGATATCAAACTTACCAGGGTTTAAAGTGAAGTCGATTGTCGATGATTTCGTAATTGAATGAGCGGTATAGAGACGGCTTGGCTGCGCGTTGTGGAGAATCGAATGGCTTTTATCGTAGTTTATGGAGGAGAGAATAGGGATTCATGTTTGGATAATTTCTCTTTGGACCCTGCAGATTTAGTTTTATCAACTTTGACCCCACAAACTTTTCACTTGCCACGATCATTCACGATTTCACTTCCCTTTAACCACTAACAATCTATCTTACCCTAATAAATGAAAATGTTTTTATAATTATTTTTTAATTTATATTTTCTTTTCACATGTTCTTAAAAACTTACACATTATTTTTTTCCACTTATCATTTTCTAATGATTTTTTATTTTTGTAAATAATAAACTGATACATATTTAATGATGAATTAATTACCATATTTTTACTGTCTAATCTTGTCGTTTTAATACCGTTTACAAAAAATCCTAATTTCTCTCCATTTAATACCTAATTTCTTTTCATTTAGTTTCTAATTTATTTACAAAGTCAAATCATTCTCAATATTATCACATGCTAATCATGTCTCTTAAAATCCCTTCCCACTTAATCTATCTCTCAAAACCCTAATTAAAGACAAGACTCAACAATGATTCGTCGAGAGAATAGGATTCAACACGTTTATAGGTTTACTAACATATACCAGGTTTTGATAATTTTGGAGTAATTAGGTGAGCCCTCCCATGAGAGACTAGGGCGATTTGGGGGTTTTATCCTTTATTCTCTCTTTTCTTCTTTTGTCCCCTTACCGTTTTCAGTTAATTTATTTTAGGTTTTGATTTATGCAAAAGAAGAACCAGATGCTTCAATTCCACCTGCAATAGATGGTTTGTTGAAGGTTCATCAACATTATATAGATGCTGATAATGATTTTCTACCACGATTGGCTGTTGGACATTTTGTTACCAGATCGAGTAAAAATCTTGGGAGAATTAACCGATATTCAAGTTTAATTATTAGGGGCAACTTTTAACATCTATCCTTATTCATGTCTTTCTTGATGTTTTTACAAATTTGAAACCAAGAAGGGTGACCATGAGCGACTTGGGAGTAATCATGTTAGAACTCGTCGTGATAAATTCTTGAGATCATAGGTTTAAACAGAGAAGAAGAAGAGGAATGTGAAGATGATTTCATTTATGAAATAAATGAAGACAGTTCTTGTCTTGCCTCAAAATCCAGACTTTCAAGAAGGTTTTTTGTGTAGGCAGCCATCATCGACTGTTTGGTCAAATATAGCTTTTGAGTTGGTACCTTATGGTTTAAAGGAGCATCATGGAGTCAAAATTGGAAATTGGGATGGATCAGGTAAATACATATTGAGAAAAACACTATTATACTTCCATGAAGATGGTTTAATAGGGTTTTAGTTCATCTTCTCATGGGTCATCACGGAAAGAATTATAATTGTTAGTTTGTTATATATGAGGAATCAGTAACTTTGAAGCCTAATCACATAGACTCAAAAACCAATGTTTGTACTCATTCGGTTCTTGTACACACACATAAAAAATAAATCAAAAAAATTATCACTCTCTTTATGCCACACAAGAGTTTGCAACACACAATGGTTACGTCTCAATCCTAAAGTTCAGTCACGATGGTAAATACTTGGCAAGTGTTAGTGAATATTGTATTGTCACTATTTGGAAGATTTTTGAAGATCAAGATCGACGAATATACGAGATTCAAGAAACTGATTCTTCAACTATTTACTTTTCAACTAATCATGTTTTCGAATTAGCCCCTGTCAATAAAGAAAAATCATGGAAGACTAAAGGGTTAAATTTGTTACTTTCATTCCTTAGTCTCGTTGTGCTTTGTTATTCATTCCATGATGGAAAGAAACATTAAATTGTGATCTTGCCCATCTTGGTTTATGTAATTTGCAACGGAACATGTCTTTTTTAAGAATTACCCATTTTAATTAACTTACAATTTTTATATTCTAGAAATGTGCTTTCTATCACGATATTATTTTGGTTTTAATGAACTTTCGTTATTTTTCATCTTTTATTGTTGTCAACAAAAATTTAATTCATTGATGTTTATAATTTAGCAACTCAAAACTTAACAGAGGAGTTGCAATTTTATTGTTACTCTACCTTACTTTCATGTCATGGAATATCTAAAACATAGTATGGATTTGAATTAAATCTTTGTACTTATAAATGTTACTAAAATTATCTAAAATTTTGTAATCCTCATAGCAAAGATGCATAATACATAATGTAGTTTAAAACAATCTCGAACTAGAATTTTGTTACTTCATCTATGTTTTTTAAAATAAAATTTATATATATGTAAGGAACCAGTACTATCCGAATACTAATTTTCAAATTAAATTGCAAGGTGCAAACATTAAGCGTTTTTACAAAAGAATTGCATTAACGGATTTTGAAGCCAAGGATTTTGAAGCCAAGTAGTCAGGTTACAAATAAAGTACAAAGCCTAAAAAACGAAATATATGAATAATCAATAACCAAATAAAAAACATCCTTAGTCCTAAAATTGTTAATTATGAAAACTTTTGAGTTCGAAAAACCACATCACGCATAAAGAATCATGTTAAGCGCCTCAACTCCTTCTCCTTTTATAGATCGAGATAATCTCAACGAATCCACCAAAGCATACAATTCTTGAACTGTGTTGATATTAGGCAAACCAATATCCACCCACATAGTAATCACACTCCACGTTCTAGTCACCATTTCACACTTCAAAAACAAATGATAAATATATTCACTATAATATATTATCTATCTATTATCTATTATCTATGATTTATTAAACTATTATATATATATGAATACTATATTAAAAAAGAGATGTTTATCCTTTCACCACATGTATTTAAACTCATGACTTCTCAATTAATTTTTAATAATGATTACAAAATTGGTTAATAAATGTTATATAAATATATATATATATATATATATATATATATATATATATATATATATATATATATATATATATATATATATATATATAACTTTTTTATAGACTTAAAATTATAATATTTTAAATTATTTAGCAACACTATTTGATTATATTGTTGATTGTGGATTATAGCTCAATCGGGAAACAATAGGACCATGATAAGATAAAAATATAGAATGGGTCACGAGAAAAATCAATTTTAGATGGCTTTAGTTAGTGGTCTTGATTGTGTGGTTAAGATATGAGTTAAAGATAAATGGTGATCATATTAGAAAGCCGGAAAGGAACAAAAGATGTGTAGGGTGACGTTTTGGTAGGGCCGGCCCAATATTGGTAGCTTTGTTGATGGCCCAAGTCCTTCAAACTTTTTAACGCTTATCTTTTATAGTGTAATATAATTAGTATAAAAAATTGGATGCATTATTTAGAAGCAAGGCAATAAAAAAAAAAAAGAGATAAATTAAATATTATTTTACTTTTTGTTCCTACAAATCTTCCTACCAAATTAAATGATGAGATGTATCATATTAATATATTAAAATATCATTAAATTTTATTAAACGAATATTAAATTTTACACATGTCACTATTTAATTGGATAGAAGGATTTGTGGGGAAAAAAGTAGGAGAATATTTAATTTCTCAAAAAAAATGTTGGGGTAAAACGTCGGAGAAGACTATGATAATTTTTTTTTTAAGATAAACTGAAAGACCCTAACTTTCGTTTTTTTTTTTTTTTTGAAAAACCCAAACTTTCATATTTCACATTATCATTACTCCAAAACATGCTATTTGCATATTCATAAAAGCAATATTTTACATTGATATAAAGGATTTACAAACTATTGGATACAAACTTTTTATTACAAAGTGTTATATATATATATATATATATATATATATATATATTACATAACTACCCAGGATATTGTAATTTATGCAAACATAAAAAATAGTACAAAAGTATTATTACAAACTATTCTACATCTTTCAATAGTATGTAAACATACTAGTTATTTATTACATGCAATTGTTAAACATTGATAGGGTAAGCGGTGATGCTTAGTGAGTTCAAAAATAGATACAATATAATGTTATGCCATATATGTACTTCAATGTGGCAAAGCAAAGAGGAACAACAAGATGTATGTGAGATCATGTGATAAGCGTTCATATCAATCAAAGACATTATTCAAAGATATTCTTTTCAATTCTTGATATACATCAATAAAGCTTTGGCCCAAATGGCATAGATGACATGCAATTTCTGATTAACATCTTGTTAGATTTCAGGCTTATAGTCCTGTCTAACCATTTGCCAATGTCATAGAATATAAGTCATTCTCTTATGGAGACATGCTCTACATGGCCAGAGGTTACGTACCAGTACCAATGTGAACCTAAGTCCTTTCACTGATCACATCGTCAAAGGTATTATAATTGCTATAAACATAGCGAATAACACGAGAAAATAACTCAGAATGATAATACTAAAAAGCACATAGCACATATAACACATAACATACAATTGTTCCTATATATTGAACTCACCTTAAGTTAACCGGGGGTTAAAATAGTAATTTGGACAACACTTCGGCTTTAAATATGCCTTTTTATGTTGAAAACCGGGAGTTTGATTGAAAACCGGGCTCTGTGAAGGTAGGGCTTTAAAACCGAAAAGATAAAATTTTCGGGCTTCTCGGGGGTCTCGGGACGTGTTTCGGGTGCTAAAATTGTTTTCGGGGCTTTAGGGAAAGTTAATATGAAGAAAATATGGAAAGAGGGGCTAAAAGTGGCAAATTTCTAAAGTTAGTCGGAAGATATCGCAGGAATATATGATCCCTAATCTTAAGGACACGCGTATCTGATAGGATTAGAGTTGACAGTGGCTTTGGAAAGCTACGATTGCAGATCAGGATCTGAAGTTATACGCAGAATAGTTATTAGACTTATCCAAGTGGGAGACTGTTGGATTAGTGTCTAAGTCCATAACTATTTTGGTATGTACTTGACCCGATGGTGCATGGTCCTTTTGGGTTGCCTTCACCAAAGCAACTTGATTGGAGAAATAAATAAAGAACGAGAGGTTATTATGATTTATTAATATGTTATAAGAATAATATATTAAAGGAGAAATCATATTTGTTTAATTAATATTGGTCAATAATTAATTAGGAATTAATTTTGTGATCAAGTGTAATTAATTAAACTAGAGGGGCTGATTTGTGATTATGTGATAGTTAGAAAATAAGGTAATGATTATCTTAAATATAGGGTAAACGAATTTAAGGAGATAATGCCTTAGAATTCGACTAGGATAAGGGTTTCTAAGACTTATCATATGGTTACTTGGTGGGCAAGCAACTAGATAAGGATAAGGAGTAAAACCCTAATCTTTACACCTATATAAACCCCCTAAGGCTCATGAATTCGTGTAAGCCTTCCCAAGAAGTCCTAAGGATGAATTCCTACCTCTCTCCTCTCTCTTTATACCTTCTCCATTTGCTCTTGGTGTTTGTAAGCCATTAGAGGAGTGACACTTGTGACTCTAAGCCTTCCAAAGTCAATTCAAGGAGGAATTGGGATTGTTATTGCTACATAACAATCAAGGTAACATCTTAAACCTAATATATGTTAATATCGATTTCCATATGCTAGAATTAGGGTTTATAGTCTTGGATTCAAAGCATGTACAATAGAGAAACCTAGATCCAAGCATAAGGGTTTGTATGAGCACAAAGGATGTCTTATGACCAAAACCCATCAGTGGTATCAGAGCCTAGGATGGTTTCAATTGTATTGACGCATTTTATATCTAAAAAATTCGTTTTTTTTGGTGTTCTAGAGGTTGGACTCGCAGAGTCCATAGCTGAACTCACCGAGTCCAGGGTGACTCGACGAGTCCAGGCTTGACTCGACGAGTCAACTCGTCAGGTAGTGCTTATCTCGAGATTTCTTGCTGTTTTTGCATATTGATAGTTACCTTATCATGTTAGATCAATATTAATCCGATTATATGATATATTTGACTATATTTTTGATCTAATTGAAGATATTTATCAATTAATAAGATAATTGTTTCCTTATAAGATAATTGATTAATTATTTTGAGTAAATTGATAAATTGTTTTGCAAGAAATCATTAAACAAATCAAATATGGATAATTATGTAATTAAATGTTAGTTTAGATTATTTGTTATTTGATCCTTGTTGTTATGAAAAGTTTCATATTTTCCCCTTTAGGTTTTATAGTTTAAATTTGAACCCAAAAGTTTTGAAGTTTTGAAATTTAAATAGTTAAAACCATAATGTTTTGAAAAAGGTTTCAAAACTTGCCCTTAAGTTTTGGAATTTAAAAGTTGATTAAAAGTTGATTAGGAATGTTAAATTCTAAAACCCTAGTAATGTTTTGAAAAGTTCAAATCACACCCTTATGGTTTTATTAATTAATTAAGGTGTATAATTAAAAGAGGTTTAATAAATCCATAAAAGTTTAGGTTTACAATTTAATTGAATTAAAAGTATAATTATTAAATTTGACCACCTAGTATTTTAAAAGGTGTAAAATACACTCTATACTATATATAACATTAAAAGTCTAACATTATATATATGTATGAGTAAAAGTCAGTCTTACCGTTAGTAGGCCTCATTCACGAAGCTGGTCTATAAGGGGTGTTTAAGGAAATTGTCTATAATATGGCGATTGAATAGGTATCCACTCTTACCCACCGCACTCTTGACTAGTGGAGGGTCGTTACCCGAACGGGTAGGATAGGACGAAACCTTCCATTATAAGTATAATGAAATACAAAGTAACTTAATGTTTTACAAATTCCCAATCTTAGTTACTTAGGCAAAGTGAATTGATGCAATTCCATGAAATTACACTTTGTGCCCTTGCGAAGACGTTAGTGGAGCGTGTGTGGTTTAGCGGCACACTAAATGGTTCTAAGCAAAGGTAGCAAAGGGTGACTCAATGTTTGTCATAGTTCGGTGGAGCGTGTGTGGTTTACCAGCACATCGAATAGGTGACTGTAACATGTGAGGGCACCATGTAAGTTTGCATGGTTATTCACACCCGCTTTGTGATCTTCGGCATCCCAGTCACAAACAAGAAGGGCATATCGAGATTTAAACATGTCATTGAAATGTTCAATGAATCTCAAAGGATCTAGGAGTTTTCATAGATTTAAAACTTAATTTTATTTTTTCGTTTTTCATGGTGGAAATTAGTGAATCGTCATTCACTTACCTTCAAATATTCTGCAACTAGATTACGACATCCCTTTTCTAGGTTGTAGCGTATTGTGTTGGGTCCTAGCCTTAGTATCTCATTTGGGTGATTTACTAAGGACTCAATCAATCAATCAACTAACTTGAATTTGTTTCTCCCGTTTTGTAGATGTCAAAGTTCGACAACTATGGTATTCCCAAATCCCGTGGAACAAGCATTCCACATGAAAATAATATTCCACGATTCGATCAAGGAACAAGAAATCATGCTTCACTTCCTCCTCCTCCTCCAATTATTCTCCCTAATCCACAAAATTGTAAAATTGAAAGGTTCAATATCACTCAAGCCCTTTTGGCAAGTAAACATAAAGAAGGAAAGTCGGTGTGTGCACACGTCTTAGGGATGAAGTCACACATTGATAGGTTAAGAATGATGGGATCCTTGTCGGTGAAGAGATGGCTGTTGATTGGGTTCTTCAGTCACTTCCTAACTCGTATAGTGAGTTCGTAAGAGAGTACTATATGATGAACCACAACGTGACCCTTATTGATCTCACCTATATGCTTATTGCTGCTGAATCAACAATGGTTTGGCGCAATAGAAAAGCAAAGTTGATTGGTGAATCTGCCTTCAAGACCTCTATGGATATAGACAATGGCAATGAAAGACATGCAATGATCGAAAAGTTTGATCATAAGAGAAAGGCAATGTCTGAAGTAGTTCCATGTGTTGTTCCAAAAGAGTCAATTTGCTTTTATTGCCAAGAGAATGGGCATTGGATACGAAGTTGCCCTATTTACCTAAGAGATCTAAGAGATGAGAGAGTTAAAAGTATGACTACGCTTCAGGTAAAATCCACTATCTAACTCCGTTAAGTTCCTATTTATTGATTATTAATACATGATGTGATAAGATTGCATTTGAATGTTTTACAGGATCGGTGAAAAGAAATGAAGTTTGATAAGAGAGCAAGATGAATCTAATCACAAGAGATGGATCTCATTCGCATGGACTTGAAGATTGGATTTTTGAGCTTAGATAATTATGATAGAGTTGTTAGAAATTTTCCTTTTACATAGTTTTCAATAGATTTTGCATTGTAAGGACAAATGTTTTTTCCTCTGCTTTTATAAATAAAATAAATTTTGACTTATTTATTTATTTGTTTACTTCCTTGCATTGAAATCGTTATGAAAATTGATGTTTGCATATTTCTACAACGAATGGATATGATTCTTAGTTATGTTATTTATGGAAATGTCGAGAATTTACCAAATAGGGAGAGTTTCTCATCGCCCAAATTTCAACTGGACTGAAATTTGGAATCACGCAACTTGATTGCATGATGAATGAGAAATTTCATATTTGGAAATTAGACAAATTTGTTGACAAAGTGTCAAGTGAAGGACTAGGAGATCGAGTACACAAAGTTGTGTGTGTGATCAAGTTCACCATAAGAGTAACAAAATATTCGTCATGATTTACTAAAGGTTTAGTAAATATGATTATACTTACAGGATTAAGTGTAATTCTGAATTGATTAAAGGGTTTAGATCAATAATAGAACGAATAAGAAGAATCAAGTAGGCAGAAAAAATAAAAGTTTCTCCATTCTAAGAAGAAGGGAGAGTAGCTTTTATGCTTTATGATAGATCTTAATGATTAAGAACCATATCTCAATTGATCCTCTAAGTGAGTCTTAGTACAATTGTATGTTTAAGAAGAGGAATCAAGGATTGAAGAAATGGTTAAATCAAGAAGTCTATCATACTTCGTTCCAATAACAAGTCTTAAAGTTAAGATTGTGACAATGAGTGAAAAGTATTAAAGGTTTATAACATTCATCAAATGTGGAAATTTGTGATGTCTTGAATAAGACAAAGACCAACTAGGACCAATTTATGAAGTGTTTTGATAAAAACTATACTAACTCTTGAATATTTGTTTGTCAAGAAATGGTTATTGACAAAAGAATCTTATATGTCAAGGAGTCAGTAGGAGCCTTAATGGTCTTGAAAGGTTTCAAGAACAAGTCAAATAAACCTTATTGATCATCACTAGCACATGAGTTGAGGTTTACAACCTATCGTGTTGACATTATTTTGTTTCTGTGCTGTTTCCAATTAAGTTAATTATGCATGTGAGTTTTTTGAGTTCTCATTTTTAATGCATAAAAGGCAAGGCACCTTGATCAATGAAAGGTACATTGATAGGAAAAAGGTGAGATGCTTAACTACTTGGAAGACGTGGTGGGCAGCTGTGCTACCATAAGGCAAGAAATCAAGATTAAGAAAGTTCGGTCCATTGAATTTAAATTTGTCGTAAACTTTGGTTTTAACAAATTCACATGGATAGAAACACATACACCGTTTAAAATCTAAGTGTCATAAGATTTCCTCCTTCATGAAAATGATTGTGAGGAAATGCTTTCACTAAGAAAGGTTTTAATAAGATAGTGTTTGTAAAATTGCATTCTCGAATTCGATTATGGTCACGGTATCCCTTTCCATGATTTGAATTGTGAGGTTTGACAATTAGTCTTAATTGTTTAAGACGCACATATGAACTATCTAAGGCAAAGGTGTATAAGTTCAAGAAGCCTTGATAAAGGATTATCAAAGCACTAAGTATTAGAAACATGAACTTAAGAAATTCAATAAGTATTGTTTTTCTGAAAGTTAAGATGTTTATGAATACATATTGAAGATAGTGGGAGCATAAGTGTTATGTTTTATAATAATCATCATGATAGTGGGAGCATAAATGTTATGATTATATGATTATTAAGGCAAGTATTGCAAGTTGGCAATATTAATTATAGAAAACAAGAGTCACTCTTTGCAAAGTCGTAAGGATGGAATAATTGTTTTGCTATAATTAAGGGAGAGAATATTATGCTTCATTTCAAATCTAAAGGCTTAGGTTGAGAAATGTTAATAATATTAGTCAAAGGTACATAGTGTGTTCTTAAAATTTTGATTATGATTACGGCATTCCTCTTCACAATTCGAATTTTGAGAACATAGCAAATAAAACATTATGCATCGTGTCCCATATGCTTCGGGTATAGGATCGATTGCAAATGCTTTAATGTTTGACCATTCTAAAATTTTTCCAAATGTCTAGCGCATTTAGAGGGAAAAGGGACTAGAATTGGTTTTGAATAAAATAATTAAACAACTATCAAAGGACAATCCAAAGTTCGACGAGGATTGGTTGCTTGTGAGTAGTTGGAAGCATGGTATTGGATGGATCATATCGACATTATTATGAATAGAAAATATTCTATTAAGAATGAGTTGTCAAATGGAAAAATATGGAAGCGTGTCCATATTGGGAATTGAATATTGAAAATCTATGTCTAGATTAGAAACTTTTATGCAAAAGGATGTTCAAAGAATGTACTTTGAGTGAGAGACATCATATCTAAGGAATTGTCTTGTAACAATATCTGATAGAGGACTTTGTAATATCATTGGCAATAGTCTTTGTGACTTTGGTGCAATGATATTACGAAAGGATTGTTGCATAGAATGTTAGAATCTAGCATATTCTATAAGTAGCAAGAATTTGATATTCTTTCACTTATGAAAAAGGATTTGGAGTTGTGAAATGAGAATGATTGGAAATGTGTTCAATTTGATCTATTTCACAAAAGTAAGAACTGTAGGTAAACATTGTGTGCATGCTAAGAGCATGGGACAAGTGTAATAATTCAAGTAAGAAGTTGATTACCCGAAACGACAAATAATGAGTAATCGATATGGTGATAAATAAAAGGAGTTTTATTTATACTCAAAGGTTTGAGGCCATATGGGATTAGTATTATTCTTGTGTTTCAATTTGCATGTTTTGACTTCCAGAATAATTGAGTTTATTAAGAATAATCGAATTATTCAAACGGGCCACAGTTGTTCATATGTTGGAAGTAGATATGAATGAAGACTGTCGTGAAATGGTCTGTGGATTGTCTAAAAGGCATTAGACATAAGCAAATGTTTGCTGCAACGTTCATGAGTGCTTACGAATATGATTAGAGCATTGGATTAAACCCACGCTCACTTGGATCACTCCATGAATTGTATCACGAGTGATTGGTGAGACGATAACATCTTATATTCTTGAAACCGAGATGTGTGAGTTGTATCTTGCTAATCGGTTGCACATTGATAATATGTAAATGCACTAGTAACTTGGTATTATAAAACATATTGTTGTGTGTGATTTGGTTAGTGAGTGCAAGCAAGCATTGTATCACAGTTTATCCGTTACTTTTATCCAAAGTAGGACAAAAGCGATATCTTTTGGGCCCCTCGATGGTATAGTGATGACAAACGTAAATGCTCGACCGGGCTAGGGCTAATTTGATTTGTTCAATTAGTCAGTCGTCATAAATCGGAGATCGAGATATAGTACAAAGAGAATGATTAGAAATCATATCTCAGACGATATCTAGAATGGAGGAATATATGATCCCTAATCTTAAGGACACGCGTATCTGATAGGATCAGAGTTGACAGCGGCTTTGGAAAGCTACGATTGCAAATCAGGATCTGAAGTCATACGCAGAATAGTTATTAGACTTATCCAAGTGGGAGACTGTTGGATTAGTGTCTAAGTCCATAACTATTTTGGTATGTACTTGACCCGATGGTGCATGGTCCTTTTGGGTTGCCTTCACCAAAGCAACTTGATTGGAGAAATAAATAAAGAGAGAGAGGTTATTATGATTTATTAATATGTTATAAGAATAATATATGAAAGGAGAAATCATATTTGTTTAATTAATATTGGTCAATAATTAATTAGGAATTAATTTTGTGATCAAGTGTAATTAATTAAACTAGAGGGGCTGATTTGTAATTATGTGATAGTTACAAAATAAGGTAAGGATTATCTTAAATATAGGGTGAACGAATTTTAGGAGATAATGCCTTAGAATTCGACTAGGATAAGGGTTTCTAAGACTTATCTTATGGTTACTTGGTGGGCAAGCAACTAGATAAGGATAAGGAGTAAAACCCTAATCTTTACACCTATATAAACCCCCTAAGGCTCATGAATTCGTGTAAGCCTTCCCAAGAAGTCCTAAGGACGAATTCCTACCTCTCTCCTCTCTCTTTATACCTTCTCCATTTGCTCTTGGTGTTTGTAAGCCATTAGAGGAGTGACTCTTGTGACTCTAAGCCTTCCAAAGTCAATTCAAGGAGGAATTGGGATTGTTATTGCTACATAACAATCAAGGTAACATCTTAAACCTAATTATATGTTAATATCGATTTCCATATGCTAGAATTAGGGTTTATAGTCTTGTATTCAAAGCATGTACAATAGAGAAACCTAGATCCAAGCATTAGGGTTTATATGAGCACATAGGATGTCTTATGACCAAAACCCATCATTCTTTATATAGGGCCGAGGTTCGGAGCTAACTTAAGCAGCGAAGCTCGGTGGCAGCAGCGGAGCAAAGCAGGTGGCGCGAGAGGGGAGGCTCGGATGTGAGGTTCGGCTGCGAGGCTGGTAGGCACGACATGGAGGGGCGAGACTCGGACACAAGAGCGAGGCGCGTCGGAAGCCGATTGGCTCGCACTTCGGTCGAATTGCTGAGCGGCACGCATCGGACTCCGGAAGCAAGCAGCGAGGCAGTTCGGTCTGGGCCACGTCTCCGGTGATGCACCTGCTTCGTGCGAGGTGACGTGGCCGGTTACTATTCATGCGAAAATTTTCGATTTTCGTTCCCCGAACTTCTAAAATCCATAACTTTCGCATACGAGCTTCGTTTTTGACGTTCTTTATATGCACGCATAGCTAGAATTACGCTCTACAACTTTCATTTAGACTTTGTTGACTAATTTTGACTTTAATTTTAATATTATTATTTTTAACAGACCGGGACAGGAAAATCCGTTAAAAATTCATAACTTCTTCATCCGACATCAGTTTTCGTCAGACTTTTTACCGTTGTACTACATATGATGAGACCTTTGATTCTCGTTTAGGATGTATTGGTAAAACATCGCTCGATCTAAAATTCGAGTTTTTAGCTGTCTACTGCTAAGTTGAAACTTCGAAAAATCATAATTTTCTTATACGAAGTCAGATTTTGGTGTTCTTTTTATCGAATTTCTCGGCTTAACGAATACTACAACTTTTATTTAGATTACTAAAGATAAAAAGTATTTTATCAAAAAACTCACTTTTTACGTCATTCGGCGCCGTGCCGGTTTTGTCGCGGATCTTCGGTTGGTCATAACTTCTTCGTTATAACTCGGATTTTGACGAGGTTTTCGCCTACAATTTTCTAACGAGATTCTCTACAACATCAAATAATAAAATTTTACTTATTTAAAATTTCATATTTTCGCTAAATTTCACTATTTGCTGTTAGAACTCAACACTTAATTTTACATAATATTTCACAATTTTATTCATTACAAAACATGATTTTAAAACGTGTATATTACATAAACGTCTTCAATTTATAAATAAAAAAGAACCGAATTCACCTCATCACCAAATTTGTCGGTACTTACCAAAGTTGGTAACTAGTTCATCAAAGAGGGTCAAGCTAAAATATTTACTTAAGGACATATTGGTTCCACTTTTTAACTTCACTTTCGTTTGAAATAATGAACTCATCAAGGCATTTTTCTAGTGGAATAGAAAAAACTTTCGAATGATCCAAGTCCCACAACAATATATCAAAATGGTCAATACATCAAAATTTTTGAAGCAATTAATCCCATCCCCTCCCATCACTTAATATCTCCACCTTTAGACCAAGTATTTTCCATCTAACAATCTTTAACTCAACAAATTTTATTAATCTCACGATTACAATACTACGAGAACCTAATAATTAAAGATAAGTTCCTTATCCACACATATTTCCAAAGCATAGTAGAATCATCATCACCAACTTGTGTATACAAGTAAAAATTAGGACTGTCACTTCTATCGTGCATTTTGTTTATCAAACCAATAATTTGCCCCCCAAACCCTATGGCTATTGATCACATATCTATTTATCCAGACGCATGCATGCTCTCCATGGATTGCTTTGAATATTGACACCCAAAATTAATTAAAAGTTTCTTCGCTATCGTGTTTATGTCAAATAAATTCAAAAATGACATGTGATATTTGTGATACTAATGACATTACTAACTTGTGATGCGAATGATGACTTTTACATGCAATAACATGAATAAATCCTTAACACTTAAGGGTACATGCAACCTATTAGATCTATGTCATAACAATATTGAAGTATATTCTATTGAACAACGAGAACCCTATGAACCCTAGGTATTTTCGAAATTGACAAAAAAATAGAAATTAAATACCTTTTTTTTATTGTTGTAGTAAACAATCAAAAAATCCTTTCTTATTTGATTTGGAAGCTAGCACCATAAGTGTCGTGCCTCTAATGGTTCACACACAAGCCCTAACAACCAAGGAAACTTGAAGAGAGTGAGGAGAAGAGTAGAAGAAGAATAATTTTCGGAAGTCTCTTATTGGCATGAGGTAAAAACGAAAATTGATATGTGTAAAATGCATTGGTTTTATTCATACTTTTAAATTATAAATTTAGCACACAAAGGCAGTGAATCTGTCTTTTAGTGGTATAGTTGGATAAGTAGAGTGTCAAACTTAGGGAATGGAAATTAAACTAATAACTAATTTTAACTAAACAAGTAATAAAAGTAAAGGTTTTTTCTCTAGTTTTACAAGACTAGAAACTTAAACACACCACCTAGCAAGTGATTAACTAAGCAACTAAAAACAAGTAAAAATTCACCAAATTTGATAAAGAGTTTTTGTTTAGGTCCAACCAATTCACTCTTATGGTTATTTGTATAATAAAATGATAAATTAATTGTTATTGGTTACCAACTATAGTGGTTAGATTCATGTTCACTATTACTAACCCTTAGACAACTAATCAATTTAAGCAGTGACCAATTGTTTAAACTAATTAATTCCCTAGTTCAATTATTTGGATTAAATAAAATTTGTAATTGGTTAATCAAGTTGGTGATTCAGTTAAACTCTTGTTTGTTGGTTTCTCAAACAAGCTCACACATTAATTTACCCATTCTCTAATTAATCCTAGTTTCATGTTCATTATTCCTAGATATATGATGAAGTGTTCACATAACATATGAGGTTATCAACTAAGAGATGTTCATGCAGCTTAATTATCTTCCAATTAACAGAAAATAGTTATGGTTAATGCATAAGGTTCTTTAACAAACTTAATTTAATAAAATCACCAATAAACAATCAATAAAAGTATAATCAAACCATTGGAGTAACTTGGTTTTTCCTAAACAGAAACAACACGAATTTAGCTCATGATTACAGTGGAAACAATCTCAAAAACGAATTTAAGTGGAAAATATAACCTAATTCGCCTTGAGTCTTCAAAAGATCAAAGGTTAGGGTTCTTCAGGTCTCCAAAGGGTTCTTCAATTGCAGGTGTATCTACCAAAAAGCCAGAAAAGTCTCCAATTTGGAATAAGATTTATATTTATACTTATCACAAAACAGGGGCAACTTGGCAAGTAGGTCCCCAACTTGCCGAATAGATGTGGAAAATCCGTGTACAGCAAGGATTCTTGACTTTTCTTCAGGAACATTCTAGGGAACTCGTCGAGTAGATTCGTGGACTCGCTGAGTAGCTCCAGATGTCCTCTTTTTCTTCATTCTTTGGTCTCTAATTGCTTCTCTTTATTCCTTTTTTACTTCCAAGCATGTCTTCTGGACTGAAAACACAATTTAAACATTATTAAGTACCTTTTGTCCATATTATACACATAATTAGCTAAAAATGAATAAAAATCTATACTAAACATATGACTAATTATGCACATATCAAAAATCAAACCCAAGAGGGGTTTATATAGGTGATAGGAAAATATTGGATAAGACAGGTATCTCCAAGATAGCCCTAATCCATTAACCTCCTCCCTAAGGCATCCAAGGCTCCTTAATGCCCAAGGAAAACCCTAGAACCTCTTCTAGAATTTGTCCCCATCTATGGGAGGTTCTAGAATTGATCAATGTTCAACTTTTGAATATTGTCATCTTTAGTCCTTCTACTTTTAATTAATCCAATTAATTTCAAATAATTTCTGATTAATTCTTAATTAAGTAACAATATTAATAATTAATATATTATTCTCGTAATATATTAACAAATCATATATTTTGATTTCTTATTAAATTAATAAATCAATCTCCCTCTCACTCACTCACTCACTCACTCTCTATCTATCTATCTATCTCTAAAAATTATCCTATTCAATTACTAGGTTTGAGGCAATGCAAAAGGATTGTCCTACCATTAATTCAAGTATATACCAATTATAGTAATGTGCTTAGACACCTAATCCAACAGTCTCCCACTTGGATAAGTCTATAACTATAATTGTCAGTAAACTTCTGAATCGATTAGCAAATTATAGCTTCTAAAAGTCGTTGTCGAAGTCTTACCCAGTCAGTTATGTGTCCTGAGATAAGTGATCAAATATTTCATTATTCTACAAGATATTGTATGGACACAAGACATGGATTGAAATCAATCTCATTGTCCAAAATTCTATTTCTCAATTTTCGGATTTATGACGACTGAAACTAGACTACTATTTGAACATACCAATTTAGTCTGGGCTCAGCCAAACACTTCCAATGTCGACATCAAATCATCGAGGGGCCCAAAGATACTGTTTTTCCCATTAGGTGAAAAGGAACGAATAAACTTTGACTCATATTCTTGTATCTTTTACTCACCAAATCGTATATGACACTACGTTTTATAATATCATGTTACTAATGCGTTTTCGCAATTACAACTTATATACCTCAGTTTTAAGAATATAAGATATTATCATCTCATAATTACTCGTGATAGAATCCATGAAGTAATTTCCTAAGCATTGGTTTATCCAATACTCAAAATCTCCATTTTCTAAGTACTCATGAACATTGTAGCAACCATTGCAATATCTAATATCCATAGAAAATCTACAAGTCAATTCATGACAGTCTTATTTCACTACTTACTTCCAAAAGTATGAGCGATTGTGGAATTTCAAATAATCCAATTATTCAAGAATTAAAACATGCAAACTGACACACGGTGATAAACTAATTAACTATGGTCTCAAAATTGTTGAATATAAATAAAACTCTTATTATATAACCACCATAAGAACTAAGACTTTATTCATTGTATGATGTTTCGAGTAATCAACTAACCACTTGAATTAAGCATCAACCATGCCATGTTATGAACATGCATACTATGCCTCTTTATGGTCCTTCCTTTATGAACATGTCGACTGGACACTATTCTAATGATGCTCATTTCACAATTCCAAATTCTTGTCAATTTCTAAAGTGTATTGGAATTCCAACTTTACATGCACTGATTTTCTATGATGTCGAAGCTTCTAAGTCACAGAGATTGAGCCAACGATATTACAGAATATTACATTAAAACTTTGTTACTAGAAACAATTCCAAGGTAATGGAGGTTCTAATTCAAGGTACACTCCCTGAACATTTCTCTCCCATTAAAATTTCCAACTTACATATAGATTTAATAATCAACTCCTATCATGGAAACTTTTCCATATTCCCATATGACCATCACTTTTGACCAAGAACCATCTCAATCTAAAACATGCCACTATGGTCTGTTCGAATTAATATCATACTTCTAATTTTTCATAAGAAACCAGTTCTTGGTATAACCTTAGAATGTTTTTGACAGTCGTTTAATAACTTTAGTCATGCAAAATTCTAGTTTTTCTCTCTCACAATGCTCTGAGCATTTGAAAAAAATTAGAATAAGTGAATATTATAACATATGTAATCGATCCTATATCTAAAGCATATGAGATTTGATTCGCTACGTCTTACATAAGGATCTGATATATGTTCTGTCTCTTGCTATTATATTTCCATACGTTGAATTTCCTATGTTGAACCATTTCAACATGATATTCATATATGTTGATAACTAAGTTCTATTAAACTATGCAATCTAAACCTTTAGATTCGAAAAGAAGTATGAGTGCCCTCTCCCTTAAGTTGATTATAGAGAAACAATTCCCAAATATGCAATTTGCAAATTGAAAAAAATTTGTTTATCTATGAACAATATTGTCAACAAGCAATACTAACATAACAATTATGCTCCCACTAGCTTTTACATGTACCCATAAATCAACTGGACTTCTAGAAATCAATACTTGGACTTTCTCACTGAAATACATATTTATGTTATGTGATGCTTCGATAAGTCTTCAACTAGACTTCTTAAGCTTATACACCTTCATTGGATACCTTACATATGTGTCTAAACCCTTTCAAAACTTATAGATATATGTATTAAAGGTTCAAATAATTCTTTGTCAGTTCTCATAATTCGAAATATGAAGAGGGATGCCATAACCATGTTGTGAATTTGAGAATGCAGTTAACACAACCAGTAGCCATGATGATATTTATCGGATCTTTAAAATCTACTAGCGAAAGTATTTCCTCATAATTATTCTTATGAATTAGAACAAAAACTTTGTCACCTAGATTTTATGGTGTATATGTTCTCATCCATATGAATCTATCATTTTCAACCTACAATCATAAGATAAGGCTTAAGAAAAAATCAAATTCAAATTTAGTTTTCCTTTCATGGACTGAACTTCACTTATTCTCAATTTCTTACCCTCTGGTAGCATAAGGGTCTACCAGTGTTTCCGTGTTATTAAGCAGCTCACCCATATTGATCAATGTACTTTTGCTTGAAAGATCTAGTATGATCAAGAGTCATATTAAAGTGATATTGTTAAATAAAATATGATACTAATGGGTCACACTAACAACAACTTGATACAATTGATTATTTGTTAGAAATTGATTTTAATAAATATTCAATAAAACTCTTATAATTCAATTGGAAACTATTTATTTCTAGGAAATAATAAATTTTATTAGCAAGTAATAATACATAATTCATATGGTATGAATTAATAAGTTATGTACAATATTTTGGACCATAAGGCTTTTTGTCTTTTACCTGAATGTTAAGGTTTATATTTTATAAACTTGGGTTTTATAAAGTATACAATCTTCTTCTCTTTTTGTATATAAATTTTGAAATTATACTTTAAGGGACATGGAATGATGCTTTGATTTATTTAATCAAAAGTATACATGTCTTTAGAAACATGAGGGACAAGGTTGTCTAAAGGTCTTAATGGTTAAAGACCTTGTCGTGTACATTCTTTAAATAGCTAAATTCTTGCACTCTTGGGGTGCTTTTCCCTTCCCATGGTTGAGAGCATCTTCCCTCTCCTCCTTTATTCTCTTGCTTTGAACACTTGAAGATTTGATACTTGCATCTTCAAGCCTTCTTTAAGTTCATATTGGTTATGAACTTAAAGCGTAAGAGTTTAAGTGTTTTGGACTAGCATCTACATCTTGAGTCATTGTTGGTGTCTTAAAGGTTCCACATTCTTCATCAACTTCCAAGCCTCCCAAGAGGACCCAAAGAACTACAAAGGTTGTTATTTCTTCATCTCTTCTTTGGTTGGTGTTTTAATTTTTCTGTAACTTGTAAGAAGATCCTTAGTAGGTATAATATGTTTACGTTATTTCAAAAATTAAAGTCTTCCATTGCTATATTTTTCTAGTTTATGAAACTATTTCTGAACTAAAACCCAACAATTGGTATCAAAGTCATCTTGTAAGTTTGGTTAGATTTTTTATTTTTGGAAATCTTAGTTTTTGGAGAATATGGATAACTTTTTTTTTTGTATAAAAATAAGTTGATACATATTTTCTATGACAACTTTTTTTTGTTATTTTATGTGACAAAAGTTTCATACATCTTTTTCCATTTAAGGTTGTCTTAGAAAAACAAAGGTTGTTGGATGTGTATATTGATATATATGACATGCATAAACTAGACAATGACTAATGTGTTGTGATGTTGTTGTGTTGTTTTTTTTTATAAAAATGGTTGTGTTAGGTGTGTCAAACCCAACAAATAAAGGGGTACAAATGACTCCAAAAACACTACTACTTTGCACTAAAAATGTAATACAAGGTAAGTAGGGTCTATCCAAAGAGACACGAAACAAGTGCTTATACCCTTTTTGCGTAAGGTATAAATGTGATCACAAAAGAGGGGGGTTATATGCGATAATTCAAGCAAAGGACTGAAGTAGTAAGTAAGCAATTGATTAAGTAAATTAAATTCAAGATTTGTAAATACTCCAACTCTATACAAGAGTAATTAGCAGTGTAATTCCAAACATGAAATGATATTTATTTAAGTCTATCTAAGTTGATACTTAGAAATGCTAACAAGCTCTAGCAATTCCCATTCAACACATTAATTAATAAAAATAAGCTCTTTTATTAATTCTAATCTAACCAATCTAATCTAAACAAGCTCTTGGAATTAGGTGGAGAGATTGCATTATGCTTTATGTGAATTTTACCAAGAACATCCAATACTCCTCATAAGCTCGGGAGTGTAAGAATGTGTGAATTTGATTTACACTAGAATCATTATAAGTAATTCGATTTAGTGCTTGCTACTTGTTTTATTTACTAAACAATTACGGATTTTGCATAATAGATAACTTGAATGATTCAACCCTAACTCAATTGGCCAAAAAGAGCTAGAACTGAAACCAAACTTTCAATTAAGACAAAATCAAATTCACTAGATAGCATTTAAAACAAACACCAAGTCACATGATTTAAGTCACACACAATAGTCAATACATGAAGTTGGAGAGTCTAAGTTTCTAGCCATACATGACTAGAACAAAACACAAATCTAGAAATTGAAGTTAAAGTCTTACAAATTGAAATTCAAACGAAATCCAAGTGTTTCCAAGTATTAATTGCCTTCCAAATCTTTTTGAAAATCCCCCAAGAACTCCTAAAATCGACTTAACTTCTCCTGGAACCGGTTGCATTTTTTAAGAAAGAAGAAAAATTGTTTTTAACTCATGACCACATTTACACGACCAGTAAATTAACACTACCATTTACACGGCCCGTGTAAATACAAAACACAAATCTAGAAATTGAAGTTAAAATCTTAGAAATTAAAATCCAAACGAATTCCAAGTGTTTCCAAGTATTAATTGCCTTCCAAATCTTTTTGAAAATCGCCCCAAGAACTCCTAAAATCGACTTAATTTCTCCTGGAACCGGTTGCATCTTTTAAGAAAGAAGAATAATTGTTTTTAACTCACGACCACGTTTACACGACCCGTAAATTAACACTACCATTTACATGGCCCGTGTAAATACAAGAGTACACTGCGTAAATTGGTCAAGCCTTCAAAGTACAATGCTCAAGAGTCTTCGTTTACATGGGTTGTGTAAGCACAAGGCTTCCATTTACACGACCGTGTAAATCTCTGGAAAGCCAACATCTTTAATTCTTTGATATCTTCATCCTTGATGCTTCGTAAGTCCCGAAACTTCATCTACATCTCTTATTTACCTCCTCAAGAAAGATCCTACCTCCAAAATTCCCTGAAATATCACAAAAGTGTGTGAATGAAATAGCCTCATGAAAAATCCCGAAAAACATACAAAATGCATGAGTTTAAGCCTACATGCAATGCACTTTTATGCAATAAAGCTACAAAATGGGTGCATGAAATGCACTTAACAGGTTGTAATAAGTTATTTATTCATATGGTATGTAATAATTAAATAGATTAGCTTTTCTTGGTTATTTTTTTTTGTAAAGTAATAGTTTAGTTTTTAGAATTAATTTATTTGTACAAAAATGTAACAAGAAATCAAGTAGGAACCATTTTTAAGACCAAAGAGCAGTTTTCAAGTCTAAAAGGTGTGTCGGATTTTCAGTGACATTTTTGAAAAGTGTCACTAATGCTGTTCACAAAGGGTTGCTGGTTTTTAGCGACAGTTACTGAATAGTCTTCAAGAAGTTTTTCCAATCTTTTGCAAGCAATGAGTGTTTACTCAAGTGAGAGCTTCTTCAACAATGTTACAAGAAGATTTTAGTCCCCTTAAATGTCCCTTTAGGAATGGACTTGACATTTTTGTGTTGGCTGACAAAAATATCATTAGTTGGTTATGTTTATGCATATATTTTTTTATGCATGTTTGTGTTGTTTATTATATGTAATTATTATGTGTGGTTGATAAATTAGTTTTTTACATGCTAAAATAATTTTGGACAAAATAAACATCACATGGAGTTTGAGTTTTCAAAATTGGACATAAGATGTAATAAGTTATTCTTTTAAAATAAACCCGGTTTTATAAAATCGTTAATAACGGCAAATTTTGAAATACTTTATTCTAACGTTTAAAATGGTGATTTTTATGACTTATACAAATTCCAAATATATAAGTAATAAAATGAAGTTTTATTAAAGAGTATAAAATGTTCAAATGCATTCAAACTTAATACCAGTTATTAAAATTGAATTGCATCAAAGTATATAAAAAAAAACTAGTTTTTTATATAGAACCTTAAAAATGATTTTCTTTTGAAAATTGATACCATGGTTCATTATATGTATATAATAACCATGATATCATATGTTTTTAAACTAAAATTATAAAACATATAAAGACTCTTTTTACAAATCTCAAATCTATACAATCCTTTTGAAGAACACTGGCACGTCTCTTGTATGTACTAATGGGATAAAGAATACCTAACTGCTTAGTGTTATCTTTTGATGGTTGGGGTTCTATAACCAAGTTATAGGCCGAATACACAAGTTTTTCAAGTTAAATGATTTGATCAACAATCTTTTATGATAAATGATACCTAAGCAAGAGAATTCCAAGGCATAGATGGGATCAAACATGTCTAATTAAATTTGTTACTAGAGATCCCATAAATATAAGAATTATATAGTAAGATATAATTGATAATCGATATCTACCGGGTTGAATTCAAATGGATGGGATAAAGGATACCCAACAATTTATTTGTTTTGCAACTTGGATCCTGGACTTTGATAATTAATGTTTATGGAAACTAAAAGGGTATTAATTATTGAAGATTAAATATTAAAGATACTAAATGAATTTTGTTAAAATTTTGTAGTAATATAATCCAGTCTCATAATCATGAATTATTGTTTTCCTTAATTACTTAATGAAACAATAACATTGTTGGGATTAAAACCCTAGTAATGAGTTGATGAGCAAAATGTAGAAAATAAGAACAAATACTATTATGAAGATATGTCGAATGATCAATCGATTTATTCCTGAACATGAGGAATAAATTACATTTTCATAATAGACTAAGGAATCTAACTCTACATAAGAAACCTCATTATGTTTGGCGGCTACATTTTACCTCACTCTTAACCCTAATTTTGAATAATACATAACTATTTATAGGGAATAAGACAAGTATTGAGCTTTTAACCTACACTTCATTAAGGGGGGCCATTGCCATAATCCATGGAGTATTTTGAACCCTACAATCTCCCCTTCAAAGTATGGAATGGATGGCAATAATACAACTTCCGAAACAAGCATCTACCAAATAAGAAAAAGATATCGCGATGAGGAATATCAAAAGCAATCCACGAATCTTGATTCTTCAATAGTCTTCAAAAACGGGTTCTACGATATATATATGAACCAAGCACTGAAGTAATGTTTTTAAACTTCATTTTCTAATGTAATCCCAAAGATCTTCAGCAAAGCTAAACCTGCCATAAAAACCCATTTCAGAATTAAGATACAAAATCACTTCTTGTCTTTGAAGAAATCCCCCTCAAAGTTACAATGATCTTCAAATAAGCTAATGATATAAGCCACCAAAAAATATCATGTAACAACCTAAATTTAAGATTCGTAACGCCACTTGATCGATACTAGGAGTCGAATATATATCAAGGCCTTAGAAGAGCTCGATGAAGAACTGCTACTGTAGAGGCTATTTCTCTGTAAAAGCTTTAGAATAGCTCGATTAAGAACTGTTACTGTAAAAGCTACCTTCATATCGCTACCACAAGCTTCATCGAAAATCTTCAAATTTGAAAAGTTACAAATCCAATTTCCGAATGGCCATATCAAATTCTCCCATTTTTATTATAAAAAAACGTGATCATAAAACCTTCAAATGGTCGTGAGAATGATCTTGAGTGGATAAACAAATACTATGCTCCCCCGTGACAAAATTAAATAAACATTTAAGTTTAAAATCCGAAAAAGTCAAAAAAAAAATGACGTTATGGTGAAAAACGACTTTCCTAACCACTAAGACTTGTTGGAATCCATAATTTTCTATTCACGAAAAAATATGCGCATTAAAAATCCAAATATGTTCATCAGCCCTAAGATTTGTAAAAATTTTGAATATTGAGCAAAAACTATCACTTGCTGAAAGTTAGAGACTAAAAAGGTAATTTCGCATCATTATCCCTCTGATTTGTAATAAAGTCGGAAGAGGGTCGAAAATTGTCACTTTGTCAAATTTATGGGGACCAAGTGTGTAAATCGGTAGTCTTCTTTCCTATTTACCTCTGATACAGCTTCACTCTCGTAACTTGAATACATGAACCCGAATCCAAACAACTCTAATGGATCATTCGTTCCGAGCCCTGAGTTTGTTTGTGAGTTGTGAATCGAGTCTAGTCTAATTTTTGATTTCGAGCCAACAGTAACAGTGATTACGAATGATCATCTTCATTCCGAATCAATCTATTTCAGTGTGAATCAAAGATAATCCATGAATCCAAGCATTCCAAACTACAAATAATCGGTTTCGAACGTTCATGGAAAAAACGAGTGCAAGCCTATATTATCAAGCTCTGATCGTTCGCATGTGAGACGGTCGTAATATCACAATTTTAACTTTTGACCATTGTTCATCCTTAAATCATTACAGCTAAGATTCAATCCCAATTGCAAAACTTAGCATCACACATCATTCCTTCGTTCCGAGCGTTTAATTTCACCATTGTTCTCGAAACCAACATTCACTTGGTATCAAAATTCAAAACAGGTCATTCACATCTAGTTCCGATCCAAAAAATTCACAATTCCGATTTTAATCTCCAAATCGCAAATCAAATGTGATTCCATCATAGAACTTGAACAACATTCACTGACGAAACCTAGTGCTTGACAAACACCGAAATCATCTTCTCAAATCGATTTCCAAATCAAACTTGATTTAATCAATACCACAAACGTTTTCATCAGTTCATCAGAGAACAATAATTGATCTAAGTTCAACAGCATAACTCTGTAACATCCCGACTCCCAATTATAAAGTTTAAAGTTTTAGTCATGTTCTTGGACCTACTCGATGAATTGGATGCCCCAACTCGTCGTATAGAAACGATTTCGATTGTGTGCATTTAAGGGGTCTACTCGACTTGAAGGACCCCAACTCGATGAGTAGGAGCTGGAAAATGAAACCCTAATTTCCAAGGTTTTGTACCCTATTTAAAGGGTCATTAACCTACCTCAGCCTCCCTTACCGTCCCTTTTGAGCTCAAAAAACCCTAATCTCGAATACTCTCCATTTTTGTTTGTTAAGAGGCTTGGAAGTTGGATCTTGTGAAGAAGGTTTGAAGTTTAAGGAGCTTGGAGCAAAGGGAAGCTTGTGGATCTGATTCAGTTTCATCTTGGCATCATTTTGAAGGTAACAAGTCGTTACCTTGACTTCTCTCTAGTTAGATCTCTTCATGTATAGGTTTAGGGCCATTTTTAGCATATATGTGAACCATTTCGGGTATTGGTCATGATCTGAAGTTGCAACATCAGATATGGACTCCTCTAAGCCCCTATAGTCATAAAGTTATCAGATTTAGCAAGATTGGGCCCTTCTCCTTCGGTTAAACCTTTCCCTTAACTTGGTTTTGGCATCTAGGACCATGCATGAACGTAAAGTTTTCAACTTTACATGGAAACCATGACCTAGGAGGTTAGATCTGCATTATGGAGCTTTGGGTAGCTTAAAAATGTCTGAATGACAAAATGGACTGAAAGGACTCGACGAGTTGCATGGTCAACTCGATGATTCGGATGAAGATTGGCCGTGGTGGGTTTCTGCATGGACTCGACGAGTCAGTAAGGTGACTCATCGAGTCAGTTAGGGTTTTCCCAACGTTCAGACACGGATGGACTCGATGAGTTGTCTGAAAACTCGGTGAGTCAGCTAGGGTTTTCTTGATTTATCGAGTTCTGGAATGACTCGACGAGTCAGTAAACTCCACTCGACGAGTTGGGTCAACATGGACTGTTAACCTTGACCGATGACTTTGACTTTGACCATAGGTTGATCAGTTTGACTTCTGGGGGTATTTTTGTAATTTGGGAATTTATGCGAATGGATCATTGGTGGATGTAGGTGTTGGATTTGGAGGAGTTTGACATTATCATTCCGAGTTACTTGTAAGTTGAGTTGTCCTCACTATACTAATAGGGTCGAAGACACCAACGTCGACCCTTTCCGGATTTGTATTCGAGTTTATTGCATGATATGCTTATTGATTTGCATCCTGGTAGTTAGGATGGTGATATGCTTAGTGACCTGGTTAGGTTGGTATCCTGGTATATAAGATAATCCTATGTTACTGACCGGTTAGGTCGATATCCTGGTATATAGGATAATGTTATGTTAGTGATCAGTTAGGTCAGTATATTGGTTATAGGATGTTGCTATGATTAGTGATCTGTTAGATCGGTTTGACTGTTATATACATGCTAGTGTATGATATTTATGTGCACATGATTTTTTGATTGGGGTTGGGTTGAGTCGAACTTGCTTTGTGCTGAAGGCTAACATACCCTGGGTGGACTGGATAGACTACAGACTCGGGAGGGCATATTAGTCAGGCCGAAGGCCGACGAGCGTTCTGGATAGGCTGAAGGACCTGAGAGGCAGTCCATATGTGTCGACGGCTCGGAGAGCAGTCCAGATAGACTGAAGGCCTGCAAGGCGGTCCAGTCAGACTGATGGCTCATTATGCATGTTGTTTGTTTATATGATATCATTATGATTGTATGGTGTTGGTATTTTATGGAAATTCACTAAGCTATTGGCTTACAGTTGTTGATTTTGTTTCAGGTATTTTTGATGATTGCAGGAAGGGGAAGGCGTGATCGTGCACTTCCTTATGTTTTTATGATTTGATTCTGGGATACTCTGACATTAAACCATTTTGAAAACATGTTTGTAATAATTATCGTTTTGTGAATGATCAAAAAAGTTTTAAATTGGTTTGAAATTTATGGATGTTACAAGTTGGTATCAAAGCCTTGGTTTAAGTGAATTGGAGGGAACACTTGTGTGACTCTAGTCTCAAACTAAGGACAAGATTTTTAAAATGATTTTTTTTTTCAAATGGTTTTCAAATACTAAAGGAGGATACAAGTATGCGATCAACCATAGTTCGCGAATAGACCCCAAAATACCTACATATTATTTGATTTTGTGATATTTTAGAGCAGAATGCTAGTACTAGGTTAGGAATCTTCAAGAATTGTATGATAGAATTGCCTGATTATATGATGCCTGATAGCCTAGGGTTTTTCCTTATATGAAATTGACATCATTACTGTAATTGTTTAATGTATGCATCACGACTGTACATAATTAAAATCTAATAGCTTGAGAATATTTGGTTTAGATTTATTTCTTGTTCCTTGTCTGGTTGTGGTCTTAGAGTAGCATCAAGTATTCGAATGTCTATAGGGTCAAACGTTATGTATGGCTAGAATACACTAGTGCTGTAGGGTTGGTGGAAGTTTCATGGATGGGTGGGTTGTGCGAGGTCGGTAGGCCAGTGAGAGATATTTAGCATTCCTCTAGGGGTGAGGATTGAGCGCTTACCATGTTTATGTATATTGTTAAGGTGTTGTGATGATACTTGAGACAAATATGGGTAGGTGTGGAAGTGTAACGACGTAAATTTTCAAAACAATTTTGTTATTTTTAAATCATATTTTTCATCATCAAAAACAATATCAAACAAACTGTATCCATTGTCACCATAACAATCAAATCCCAGAATCTCAAAACATAATCTTTATGAGTGTGTACGGATCATGCCGGCGCCTTCCCACGATCCTCGCTAGTACCTTAAACACATAACACAACAACTGTAAGAATAAATGCTTAGTGAGTTCCCCAAAATACCACATACAACACATACGCCTTTCCAGGCCATAACTCTGTGGGACTTTCTGGTCCAAGTGTCTTAGGGGACTTCCGTCCTGGATCCCGGTAGACCTTCTGGTCCTATCTGTATCGACCTTCTAGTCCATAACGTCGTGACCTTCCGGTCCATGTCATCTTAACCTTCCGGTCCTTATCATACATAACATACATAACATATACATATCACATAACAACATATATCACATACATCTTATAGCATATAAGACCTTCCGGTCACACATAGGTACCCTTCCAGGTATAGTATAGTGAGAAGATTCCCCACAATGAAGTCGGATAAACTCTCGTGCTCAACATCCCGACCTAGTCTCCTCCTATCATTCAAATAACATTCCCGATCAATATTCTCTCATAGTCTCATCTCTAAAGATTAGGTAGAAGGCCATTCTACCCCTTCCTGAACTCTCTTGAATCAGTCTTGACCAGAACCCTAAGGTTAACGAAAGTCAATGGTCAAACTTTGAACCGACTCGTCGAGTGCACATGGACGACTAGGCGAGTCCATGCGGGTCCTCTGAATCCTTCTAGCCTCTCATGGCACGTCGAGTCATCCCTCCACTCGACGGGTTCCTCCTGTCAAGAATTGTGGGGCAACCCCAACTCGACTCGTCGAGTCCACTTATGAACTCGGCGAGTTGCTTCCATGTTCATACTCAAATGACCTTCTAAGGTCAGATCTGTTTCTTTAATCTATAGATCTGACCTTTCCAAGAATGATAATCAAGTAAAGGTCGAATCTTGGTACACATGCAACACACCCAAAGCTTCTTTTGGTGAAATAATCTCTAAAATGGCCTCCTAGGCTCATAAATCAACAGGTATGGCATAAAGCAGAGTGGTAAGGACTCTCTGGACCTCTTAAGGTCCAGATCTATGAACCATTTTACCTTGGGACTTCACATACTCGAAATTCAAACTAAAAGAGGCATAAAGAAAACCCTAGATTCAACTAGAATCATATAAACACGAGAAGGGCACATATTGTTACCTCCAACAGCTTCCTCTGATCAAATAGAAGTGGATCCAAACTCCTTAACTCGCTTATCTTGTTCTACCTCCTTCCTTCCTGCTAAAACACACAAGAAATAGTGAATTAGCCTTCCTATTGCACCACAAACGATCTCTCTACTCTCTAGGGTTTCTCAGGGGTGTAGTGGCCACAAATGGAGGCCATAATGGCCTTTAAATAAGGCATAGACCCCGAGAATTAGGGTTTCAATCCACAGCATGGACTCGTTGAGTCCACCCTTTCCGACTCGTCGAGTCCGTTCATTAATCCAGTCAGCACACGCGATCCTACTCGACGAGTCTACGCCTCAACTTGTCGAGTCCCTCTCTTTTACTCAAAAGAATAAATGATCAAACATAATACTTGGAAATCCGAATGTTACAATTATTCCCCACTAGAATCAGACTTCACTCTCGAAGTCTTACCTCGCAAACAACTTTGGATGTTGCTCCTGCATCTCAAACTCCGGCTCCCAAGTCAGCTCGGACCCTCTCCGATGTTGCCACTGGACCTGAACCAGGGATACATCCTTGTTCCTCAGAACCTTGATCTTCCGATCCCAGATCGCAATTGGTATCTTAGCATAATTTAGGCTCGTATCCACCTGAATATCTTCTAGCGACACCACCGCTTACTCGTCGGCTATACACTTCCTCAACTGAGACACGTGGAAGTTATCATGAATATGGCTCAACTCCACAGGTAGCTCCAACCGATATGCTACCCTGCCCACCCTCATGGTCACCTTGAACGACCCAATGTATCGGGGCCCCAGCTTGCCCCTCTTCCCGAATCGAATCACTCCTTTCCAAGGAGATACCTTCAGGAGTACGAAGTCTCCCACCTTGAACTGAAGCTCGGATCATTGCCTATCCACATAACTCTTCTGGCGACTTTGAGCTAACAACAATCTCTGCCTGACCTGTTGGATATGCTCTATCATTTGAAGCGTTAACTTTGTGCTACCCAACACTCGCTTCCCGACTTCTCCCCAACAGATGGGAGTCCGACACCTCCTCCCATACAACAACTCCAAGGGGGCATACCGATACTCGAATGGTGACTATTATTATAAGAAAACTCAACCAATGGCAGATACGTGTTCCAACTTCCTCCGAAGTCCAACACACATGCCCTAAGCATGTCCTCGAGCGTCCGAATCATCCGTTCGCTCTGGCCGTTCGTCTGTGGGTGGTATGCGGTACTAAAATGCAGCCTCGTTCCCAACTCCTCATGGAATTTCTTCCAGAACCTAGAAGTGAAACACACATCTCGATCCGAGACGATCGAGATCGGTACACCATGCCACGATACCACCTTTCTCATATACAACTCTACCAGCCTCTCAGCAGAAGAGCTCTCACTGATAGCAAGGAAATGAGCGCTCTTCATCAGCCGGTCAACTATCATCCAAATTGTATCGACACCCCTCGCGGTCCTTGGCAATTTGGTGATAAAATCCATGGAAATCTGTTCCCACTTCCACTGGGGAACCTCAAGTGGCTGCAACTTGCCGTGCGGATGCTGGTGCTCAGCCTTAACCCTGCGACAGGTCAAGCACCTCTCAACTAACCATGCAACATCCCTCTTCATATAGGGCCAGCGATATTATTTATTTAGATCTAAATACATCTTAGTGTCCCCGGGATGGATCGAGAACCTCGATCGGTGCGCCTCCTCCATCAAAGTGGTACGTGCCTCGCCTGCATAAAACACCCAAATCCGACCCTGAAAGGTCGTAAGTCTGCGGCTATCGGTAACGAAATCAGGTACCTGACCAATCACCCACTCTCTCTTGCGGTTCTCTGGTCTCATAGCCTCTTCCTGGGCCTCCTGAATGGTGTCCAACACTTGAGTCATCACTGTCAACCGTATACAAATGTCTTGAACCGGGGCACTCTCTGCCCTACGGCTTAGGGAATCAACTACAACGTTAGCCTTGCCCGGGTGGTACATGATCTCACAATCGTAATCCCTTACCACGTCCAACCATATCCTATGGCGCATATTCAGGTTGGGCTGATCCATCAAATACTTCAAGATCTTGTGGTCCGTGTATATGGTACACCGAACCCCATACAAGTAGTGACGCCAGATCTTAAGGGTGAATACCACTGCCCCCAAATCTAGATCGTGGGTGGGATACCTCGTCTCATGAGGCTTCAGTTGCCTTGATGCATAAGCTATCACATGCCCCCTTTGCATAAGTATTGCACCCAACTCCGATATCGATGCATCACAATACACCACAAAATCTTCCATTCCTTCCGAGAGGGCTAAAACCGGAGCCTCGCATAGTCTCTGGCAAAGTGTCTCAAATGAGGACTGCTGCTCCGGACCCCATGAAAAAGCAACACCCTTCCGGGTCAACCTGGTGAGAGGCACAACGATCATGGAGAAATCCTTGATAAATCTCCGATAGTAGCCGGCCAATCCTAGAAAACTCTTGATCTTGGTGGGTGATTTGGGCACCTCCCACCTCATAACTGCCTCAATCTTGACCGGATCAACCAAAATATCATTCTGGTTGATGAGATGCCCCAAGAACTGGACCTCCTGTAACCAGAACTCGGACTTGGAGAATTTAGCATAAGCCTCTCCGACCTCAATACCCCAAGAATCTCTCTCAAATGCTCCTCATGCTGCTCTTTAGATCTCGAATACACCAAAATATCATCAATGAACACGATCACCAAACGATCCAACATCGACCTGCACACCCTGTTCATGAGATCCATGAACACCGCTGGTGCATTGGTGAGCCCGAAAGGCATCACCATGAACTTGTAATGCCCATAACGAGTTATGAACGTCGTCTTCTGGATATCCTCATCCCACACTCTCATCTGTTGATACCCAGACCTCAAGTCTATCTTGGAGAACCAAGACGCTCCCTGCAACTGATCGAACAAATCGTCGATCCTCGGTAATGGGTAACGGTTCTTGACCGTCAACTTGTTTAACTCCCGGTAATCAATGCACATCCGGTGTGAACCATAATTTTTCTTGACAAAAAGGATCGGCGCTCCCCAAGGGGAACTACTCGGTCTAATAAACCCCTTACCCAACAGCTCCTGAAGCAGCGAGGAAAACTCTTGCATCTATGGCGTCGCAAGGCGATAAGGCGCCTTAGCGATAGGTGTTGCCCCCGGAACCAAATCGATGCGGAACTCTACCTGCCTCTCGGGAGGCACACCCGACAACTCCTTGGGAAAAACATTCGGGAACTCGCACACTAACATCATCAATCGAACTTGGCCTCCCAGCGGCCACTCGTGTGTCCATCATATAGGCTACAAACCCGCTGCAGCCCTGCTGTAAACTCTGTCTCGCTCTGGTAGCAGAACAAAACGTTGAACCACGTCGTGTACCCTCGTCGTACACCGTAAGTACTCCCCCAATAGGGTCTCATATCGTCACCAATTGTCGCTCGCAGTCTACCAGCCCCAAATCGACTCAACCAATCCATGCCCACTATGACACACACATCCCCCATTGCAATCAAGACCGGATCTATCGTCAGCTAAAGCAACTCGCAGAGTTCGACTCAACGCCTCTCGTCGCATACTGATGTGCTGACTAAATGCTAAGGAAACAAATGACCGACTCGCACCCGAGTCAAATAACACCAAAGTGATGGGTTTTGAGCATTCTAACACTTCCTAAGTGTACATGCAACCCTAATAACCTTGGATCTATGTTTGTCTAATTGTCATGCAAAGTTGAATTCCAAGGTTATATTCCTATCTAGCATACATGGGGAACAATTTTAACATAAAGTATAGATAGAATAACTTACCTTGTTGTTGTTTGTGTTCCTTGAAACCTTGTGAGCCTAGCACCCCAAGTGTGATGCCTCAAATGCTTCACACAACACCAAATGCTCTTGGAAGAACTTATGAGAGAACACACACTCTTCAAAATCGGCCAAGCCCTCTTGTTTCTTAGTGTAGCCGATTTTGGGTGGAGAACATGTTACTTATATAGTGTTGACACATCTAGGGTTAAACCCTAATATGTCATGACTCTTCATTTCCATGACCCATGGGTTTGTAACTCCCATGGAGCATCCTATGGGTGGAACCCAACTTGATAGTCCATGGAGCCTTTTAGTCCACTATACAAGATATGGATGATTTACATAATCAACCCATATATTTAATTAGTTATCTTTTGATCACATAATTAATTCTAAATTAATTCTTGATCAAACTAATCAAATAATATTATTAATATATTAGAACTTATAATATATTAATAATCTCCAAGTGTTATTTCTCTCATTCAGTCTATCCAATTGCATGGTGCCATGCAACCCAAATGGACCATGCCGGGTCGGGTCAAGTACATACTAGAAATAGTTATGGACTTAGACACCTTATCCAACAGTCTCCCACTTGGATAAGTCTAATAACTATTACTGCAAGTATGACTTCAGGAACCGATCGGCAATCGTAGCTCTTTTCAAGGTTTCTCGAAACTGAGAAGATGATGGTACGCCATTTAAGATAAGTGATCATATAATCCTCTGTTCTAGATATCAGTCGGACAAATACATGGAACAATGTCTTACTTATTGTCCAACATTTGTTTCCCAATTTCTGATTTGTTTGACAAAGAACTTCATTGAACACATCAATTTAGTTCTGACCGGGCCCGGTACATAGGTCAAAACAAAATCATCGAGGGGCCCAGATATCAGCTTCTAATCCAAGAAGGAACAGATAAACTTCGACTCATATGTTTGTTCTACTACTCATTGAATTACACATAAGAGCGCGATTTTATAACATCGAGTTACCAATGCGTTTTTCGTACAATCAATGCATAACCAACTTGTAAGTAACAAATCATATCTCTAGGTTTAAAGATTTATATGATATTACCGTCTCACGATCACTCGAGATAGAATTCCATGAAGTGATTCGAGTGAGCGTGGGTTGAGTCCAATGCTCAGAACTTATGAGCACTCATGATTCTTGTAGCCTTGTCCCAGACCTCTACAACCAAACATGACAGTCTTGATTCATACCTACTTCCGACATATGACCGACTGTGGAGGTTTGAATAATATGTTATACCAAACAAAATTATTCTGGAAGTCAAAACATGCAAAAGAAATATAGTAAACGATTGACAAGAGATAGTAACACTTTACTCATAAATAAAACACTTTTATTCATCATCAAATGTCAATTACACTTTACAAATTTCGAGGATATCTAACTACTAAATCTAATATCATCCTTTAGCCCTACGCTCCGAGCATGCTGGAGATGCTTAATCCGAGTCAGTCCCTTCGTGAGGGGATTTACCGGATTCTCATATGATGATACCCTCTTTGCCACGAGGAGTCCTTCTTTGATCCGATGTCTGATGAAATGGTATTTCCTGTCGATGTGTCTGGATCTCCCATGATCCCTTGGTTCCTTGGCTAAGGCAACAACACTTTCACTATCACAGAAAATTTCCATTGGCTCTTTAATAGCTGGTACAACTCCAAGGTCTCCAATGAAGTTCCTCAGCCATAACGCCTCCTTTGCCGCTTCGCTAGCTGCAATATACTCTGATTCACAAGTAGAATCTGCCACTGTCTCTTGCTTGGAACTCTTCCAAGAAATTGCTCCTCCATTTAGGGTAAAGACCCAGCCCGACTGAGAGCGGAAGTTATCCCTATCAGTCTGGAAGCTAGCATCACTATACCCTACAACTCTCAAGTCATCACTCCCACCGAGGGTAAGGACCCAGTCCTTAGTCCTTCGTAGGTACTTGAGAATATTCTTTACCGCAGTCCAGTGTGCCTTGCCAGGGTTCCCCTGAAACCTGCTAACCATGCTTAAGGCAAAGGCTACATCAGGTCGAGTACACGTCATAGCATACATGATTGAACCTACAGCCGAAGCATAAGGTACTCGACTCATTTCTGCTATCTCAGCCTCAGTGCTAGGGCTTTGTGTCTTACTCAACTTGGCGTTACTCTGGATGGGCAACTCTCCTTTCTTGGAGTCTTGCATTCTGAATCTCTTCAGAACCTTCTCCAAGTAGGTGCTTTGACTAAGTCCAATTAGTCTTTTACTCCGATCTCTCAAGATCCTTATCCCCAAAATATAGGCAGCTTCACCAAGGTCCTTCATAGCGAAACACTTTCCAAGCCAGGACTTTACTTCCTGCAGGGTTGGAATGTCATTTCCTATGAGTAGTATGTCATCCACATACAATACCAAAAAGCTAACTATACTCCCACTAGCCTTGACATATACACAAGATTCATCTTCACTCCTAGAAAAGCCAAATTCCTTGACCTTTTCATCAAAGCAAAGATTCCATCTGCGAGGTGCTTGCTTTAATCCATAAATGGATTTCTCAAGCTTACACACTCTATTAGGGTACTTGTTGCTGACAAACCCTCTGGCTGACTCATGTAAACATCTTCAGCCAACTTTCCATTAAGGAAAGCGGTTTTGACATCCATTTGCCAAATTTCATAGTCATGAAATGCGGCTATGGCTAACAGAACCCGAATAGACTTAATCTTGGCTACCGGAGAAAAGGTCTCATCATAATCCACTCCAGGAATTTGAGAGAAGCCCTTTGCAACCAGTCTAGCCTTATAAGTGTGTACTTTACCATCCATGTCGGTCTTCTTTTTGAAGACCCATTTGCACCCTACAGTCTTTCGACCTGGTACATTCTCAACCAAGTTCCAAACTTGATTGTCATACATGGATTGTATCTCGCTATCCATAGCCTTTTTCCATTTAGCAGACTCGGGGCCTGCCATGGCTTCCTCGTAGCTGTTAGGGTCATCTTGACTTACTAGTGTCTCATCACTAATAAGCGTCTCACCTTCTGCAGTAATATGGAATCCATAGTAATGCTCAGGTGCACTCCTAACTCTCGTGGAACGCCTCAGAGGTACAGATTCGTCAATTGGCTCAACAGGAGTTTCCTCCTCAGGTTGAGGGCTAGAGTTTGAAGTTCCTTCACCACTTGACTCTTGAATTTCTTCAAGATCAACTTGCCTCCCACTGTCTCCTTGGCTTATAAACTCTCTTTCTCGAAAGACTCCTCTTCTTGCTACAAAGACCACATTGTCACTAGGTCTGTAGAAGAGGTAACCAAAGGATTGTTGTGGGTAGCCGATGAAAATACACCTCTCGCTTCGGGGTTCGAGCTTATCATGAGTCTCGCGTCTCACGAAAGCCTCGCAACCCCAAATCTTGATGTGGTCTAGTTTAGGTACTTTACCAGTCCACATCTCGTGAGGAGTTTTGGCAACTTTCTTTGTAGGGACTAGATTAAGGATATGGGCGGCAGTCTCTAAGGCATACCCCCAGAATGAGATTGGTAGCGAAGCTCGACTCATCATGGAACGAACCATGTCTAACAAGGTTCGATTACGCCTCTCAGCCACACCATTCAACTGCGGTGTCCTGGGAGGTGTCAATTGTGAGACAATCCCACATTCCTTTAGATAGTTGAGGAACTCTGAACTAAGATACTCACCACCTCGATCGAATCGAAGCATCTTAATGTTCCTGCCCAATTGATTCTCGACTTCCTGTTTAAATTCCTTAAACTTCTCGAAAGTCTCTGACTTATGCTTGATTAAGTAGACATATCCATATCTACTGTAATCATCAGTGAAAGTCAAATAATAACGATTAGCATCTCTTGTGGCATGTTTGAATGGTCCACACACATCCGTGTGTATAAGGTCCAACAAACCTTCACCCCTTTCACACGAGCCTGTGAAGGGTGACTTTGTCATTTTTCCAAGTAAGAATGATTCGCAACTATCATTTGACTTTAGGTCAAACGACTCCAAGACTCCATCCTTTTGGAGTTGGCCTATGCGTTTCTTGCTTATATGTCCAAGACGACAATGCCATAATGATGCTTTATCCAAGTTATTATTATTAGTAGAATCAATACACAAAACATTATTTCCTAAGTTATCTACAATAGATACAGCTTCATACACACCATCACAAGGTAATGCTTTAAAATAAAGTACATTATTAAAGAAAGCATTAATCGAACCAACTTCATTATCAAACGAAAAGGTGAAACCTTGTTTGTACAATGCATGAAAGGAAATAATATTTCTTGCCATTTCTGGCGAATAACAACATTTATTCAAATCTAAATTTAACCCACTACTTAGCGATAAAGTATAAACTCCAATCTTGGTGACAGGTGTAACTTTCCTATTCCCCATGATTAAGTTTATTCTTCCTGGCTCCACATTCTCACTTCTTCCTAGTCCCTGCAAGTCACAACAAATGTGAATACCGCAACCGGTATCAAGGACCCAAGATTTCGAATGGGGTGAGTTATTAGAAATGATAGTGTAAATAACTGCATGGTTGGGTTTGACTTTCCCATCCTTCACATCCTGCTGGTACTTTGGGCAGTTCCGCTTCCAATGAGCTTTTTCATGGCAATAGAAGCATTCAGCCTCTTTTGGGTCAGAAGAAGGAGTAATGAAACCTTTCTTGGTTCCACTTGAAGAAGAGCCATCAAGGGTCCGAGCCTTGGTACCCTTCGATGATCTCTTTCTCTTCCTCCCTCGACTTTGCCCGATTGCCAAGACCGGAGTTGAGTCTGGAGTAGGAGTGATAGCAACCGACTTCCCCTTAAGACCTGTTTCTGCAGTCTTGAGAAGTCCCTGAAGTTTGCTGAGGGTGACCTCTTCCTTGTTCATGTGATATGTCATGCGGAATTGATCATAGCACGATGGTAAGGAGTGCAAAATGATATCTATTGCAAGCTCCTCAGGAAAGTTCACATTGAGCTTCAGCAAACGATCCACATACCTTTGCATTTTCTGCATGTGGCTCGTGACGGACTCTCCGTCCTTCATCATGGTTGTTATCATGGAGCAGATGACTTCGTACCTCTCTTGTCGTGCACTTTGATGGTATATTTCCATCAAATCTTGGTGCATTTCATAAGGGTAGAAGTCTTCATAAGACTTTTGGAGTTCAGCTGTCATGGTGGCCAACATGATGCAAGCCACCTTGGTTGCATCTCTTTCATGAGTATGAAAGTCAGCGATCTCCTGTGGAGTTGCAGTGGACTCGTCAATTTCCTTAAGCTCCTTGTCAAGGACATATTCTTTGTCCTCGTAGCGGGTAATCATCCTGATGTTTCTGATCCACTTATTGAAGTTGGATCCATCAAAGGTGACTTTCCCACACAGACTCATAAGAGTAAAGGAGCCATTAGGATTCGAGCCAGAAGCATTATTTGAAGACATCTGAAAAGGAAGGACAAGTTTAGTATAGATTTAAGAGAGTCCTTAATAAAACACCCAAATGTAATATTAAGGCTAGGATCCAATCACAATATAATATAACTTAGAAGAGGTATGCCGTAATCTAAGCTATACCATATTTGAAAGGTAGGTGAATGACGATTCACCAATTTCCACCACGAAAACCGAAATATTAGATATTTAGTTTTTATTGGTTTTAGAAATTCCTAGATTCTTTGAGATCCAATGAACTTTTCAAAGGCATGTTTCAATCTCGAGAGTGCCCTCCAAGTTTTGTGACTGGGATGCCGAGGATCACAAAACGAGGTGTGAAGTAACCATGCAAATCACTTGGTACCCTTATAGTTTATCACTCAATCGATGTGCCGGTAAACCACACACGCTCCACCGATACTATAATAAACCTTAAGTCACCCTTTACCTACCTTGTTAAGTCCAAGTTAGTGTGCCGGTTAACCACACACGCTCCACCAACGACTTAGACAAAGTGTAAAGTGTAATTTCATGGATTAGCACCTTATTCACATTTTTCCTAAAGTAACTAAGATTGGGAATTTAATAAACAATTAGTTACTTTATTATATTCATCATACTTTGAATGAGAATTTATAAGTCCTTGTCTTACCCGTTCGGCTAACGACCCTCCACCAGTCAAGCAAGCGGTGGGTGAGAATATTCACCCATTAAGTCACCATTTTATAGGCAACAACCTTATACCCACCTTATAGACCGGCTTCGTGAATGAGGCGTACTAGCGGTAAGACGACTTTATTCTTATACATATATATATATATATATATATATATATATATATATATATATATAATTATAATTATTAAATCATCATAATATAAGTATAAGGGTTGAATTTTAACTTTTAAAATTCTAGGGGTTGGAACTTAAAGTTTTAACTTAACTTTACTTGTTCCAAAACTTGAGGGCAAGTTTTGTAACTTTCAAAACTTTTCATTTCTTGTAACTTATGAGTTTAATAGAGTAATAAAATGAAGACTCTTCATTTTTCTAACTCTTGTGTTTTCTTAATGGTTTTAACTCAAGTGTGACTCTTGGTTTTCCATAACTTAAGGATAAGTTATGGACTCCATTAAAACACATTATGATCAAGAATTAATCTACCAATTAGGTTACAAATAATTCCTATGATCATCTAAAACATCATAAGAACAAGAACATGAATATGAACACAATCAAAAATTACATTTAAAACTTTGTAATTTTGATAACTAGTTGTTGTAAATGAATTAGCAAAGACATTACACCACCAAAAACAAGTTTTTCAATTACCAAAACAGTTTAGGGTAATGTTTCTAATTCATTTCTAGCAACTGAATCGAAAATCTGCACTCAGTCGAACCTACTCGCCGAGTGCATAAACTGACTCGCCGAGTTGGTTGAAGATACTCATGGACTCGACGAGTCCCCTTTATAGACTCGACGAGTCCATTCGCAGACAGCAAGAATTCCGATTCTGTTTTCAACTTTTAAGCACAAATAAGAACAAACAAGCCTAGGCTCTGATACCACTTATGGGTTTTGAGCATTCTAACACTTCCTAAGTGTACATGCAACCCTAATAACCTTGGATCTATGTTTGTCTAATTGTCATGCAAAGTTGAATTCCAAGGTTATATTCCTATCTAGCATACATGGGGAACAATTTTAACATAAAGTATAGATAGAATAACTTACCTTGTTGTTGTTTGTGTTCCTTGAAACCTTGTGAGCCTAGCACCCCAAGTGTGATGCCTCAAATGCTTCACACAACACCAAATGCTCTTGGAAGAACTTATGAGAGAACACACACTCTTCAAAATCGGCCAAGCCCTCTTGTTTCTTAGTGTAGCCGATTTTGGGTGGAGAACATGTTACTTATATAGTGTTGACACATCTAGGGTTAAACCCTAATATGTCATGACTCTTCATTTCCATGACCCATGGGTTTGTAACTCCCATGGAGCATCCATGGAGCATCCTATGGGTGGAACCCAACTTGATAGTCCATGGAGCCTTTTAGCCCACTATACAAGATATGGATGATTTACATAATCAACCCATATATTTAATTAGTTATCTTTTGATCACTTAATTAATTCTAAATTAATTCTTGATCAAACTAATCAAATAATATTATTAATATATTAGAACTTATAATATATTAATAATCTCCAAGTGTTATTTCTCTCATTTAGTCTATCCAATTGCATGGTGCCATGCAACCCAAATGGACCATGCCGGGTCGGGTCAAGTACATACCAGAAATAGTTATGGACTTAGACACCTTATCCAACACAAAGCATGTACAAAATTCACAAGAAAAGTACCTACGTATATCATAATAAAAGCACAACACCTCAAACTCAACATAAATAAGTGAAAGAATACATACCAGCCACAACATCGGGAGCTGCGCGACCCTCCTCCGTTGTCAACTGGAAGGCTCTCCCGCGAGCCTTCGGCGCCTCGGCCTTCACCAGCTGAACCTCAGTATCTCGCACGGCGGCAGGGGCAGATCCCTGTGGTGCTCCCTGTGCTGTCCCCCGCAGTTGCGGACACTCGGCCTTCCGATGACCCGTCTGGTTGCAATGAAAGAAAACCATGAACCCCTTGGGGAAATCCTTGGATATATGCCCCTCCTTGCCACATTTGTAGCAAGCACCCGATTGACAAGCCCCGTCATGTCCCTTGCCGCACTTCCCATAAGTGCGGCCCTTCTGGCCTCCAGATCTCGAATCGGCAGCCTTTGCCCACTCAGCTGCCGGCTAAGATTGTGCCGGCTGCCAATCCATCCCTTGAGACTTGGTCTCCTCCCTGGCCTGAGTCTCCAACTCAATCTCCCTCTTCTGGGCATTTTCCTGAAGCTCAGCAAATGTCCGGTAAATCGAGTTCGACACGAACTCCCGAATATCCCTCCTCAAAATGCCCAAATACTGGCTCATGTGTGCCTGCTCAGTAGACACCTGCTCATGGCAAAACATCGCCCTTTCATGAAATTTCCTGGTAACTACAGTAACAGAATCAGTGCCCTGCTTGAGGGTCAATAACTCCTGAGCCAGTCGTTCCCTCTCCACCAGGGGAACATACTCGTCTCTAAACATGGTGGTGAACCTCTCCCAGGTCACCCTTGAAATCTATGCAAGAGTGAAGCTCACCGTCACGAACTTCCACCAGTACTTCGCTCCCAAGCGAAGCTGGTTCAGCGCGAACCATACCCTCAGATGCTCCGAACATGAAAACGTGTAGAAGCATCCCTCAATATCAAAAATACATCTCATCGCAGTGATCGGATCCTGCATCCCGTCAAACTCTGGTGGCTTCGTGTTGCTGAACTCTCGAAACAACAACGAGTCACCTTCCTGAGGCCTGGAAGCAGCCTCAGCCTCAGCCTCGGTCACCATTGTGTACCGCTCATCAAAAGTCTCAATCAATGTGGTCTTGATAGACCCAAACATCTCTGGCATCTCAGCTCGAATCGCCGCTGCCACCTCATCGTTGATCATCTGATGAAGATCCTCGTCACTCATGCCGCTCGTCTCAGGTCTGTAGCGTGTCCCAACCATGATGTCTCTGAAATACAACATAATAATATTCTAGACTCACTCGAGCATACTCGCACTCGATAACTCAACCCTATTTTTTCCCTAGTACCCTAAGGATTCTTACTTAGAGTGCGCACTGCTCCGGTGTCTTCAATAGTATGGGCCTTATACTACTGTCCACACCGCATCGGTATTCACCCTAAGTCCTCCTTCTTGGATCCCAGATCGCAAGTGCTCTACACCTCGCTAGCATAGGCTACCCCTCGGTAAACCTCTCATAGCTCCTCACTACTACCTACTCGCTCTCAAGCATCTCATACCAGAAGAAATCTTCCTAGGCTAAGGCATCACAAATGAGGCCACTCTAGTCCTAATATGAGTACCTAGCCTACTCTAGCATGCATAGCATATCGCATAATATCTCATAACACATAATGTAAGGGTATTTTGGGAAATCACCGTTCGGGCGCTGGCCGATCCTACACACTGTTCTGTTCTACTTTCTCAAAATCTTTTATTCTTTTAGAAAAATTGTTTATGTTATGAAAAACTTTCTCAAATCCTCAGTTTGAGTTCAGATACACCCGAATCCCTCAAACCTAGTTCTGATACCAACTTGTAACCACGTAAATTTTCAACACAACTTTTTTTAAAAATTTTTAAATCATATTTTTCAGCATCAAAAACAATATCAAACAAACTATATCCAATGTCACCATAACAATCAAATCCCATAATCTCAAAACATAATCTTTATGAGTGTATACGGATCATGCCGGCGCCTTCCCGCGATCCTCACTAGTACCCGAAACACATAATACAACAACTGTAAGCATGAATGCTTAGTGAGTTCCCCAAAATACCACATACAACACATATGCCTTTCCAAGACATAAATCTGTGGGACTTTCCGGTCCAAGTGTCTCAGGGGACTTCCGTCCCGGATCCCGGTAGACCTTCCGGTCCTACCTGTATCGACCTTCCGGTCTGTAATCTCCTGACCTTCCGGTCCATGTCATCTTGACCTTCCGGTCCACATCATCTTGACCTTCCGGTCCTTATCATACATAACATACATAACACATACATATCACATAACAACATATAGCACAAACATCTCATAGCATATAAGACCTTCCGGTCACACATAGGTACCCTTCCAGGTACAGTATAGTGAGAAGACTCCCCTCAATGAAGTCGGATAAACTCTCGTGCTCAACATCCCGACCTAGCCTCCTCCTATCATTCAAATAACATTCTCGATCAATATTCTCTCATGGTCTCATCTCTAAAGATTGGGTAGAAGGCCATTCTACCCCTTCCTGAACTCTCTTGAATCAGTCTTGACCAGAACCCTAAGGTCAATGAAAGTCAATGGTCAAACTTTGAACCAACTCGTCGAGTGCACATGGACAACTCGGCGAGTCCATGTGGGTCCTTTGAATCCTTCTAGCCTCTCATGGCACCTTGAGTCATCCCTCCACTCGACATGCTCCTCATGTTACGAATCGTGGGGAAACCCCGAATCGACTCGTCGAGTCCACTTATGAACTCGGCGAGTTGCTTCCATGTTCTTACTCAAATGACCTTCTAAAGTCAGATCTGCTTCTCTAATCTATAGATCTGACCTTCCCAAACATGGTAATCACGTAAAGGTCGAATCTTGGTACACATGCAACACCCAAAGCTTTTTTTGGTGAAATAACCTCTAAAATGGCCTCCTAGGCTCATAACTCAAAAGGTATGTCATAAAGTAGAGTGGTAAGGACTCTCTGGACCTCTTAAGGTCCAGATCTATGAACCATTTCGCCTTGGGACTTCACATACTCCAGATTCAAAATAAAAGACGCATAAAGAAAACCCTAGATTCCACTAGAATCATATAAACATGAGAAGGGCACAAATTGTTACCTCCAACAGCTTCCTCTGATCAAATAGAAGTGGATCCAAGCTCCTCAACTCGCTTAGCTTGTTCTACCTCCTTCATTCTTGCTAAAACACACAAGAAATGTTGAATTAGTCTTCCTCTTGCACCACAAACGATCTCTCTGCTCTCTAGGGTTTCTCAGGGGTGTAGTGGCCGCAAATGGAGGCCATAAAGGCCTTTAAATATGACACAAACCCCGAGATATAGGGTTTCAATCCATAGTGTGGACTCGTCGAGTCCACCCTTTCCGGCTCGTTAAGTCCGTTCATTAATCCAGTCAGCACACGCGATCCTACTCGACGAGTCTACGCCTCAACTCATCGAGTCCCTCTCTTTTACTCAAAAGAATAAATGATCAAACATAATACCTTGGAATCCGGATGTTACAGGAAGGTAGCATATGGCTATACTACTGAAAGCACAGGACCCATACGCGTAGCAAGAAAGTCACAACCACTATAGTTTAGTTGGGAGTTGATTCCCTCTTATTTATGCGGATTATTTAATATCTTCTTGGTGTCTTTTCAGTATGGTGGTTAAGAGACGCTTTGTGACTAGATCCGGATCAGGAGATGGCAGTCAGGAGGGACCGGAAGTGCCCGAGGTTGTTGTTCAGATGGGGTTGGATGAACTGGAAGCCATGATTCGAGAGATCATGCATGATGAGGTTGCTACTCTGTTCTAACAGAGTAGAGCATTTCGCTGATAAAGTAGTGTACGCTGACAGAGTAGAGCATTTCGTTGGGGAACGAACACACATGATGGGATTGGTGATCGAGAAGGTTGAACAACTACTTAGGAACTCTGGGATGGTCCATGTAGAAAGTATGGGTAGATGTGGCAGGTAGTATGGGCCCGTACTACTGAAAGTAGTGGACCCATACTCGATACAGGGAGCATTCCAGAGGTTTTAAGTAGCAGATCGATAGGTGATATCATGGTTCAAGTACCATGATTTGTAGCAAATTGAGAGGTGATGTCATGGTTCGAGTACCCTGATTTGAGGCGGATTGAGGAGAGAGAACTGGTTTGAGTACCATGATTCGTAGTAGATTAAGAGGAGATAACATGGTTTGAGTACCATGATTTTTAGCAGATCGAGAGGTGATGTCATGGTTCAAATACCCTGATTTGAAGCGGATTGAGGAGAGAGAACATGGTTCGAGTACCATGATTTGTAGCAGATTAAGAGGAGATAACATGGTTTGGGTACCATGATTCATAGCAGATCGAGAGGTGGTCACATGGTTTGAGTACCATGACTCGTGATGGTTAGTGCTTCTGGTTTTACCAGTTTTTCCGTTGTGGTTGGTTCGACTGAGATTAGATGTGAAAGAATATGGAACCAGAGGGCCATGTTGAATGATTTTCAAAGGAGCATACATTCAGAGGGAAATCAAGTTAGTTTCTTAGGGATTTTGGTAAAATGCCAGTTGGAGTCGCAAGACTCAGGCATGAGTAGAAGATGGTAATCTATGGAGGAGTACGGTTTGAATTGAGCAATCGGGCGATAGAGGAGATGTCACCTTTTGTGACCTGAGTGGTGTTGTCCCCGTTTCTTGTGGGACACAAGAGAGATATGGAGACTTCTAGTTTCTGAGCTTGGGGGTAAACCTATGGGGTAGCATTGGCTGAGATGGTAAAGGGGGAGGAAATACCCTATTTAATATAGTTGGGCATGTGTTAGTAGCAGTGTCAGGTAATCAAGAAGAGCATTTTGGGGCGGTGGTTTACATTGTCTAAGTTGTGTATCGGCTATGAGAGTGAGGTACCTTGATTTTATGATTATTCCCACGTCGGGAGGCTGATCAAGGAATCAGTGACGAGGTGCGTGATAGTGCATTATTTCCAGATTAAGAGTCAGATCTGTTTCGGAACAGTTGGGGTATCCGGCGGTGTGTCGGTCTGAGGTATTCAAGATGACTAGAGGCAGTCACATTGGGAGGATTTCAAGATTTTTGGTCAGAGACATGATATTTGGAGATTGCTTGGTTCCATCGGGAAGGTCCTTGAATGATTGCGTAGTACGTTTCAAGAGTCAAGTGTGACATACCTGGTGAAACAGTCTATGGAATTGATTGTTGACATGCCAATGGGTGATGGTTTGAACCCTGAGTGGGGGAGAATTTGGTACTCTATTGAGGGGATCAGTGATCCATTCAATTACGTTTAGAGAAATGGTTATGGAGGTCTACGGTGCAGACACATGTGGCCAGGGTTATTGGTGGTCGAGGCGAGGGCAGAGCAAGATAATGCATGTTGTATGTGTTCAGGAAAGGGCGAGTGTCTCCACGGCAGGTGGCCGTTGGTCAGAAACCATATGGTGGTTAGAAATTCTTCAAGGTTGGAATGTAAATTCGAGGTGGTTGGCTCGAAAGGATAGTTTCGACGGAGGAGAACTTTGGGCTTAATGTATGGGTTTTGAGCAATAAAGGAGAGAGTTTCGGATGGTCATCAACGTGTTTTGAGTCATTAACGATTCCTCCATGTTCCAATTGAGAGTTAGGGTACTCCAAAGTTGCGAGTTGTGTGAGGGGAGGATCATTTGTGAGATTCTGAAAGGATGCGTGTCTATATCTGAGTATGACGCTGTAAGTAAGAGTTCAGTGGCCGAGGCAAGACATTGTGAGGTTCTGTGATGGTGTACCGAGCTATCCGAGTATAATGTTCTAAACTTCAGATTATTTTGAGATTTGAGTTATGAGATGGCGAAGGGTGTATCAGGTGCCTATGGTTCCAGTAGGAACCCTTTCAGCTAATTGACATCGAGCGAGATTATATGAGAATGTGAATTGCAGCGAGAAAAAGTGTTTCATTCCGACGGTGGTCGCCAGGAGTAGTGATGCTTAGCCGGGTGGGTGTGCGTACCTATCTATGTTTGGTCGTGAAGCGTAAGTTAGTGATTGCGGTGAAGTAATGACTTGAGGATGAGATTGTGGGGTGATAAGAGAGGGTTTTGTGATGCTACAGGGAGTTGTAGTACTCACTAGTCAAAGACAGGGGGTTGTGATGCTACAGGGAGCCGTAGTACTCACTAATCAGTGATAGGGTGTTGTGACGCTACGGGGAGCCGTAGTACTCACTAGTCAGCGAGAGGGTGTTGTGATGCTACGGGGAGCCATAGTACTCACTAGTCAACGAGAGGGTGTTGTGATACTACGGGGAACCGTAGTACTCACTAGTCAGTGAGAAAGTGTCGTGGTGCTGTGGGGAGCCGTGTTAGTCGTTAGTCAGAGAACGAAGCAGGAGAGTTCTTAGGCTTGAGTAACCTTATTGGACCGAGTCTTCAGGAACCCGATGGCCAGACCAGGAGAGAGACACAGGTCTCTATAAGGACTGGGAATCATTATATTATGAGTTAGGCTGTGGAGACCGCAATCGGACAGAATCGGAGAAGTGATGTATGCATAGACTGCGATTCATGGGTCACAAGTTGAGTGTTTCGTTGGGATGAGTGGTTCTAATTTTGTGCCGAACCAGACTCTCGAGTTGAGTTTGATTCTAGTGGCGTATTGAGTAGGCGGAATGAGATTCCGGATTCAGAGATGGATTTCATTTTGGAGGGGGTATTGTTTTTCATCTAGTGTCTTAGACCTGAGTGGGTCGGTTCGTTGGTATGGGAAAAACCGTGAGACGCATGGAACTAATGGGTAGTTGACGACTAAGGTCGAGGGTGAGATGATTTCAGTTGGGAGTATAGTAATTGTATGGGGTAAAGCGAGCTTCTTGAGTTGTGTGTCACAGTGGGTTGAGATAGTTATTATGAGAAGGAAGCCAGTGAGACGTTTTGAGTATGCAATGGGTAACTTTTGGAGGTTCAACTGCTGGGTCGGGAGACGACCTGATGCTCAGTCTTGAAAGGGATATTGAGAAGGGAGCTGGATTTTATGATGTTAACTGTTTGAGGATACTTCTGAACAAGCATGATCAGCGTATGTGTATGAGGACATGGTGTTGAGGGTTCGTTGTTCAGATGGGTTTTGATTGCAATACAGTGGATGGGTCCCTGGTGTGATGTGATCCTTTCATTCCTTGGTATATGATATGGATTGTTTATCATGCCTGGGATGGGTGATCGGTAGCCAATTTTGGGCATTGACTTGTTTTTATCTGTCCCAACGAGAGAATCAGAGGGGAAGTGAGTTATCGGGGTTTGTTATTCGAGGAGCGAATAACGTGGTGTTATCTTGAGAGGACGGTGTGACTGTGAGACAGGCCACTACAGTTTCCACATTCTGGAGAGTTAGAAGGGGTATCGTAGTGGCCGATGGGTCTGGCCTTTTTCCAGGGAGGAGTTCCTGTTTGGATTCAGGTGTCCAACTAGGAAGATAGCTGTGTGGTATGAGATCCTTTCGGTGGTGCTGTTCGGTTATTGGATTCGATCTATATGTTGTTGATGAGCGATTTCGATGACGAAATCTAATTTAAGTGGGGGATAATTGTAACATCCGAATTTTTAGGGTTATTATTGTGTATGTTAATCTTGAGATTTAAGGAGAGACTCGACGAGTTGAGGGTCCAACTCGACGAGTCGAGTCAAGTTGCTCGCGTGGATTTAATGAGTGGACTCAACGACTTAGAGCACCGACTCGCCGAGTAGGTGTTGGAAAGAATAGAGATTATTACAATTCACTCGATTCATACGAACTACAAATACTTTTTTTTGGAAAGAATAGAGATTATTTTTTAAATTTTGTCTATTTTATATTTTTATTAATTTATTCTTCTTTTGTAATTACATATTTTAAAACATGACAAAGACCGATTTCTATTTGTCGAAGCAAGCTCGAAACTTGTCCCCTATCCCGACCAAAATAGTTTATTTCTACATGAATTTCGTTATTCTTGTGATTTAATTCTCTCTTTTTCCCTTTTAATGTAATATATAAAAGATATTATTTAAATTTTTATAATTTAAAGTATACCCCAAAGGGAAGAATATGGCAAAAAGTAAAAAGAAAAAAAAAGCATGAGCCTTTTTAACTTTAAGCTGGTTGGTCCAATTAAAATAAAAAGCTATTTGAGCTTGAGACTTAAGCATGGTATAATGTATATAATCCAGATAAGTGATATACTAGTTGTTTGCTCTATGGATAAATAAATAAACACACACATTCATACATGTATACATACACACGTATATATAGATTGTATACATAAAAGTATATTTTTAACATGAACCTCGTGGGTACATCCGCATGTGCAACTGCAAACATAGTTGTGATTTTTTAGATACGTCAAAATTGCACGGATAAGCATGTGTTTTTGAATAATGATAAAAGTGGTGGGTGTCTACAAGTTGTCAAGAGTATCATTGTCACGAAATAATAACAACAAATATATTTATTTTATCCATGAAATATGACCTAAAAACATGTAATCATATTGTATAAGTTTCATATTATATATTGTTATATTCGATAAAAATATAAATATGTTGCTATTATGAGTAAATAATATAAATACATTGTTATTTTGAGTAAAAGAATATAAGTATGTTGCTATTACTAGTAAAATATAGAAATATTAATATACATTAAATAAAGTTGATATTCCCCATTTAAAAAAAATGAATTACAAAAATGACAATGATACTCCTCTAATCAAATCGAGTATAATCATTGTACTGAACATTTTCTCCATTCATGTGTTCGAACAAGGTTCTCTAAATCTCCATTTTTTCTATATTTAGTGGCACATCAAAAACCATATATATATATATATATATATATATATATATATATATATATATATATATATATATATATATATATATATATATATATATATATATATATATATATGTATATTTTTTTTAAACCAATTCTAATGAAATGCTTATATTACTGTTTATGATATTTTTTCCCACATCTGTTTGTTCATAAATATATGATTTTTAGTATAATAATTAATAGTGAAAGCGAGTATATTAATCAATTTTTCATTGACTATACACACGCATTTGAGTGTGATTGAGCATAGCATCAAATGCTAATAATGACTTCTCACATTTATGGATACTTCAATTTTTTTGGAGATTGAATTGAATGGTTCGCATGAGGTGTTTATCAAGAAATGAGTAGTTTTTGGAATCTATTAATTGTCCTTTCTTCTCCTTTTTCTCTTTCAATTAAAGCATCTACTTGATAGTTGACCTTATTGATGTTTTCTTTCTCTATATATCATCAATTAGATGTTTTTGAACCTTTCAAACGATCATATGGTCTCATGGAACATTCATTCATATTTAAGTACACTTCCATGTTTCAAGAATCATAAATGACTTGATCATCATTCGGTATCTAAGGCGTTTCGGGATGATCAGATGCTAAGGGGAATGTTGTCTGGCCCAAAATCTTTCATGAAATCAGGATTTCAAATGAATTTGAAAGATTTCGGACCAGGCTTCATTCCCCTTAACTGGTTTTCTATGTGGATACGATCTCATCCGTACTTACGCTACATAGAGGTTTGTGTTGCTTATATTGATAAATTTTGTTTACTTTTCTTTATCAAATCACATCTCCTTGTATTTTTAGAGACTGAGGAATAATTGACGCATAATTAATCCCTTAATATCTTCATTCAATAAACCCTTCTGAATTTTGTAATTTTACTTGGTTTTAAAGAGTGTAAACCTGATAAAAGACTGTTTATATTTTTGAAAAAGCAAATTCATTTATAATATATATTGTTAACGCTAATTTTGAACTGTATACACCATGTTTACAAGAAAAACTCATAGATTGATAGTATGTAGGAGGAGATTGAGCTTTTAAAAATGATAATCTATAATTTAGTTTGTCACAAACCCAATAAAAAGCAGTCTGAATTTCTTTCAAACTTAAAATGTAAAACTGAAACACTATTAGGATATAATTTGATTAGATTTTGGTGTGTGGTGAAATGTTGGTCTTATATATACCCCACGTTTAACTAGCCTATTACTTTTACGTATTCTGAATAATCAGTATTTATTTTTATTTTTTTGAGGGAGACAACATAGGACATTAGGACCTACAGCTAGGGCTAACTTGGGCTCCGAATCGGATCATTTGTTAGCCCATGAAAGTCTAAATGGGGCAACGAACAATGAGCTCACTCGTCTCTCTTCTTGCGTCCATGTAACACCACAGCTTCCTCTCTTCTATCTCTTTTGTCTTCATCTCCGACTGCACAGAGCACCAGCGACGCCCTAGCACATCCGGCCAACGTCACACAGCACGCCGGAGCCGACGTCGGACGCCATCTCTTATAAAAATCGTAATTCTCTTTCACAATGTGACGTTTTCTTTTGATTTTTCTTGCTGAAATCGGTGCTAATGTTGGTGAAATCGGTACCATATTTGATTAATTTCTGAAATCGGTACCATATTTGATCAATTTATAATGTTGGTGTAATCGGTACCAAATTCGATAAGGAAATGGGCGCTAAAGCAACTCAAGGTTTCTACATTACCATTGTTGTTCTCTCTTTTAGTTTCAATTGAGACAGGAAAGTCAATTCACATACAGCAAAGTTTTGTGTCCCTTTTTTCTAGCACCCGTTTTTGTATGATCCGTGATTTAGGCATGATCAACATGATTACAGGGTTTTTTATTTTCTATTGGTAAAGTGTATTTTTAACTTCTAAAAGTCTTTTCATAATCCTATTATAATGCAAACTTGAGTTTGCAAAATCTTTAATAATTCTGTTTCTAGTTATTATTAATGGGATTTTCTAATATAGGTAAGCACATATTAGAAAATCCCATTATTAATAAGCACAACATACAAATTAATTAACGGCGATACCTGCTTCAATTCCGATGCGTTTTCCTGTAAACCAACATTCGGAAAAACTAGGTCAAATCTAGGGACTATATATATATTCATGTGAGACGACCTAATTTTGTAAAACCGTGAGATACAATCCTAGTCACTCGTTTAGTAGATAAAAAAACATTTTTAAAATACAAAATAATTGAAAATTTTATTTTCAAATATTATTTTCGGAATTTATATTTTCCAAAAAAACCAAAATTTTAAACATATTCTAATAGAATATTAGAATATTCTCAAAATCTGACAAATTTAGTAGAATATTCTAACATTCTAAAAATCACATAAGAATATTTATAGTGTAATATTCTATTAGAATATTTCACATATTAAAAAAAATGGTAATTTTTTATATTTTTTTTAGGTAATTAAAATTTCGAAAATAATAATTAATTTTTTTTTTTTGGACTTTTCCTTATATTTTGTATTTTAAAATTATTTTTAGATTTGGTCCCACGGTTTCAAAAAATTAGCATGGTCTCAAATGAACCTGATGTTACACCCCCGAACCAGACGGCGAAAACGTCCGGGGGCTCGTGTGACTAACAATTGAATAATCATCACAATTAATATACATGAAACATAACACATTCATCATCAACATTACATAATACAACCAACATTGTTTACATTAAGTACATTGTTAAATTACATAAGTTCAAATTGTTAAAAATACGACAAGTGATATTACATTAACAAAACCAAACACACTTGCAATTCTTCCAACTTAATGATTACCTGAGAATACAAATTATTTTGAAAACGTCAACATATATAATTTTGGTGAGTTCATAAGTATGGTTAAATAAAAGTCTTTGTATCTTTCGTTAAAACTCAGAAAATCCGATATTTTCTGTATAATGTCTGAAAATGATGTGAAAATCAAGTATAAATGCATGTGTGAATTTCATAGTTGTAACTTATAAGAGTATTGTTTAAATTCGTTGTATCGTGAATAAATGATAAATGTATAAGAATATTTTTCCCAAAAACTCCGATAGTTTCTGTCTTAATGTCTACTTCTTGTTGATTAAGTGTTTTCGTGTTGACACAATTAAAGAATTAATATTCTACGTGTTTACGTGGTGTTGAATCCCTACATGAGCCGTTATAACCATGCATGATAATGACTAAGTTACCCGTCTTGACATTTTTCCAAACACCGATCTTGCTAAGGATGTTGTCGCCCTAGACTGGCCTAGTCTAGCTGTAGCGAACAACTAAGGCGTGGGGGGTCACCCCGTATAGATCTATATACAAACTCTCGCTTTCCATCCAAGAAACTCTGATTATAACTCCAGACTACGATTGTACACTTAGAGGTGCTAACCGGCAAGTCTCACTAGATTCTCAACCTTTCCCGTTTGATAAGATTTTCCCCATGTTTAATGTTTTACGCGTAGGTTATAGATTTTTCCATTCCAAAGGTAAGTATACAAATTCATAAACTATGTAAATGTATATTTACGATCTACAAAGTATGTGAATTTTCATTCCAAACCCTATTAACATGTAAATGGGCCACAAATGTCCGATAACATAATAAAAGGGTAATTTATGCCCAATAGGCATGAAAGTGAGCCACAAAGACCCAATAAACATGTAACCTATAAATTAGGCCCAAATTAACATGTAAGTGGGTTGTAAGGCCCACTAAACATGTCATGGAAAACATTAGGCTCAATATACACTTAATTGGGCCCAATGGCCAAGATCGTGAATATTAGGTCCAATAAATAATTATCGACATGTTTCGTTCGTTTTTTTTTACTCCGTTGTTTGTTTTTGCTCGATGTTTATTAGATTGATAATAAAAATATCTTCTTCTTTTTTTTTTTCTTTCTAAAAACGACATTTTTTGGCAAATAACCTTCCAATGTTTAATTAAGGCCCAAAGTTTGTAAAAATGACACTTTAGTCCATAAATTATAAAAATTTGCAGTTTTGTCTCAAATGTCTAAAAATTTACGGTTTTAGTCCAAAAAGTTTTATTTTCACTTTTAGATACCTGTTTTACAGAAAAGCGCATTTTAAACCCCTTGTTTGTAAAAAAAATTCGGCCTAATTTTGGAAAAAATTACATTTGGTCCAATTTGAAAATAAATGTTATTTTTACCCTTAAATTTGGTTTATATACATTTATGATCCAAACTTTGGCTAATTATCATTTCTAACCCCAAAAACTTCAATTTTTTTTTTTCGCAATTTGGGCCCCAAAAACTCTAAGGCCCAAATGTTGGCTCATTAAGCTTAAATTTTCATTTTGACCCTTTTTAAAGTATGATTAACATAGAAATACCTTTATTTTCATGTAAGACATGTTTGGCCCTTATGGAAGCTTAAATGACACTTTTTACCCTTATTTTTTTTGTTTTCTTGACAATTTTGGACCTTTAACAAGGTTGTTGTTGAAATCTTTTGTATCTTAAACATGTAACCATTTTTGGCTTGATAATGTTATGTATATAATTGTTGGATTAGTGTCTAAGTCCATAACTATTTTGGTATGTACTTGACCCGATGGTGCATGGTCCTTTTGGGTTGCCTTCACCAAAGCAACTTGATAGGATGATTTATGGAGAGTAAGGATTAAATATGATTTATTAATGTATTATGAGAATAATATATTAAAGGAGAAATCATATTGTTTAATTAATATTAGTCAATAATTAATTGGTAATTAGTTTTGTGACTAAAAGAGATTAATTAAACTTAAGGGACTGGAATTGTAATTATAGGATAATTGCAATTTGGGCCATGGATTGCCTTGTATTAAGGGACGGACGAATTCTAATGGGAAACCCATAAGGGAATCGTCCATGGGCTTAATAAAAGGAGTCTATGGGTTGCTTAGGGCTTAAGCATCCAAATTAGGGTTTCCTTGTTAGATAACCCTAATAGCCCAACTATATAAAGAACCCTTAAGGCTCAAAAACGTGGCTAATGTTCTTGTAAGGGTTTACACATGTTTTTGGCAGCCTCCATCCTCTCTCCTCTTCATCCTCTTGCTTATGGTGTTTGTGAGCCATTAGAGGAGTGACACTTGTGACTCTAAGCCTTCCAAAGTCAATACAAGGAGATTTGGGATTGTTATTGCTACATAACAATCAAGGTAATACTATAAACTTATTCTCATGTTAATATGATTATATGTATGCTAGAATTAGGGTTTATAGTCTTGGATTCATAGCATGTACAATAGAGAAACCTAGATCCAAGCATTAGGGTTTGTATGAGCACATAGGATGTCTTATGACCAAAACCCATCAGTGGTATCAGAGCCTTGATTGGTTTCTATTGTATTGATACATATTTGATCGTAATAAGCCCTGAAAATCGATTTTTTTGAGTTTTGAAGGTTTGACTCGCCGAGTCACTTGGTGAACTCGCCGAGTCAGCTGATCTCGACGAGTCCAAGCCCGACTCGACGAGTCAAAGTGTCTGACAGCTCGTTTTCGCGATTTTCTTCCTGCTTTGGTTTTGGATAATTACCATAAACTCGTTTTTGTGATAAAATCCGAATTTTTTCATTATTATGTGATTATCCTTACCTAAATAGAAGATAATTGTCAAAATTTAGATAATCACTTGTTTTTTTAGATAAAGTTTGATTATTTGTAATTTAGATTTGAATTATCTTGTGAAATAGTTTCAATTTTCCCCTTTAGGTTTTATAGTTTAAATTTGAACCCAAAAGTTTTGAAGTTTTGAAATTTAAATAGTTAAAACCCTAATGTTTTGAAAAAGGTTTCAAAACTTGCCCTTAAGTTTTGGAATTTAAAAGTTGATTAAAAGTTTAATTAGAAATGTTAAATTCTAAAACTCTAGTAATGTTTTGAAAAGTTCAATCACACCCTTATGGTTTTATTAATTAATTAAGGAGTATAATTAAAAGAGGTTTAATAAATCCATAAAAGTTTAGGTTAACCTTTTAATTGAATTAAAAGTGTAATTGTTAAAGTTAACCATATAGTATTTTAAAAGTATAAAATACACCCTATACTCTATATAACATTAAAAGTCTAACATTATATATATATATGTATGAGTAAAAGTCAGTCTTACCGTTAGTAGGCCTCATTCACGAAGCTGGTCTATAAGGGGTGTTTAAGGAAATTGCCTATAAAATGGCGATTGAATGGGTATCCACTCTTATCCACCGCACTATTGACTAGTGGAAGGTCGTTAGCCGAACGGGTAGGATAGGACAAAACCTTCCATTATAAGTATAATGAAATACAAAGTAACTAAATGTTTTTAAAATTCCCAATCTTAGTTACTTAGGCAAAGTGAATTGATGCAATTCCATGAAATTACACTTTGTACCCTTGCGAAGACGTTAGTGGAGCGTGTGTGGTTTACCGGCACACTAAATGGTTCTAAGCAAAGGTAGCAAAGGGTGACTCAATGTTTGTCATAGTTCGGTGGAGCGTGTGTGGTTTACCGGCACATCGAATATGTGATTGTAACATGTGAGGGCACCATGTAGTTTGCATGGTTATTCACACCCGCTTTGTGATCCTCGGCATCCCAGTCACAAACAAGAGGGGCATATCGAGATTTAAACATGCCATTGAAATGTTCAATGAATCTCAAAGGATCTAGGAGTTTTCATAGATTTAAAACTTAAATTTCTTTTTTGTTTTTCATGGTGGAAATTAGTGAATCGTCATTCACTTACCTTCAAATGTTCTGCAATTTGGGTTACGGCATCCCTCTCCCGAGTTGTAGAATATTGTGTTGGGTCCTAGCCTTGGAATTTCATTTGGGTGATTTACCAAGGACTCAATCAATCAACTAACTTGAATTCTTTTTTCTCCCGATGTCAAAGTTCGACAACTATGGTCTTCTCAAATCCCGTGGAACAAGCATTCCACATGAAGATGATATTCCACGATTCGATCGAGGAACAAGAAATCATGCTTCACTTCCTCCTCCTCCTCCAATTATTCTCCCTAACCTACAAGATTGTAAAATTGAAAGGTTCAATATCACTCAAGCCCTTTTGGCAAGTAAACATAAAGAGGGCGAGTCGGTGTGTGCACACGTCTTAGGGATGAAGTCACACATTGATAGGTTAATAATGATGGGATCCGTTGTCGGTGAAGCGATGGCTGTTGATTGGCTTCTTCAGTCACTTCCTAACTCATATAGTGAGTTCGTAAGAGAGTACTATATGATGAACCGCGACGTGACCCTTATGGATCTCACCTATATGCTTATTGCTGCTGAATCCGCAATGGTTTGGCGCAATATAAAAGCAAAGTTGATTGGTGAATCTGCCTTCAAGACCTCTATGGATATAGACAATGGCAATGAAAGACATGCAATGATCAAAAAGTTTGATCATAAGAGAAAGGCGATGTCTGAAGTAGTTCCATATGTTGTTCCAAAGGAGTCAATTTGCTTTTATTGCCAAGAGAAGGGGCATTGGAGAAGAAGTTGCCCTATTTACCTAAGAGATCTAAGAGATGGGAGAGTCAAAAGTATGACTACACTTTAGGTAAGAATCCACTATCTAGCTCCATTAAGTTCCTATTCATTGATTCTTAATACATGATGTGATAAGATTGCATTTGAATGTTTTGAAGGATCGGTGAAAAAGAAAGGAAGCTTGATAAGAGAGCAAGATGAATCTAATCACAAGAGATGGATCTTGATCGCATGGACTTGAAGATTAGATTTTGAGCTTAGATAGTCATGATAGAGTTGTTAGAAATTTTCTTTTTACATAGTTTTCAATAGATTTTGCATTGTAAGGACAAATGTTTTTCCGCTGCTTTTATAAATGAAATAAATTTTGTTTAACTTATTTATTTGTTTACTTCCTTGCAATGAAATCGTAATGAAAATTGGTGTTTGCATATTTCTACAACGAATGGATGTGATTCTTAGTTATGTTATTTATGGAAATGTCAAGAATTTACCAAATAGGGAGAGTTTCTCATCGCCCAAGTTTCAATTGGACAGAAACTTGGAATCATGCAACGTGGATGCACGATGAATGAGAAATTTCGTATTTGGAAATTGGACTAATTCATTGACAAAGTGTCAAGTGAAGGATTAGGAGATCGAGTACACAAAGTTGTGTGTTGATCAAGTTCACCATAAGAGTAACAAATATATTCGTCATGATTTACTAAAGGCTTAGTAAATATGATTACACTTACAAGATTAAGTGTAATTTTGAATTGATTAAAGGGTTTAGATCAATAGCAAAACGAATAAGAAGAATCAAGTAGGCAGAAAGATAAGAGTTTCTCCATTCTAAGAAGAAGGGAGAGTAGCTTTTATGCTTTATGATAGGTCTTAATGATTAAGAACCATATCTCAATTGATCCTCTAATGAGTCTTGGTACAATTGTATGTCCAAGAAGAGGAATCAAAGATTGAAGAAATGGTCAAATCAAGAAGTCAATCATACTTCGTTCCAAAACAAGTCTTAATGTCAAGATTGTGACATTGAGTGAATAGTATTAAGAAGGTTTATAACATTCATCAACTGTGGAAAGTTGTGATGTCTTGAATAAGACAAAGACCAACTAAGACCAAAATTATGAAGTGTTTTGTTTTGATATAAGCTACACTAACTCTTGAATATTTGTTTGTCAAGAAATGTTTTTGATAAGAGAATCTTATATGTCAAGGAGTCAGTGGGAGTCTTAATGGTCTCGAAAAGTTTCAAGAACAAATCAAATAAACCTTATCGATCATCACTAGCACACGAGTTGAGGTTTACAACCTATCGTGAAGACATTATTTTGTTTCTGTGCCAATCCAATCGAGTTAATTATGCATGTGAGTCCTATGAGTTCTCATTTGAATGCGTAAAAGGCAAGGACCTTGATCAATGAAAGGTGCATTGATAGGAAAAAGGTAAGATGCTTAACTACTTGGAAGACGTGGTGGGCAGCTGTGCTACCATAAGGCAAGAAATCAAGATTAAGAAAGTTCGATCCATATGAGTTTGAATTTGTCGTAAACTTTGGTTTTAACAAATTCACATGGATAGGAACACATACACCGTTTAAATCTAAGTGTCATAAGATTTCCTCCTTCATGAAAATGATTGTGAGGAAATGCTTTCACTAAGAAAGATTTTAAAAGATAGTGATTGTAAAAATTGCATTCTTGAATTCGATCATGGTTACGAAATCCCTTTCCGTAATTTGAATTGTGAGGTTTGGCAATTAGTCTTAATTGTTAAGACACACATATGAACTATCTAAGGCAAAAGTGTATAAGTTCAAGAAGTCTTGATAAAAGATTATCAAAGCACTAAGTATTAGAAACATGAACTTAAGAAATTCAATAAGTATTGTTTTTCTGAAAGTTAAGATGTTGATGAATACATGTCGAAGCTAGTGGGAGCATAAGTGTTATGTTTTATAATAATCATCATGATAGTGGGAGCATAAATGTTATGATTGTATGATTATTAAGGCAAGTATTGCATAGTTGGCAATATTAATTATAGAAAACAAGAGTCATACTTTGCAAAGTTGTAAGAGTTGAAAGGTTGTTTTGCTATAATTAAGGGAGAGAATATTATGCTTCATTTCAAATCTAAAGGATTAGGTTGTGAAATGTTAATAAATTTAGTCAAAGGTACATAGTGTATTCTTAAAATTTCGATTATGATTACGGCATTCCTCTTCACAATTCGAATTTTGAGAACATAGCAAATAAAACATTGTGCATCATGTCCCATACGCTTCGGGTATAGGATCGATTGCAAATGCTTTAATGTTTGACCATTCTAAAATTTTCCAAATGTCTAGCGCATTTAGAGGGAAAAGGGACTAGAATCGGTTTTGACTAAAATAATTAAACAACTGTCAAAGAACAATCCAAAGTTCGACGAGGATTGGTTGCTTGTGAGTAGTTGGAAGCATGGTATTAATGGACCATGTTGACATTATGATGAATAGAAAAGATTCTATTAAGAAATGATTTGTCATATGGAAAGTATGGAAATGTATCTATATTGGGAAGTAAATATTGAAAATCTAGATTAGAAACTTTTATGCAAAAGGATGTTCAAAGGAATGTACTTTGAGTGAGAGACATCACATCTAAGGAATTGTCTTGTAACAATCTCCGTTAGAGGACTTTGTAATATCATTGGCAATAGTCTTGGAGACTTTGGTGCAGTGACATTACAAAAGGATCGTTGCATAAAGTGTTAGAATCTAGTATATTCTATAAGTAACAAGAATTTGATATTCTTACACTTAAGAAAATGGATTTGGAGTTGTAAAATGAGAATGATTGGAAATGTGTTCAATTTGTCTATTTCACAAAAGTAAGAACCATAGGTAAACATTGTGTGCATGCTAGGAGCATGGGACAAGTGTTGGAATTCAAGTAAGAAGTTGATTACCCGAAACGACAAATAATGAGTAATCGGTATGGTGATAAATAAAACGTGTTTTGTTTATACTCAAAGGTTTGAGGCCATATGGGATTAGTATTATTCTTGTGTTTCACCTTGCATGTTTTGAATTCCAGAATAATTGAGTTTATTAAGAATAATCGAATTATTCAAACGGGCCACAGTCGTTCATATGTTGGAAGTAGGTATGAATGAAGATTGTCGTGAATTGGTGTGTGGATTGTCTAAAAGAATATTAGACATAAGAAAATGTTTGCTGCAACGTTCATGAGTGCTTATGAATATGATTTGAGCATTGGATTAAACCCACGCTCACTTGTATCACTATCTCGAGTGATTAGTGAGACGATAACATCTTATATTCTTCAAACCAAGATGTGTGAGTTGTATCTTGCGAATCGGTTGCACATTGATAATATGTAAACGCACTAGTAACTTGGTGTTATAAAACATATTGTTGTGTGTGATTCGGTGAGTGAGTGCAAGCAAGCATTGTATCAAAGTTTATCCGTTCCTTTTATTCAAAGAATAAAAGCGATATCTTTGGGCCCCTCGATGGTTTAGTGATGACATACGTAAATGCTCGGCCGGGCTAGGGCTAATTTGATTTGTTCAATTAGTCTGTCGTCATAAATCGGAAATCGAGAAGTAGTACAAAGAGAATGATTAAAAATCATATCTCATACGATATCTAGAATGGAGGAATATATGATCCCTTATCTAAGGACACGCGTATCTGATATGATCAGAGTTGACAGCGGCTTTGGAAAGCTACGATTGCAGATCAGGATCTGAAGTCATACGCAGAATAGTTGTTAGACTTATCCAAGTGGGAGACTGTTGGATTAGTGTCTAAGTCCATAACTATTTTGGTATGTACTTGACCCGATGGTGCATGGTCCTTTTGGGTTGCCTTCACCAAAGCAACTTGATAGGATGATTTATGGAGAGTAAGGATTAAATATGATTTATTAATGTATTATGAGAATAATATATTAAAGGAGAAATCATATTGTTTAATTAATATTAGTCAATAATTAATTGGTAATTAGTTTTGTGACTAAAAGAGATTAATTAAACTTAAGGGACTGGAATTGTAGTTATAGGATAATTGCAATTTGGGCCATGGATTGCCTTGTATTAAGGGATGGACGAATTCTAATGGGAAACCCATAAGGGAATCGTCCATGGGCTTAATAAAAGGAGTCTATGGGTTGCTTAGGGCTTAAGCATCCAAATTAGGGTTTCCTTGTTAGATAACCATAATAGCCCAACTATATAAAGAACCCTTAAGGCTCAAAAACATGGCTAATGTTCTTGTAAGGGTTTACACACGTTTTTGGCAGCCTCCATCCTCTCTCCTCTTCATCCTCTTGCTTATGGTGTTTGTGAGCCATTAGAGGAGTGACACTTGTGATTCTAAGCCTTCCAAAGTCAATACAAGGAGATTTGGGATTGTTATTGCTACATAACAATCAAGGTAACACTATAAACTTATTCTCATGTTAATATGATTATATGTATGCTAGAATTAGGGTTTATAGTCTTGGATTCATAGCATGTACAATAGAGAAACCTAGATCCAAGCATTAGGGTTTGTATGAGCACATAGGATGTCTTATGACCAAAACCCATCAATAATGTCATAGTCCATAGTCTTTGTTCAATATTATTTAAAATTTCGAGATCTACAAAGATCTAACATATTTTTACCAAATAAGTTAAGAAATTACACAAGAAATGCATATAACACATAGATCCACACATTTTCTTGTATTCTCCCCCAAAAATCATATGAAAACCAAAAACAAGGGGGTATGAACTCACCTTTGCTTGATGTTTTGGTTTTTGAAGAAGAAGTGGAAGGGATTTTTGGTCCTAGCACACCTTTGAGTAGATCTCGAACTTAAGAAGATTTCTAGGAGTATGATCACCAAAAACTTTGTTTAAAAAAGTGATCTAACAAGAGAATGTAGTTATAAAACTTGGATGTGTAAAGACTTACCAAGAAGTGATGATTATCTTGTGAAAATCCTCTTGAGACACAAGCAAAATCTTGAGAATTTTGGAAGAAGAGATGAATGATTCTTGAGAGAATTGGAGAGAACTTAGTGTAATGTGTGTGTGTGTGTGTGTTTGTGGCTCTCAATCAAGAATATAATAAGAATGGGGAGAGAGAGAGGTGAGGTGACTAGCTTGGTTTCATGGTGGTTTAAAACCTATATGCATGTTGGATTTTATGGAGGTGACACTCCAAAGTCAACTCCTTTAATTCTCTTCTTTTTTCCTTTTTTGTTCATTCATGGGCCGGGATTTTTGGGCCAAGAAGAAAGGGTGGAGTAGTATGGGCCCATTAACTTTAGTTAGGATATTTAGATCCTAAACATATAATTTTTCGGCCTATTGGGCTCTTGGAAGCATTCACGGCCCAATTAGAATAAAAGAATGGGCTAATGGATCACTAATGGTTAATTGGATTAGTTATGGCCCAATAAGGCACATCAGGGTTAGAATGAATTATTCTAGACCCAAATGTCCCAAAATGTTTTAGATTTATGAATTAGGTCCAATTTGGATCCAATTAGGGTTTCTAAGTCCAATAAGGTTAAGTTGGGTGCTTATTGGTCTATTAGGCCCAATAAGGAACTCCTAGTCCAATATGGACTTAAACCGGGATTCTTAGGGTTTTTAGTCTCTTTGTTGAACGTGATTGATGCGTTTAATGAGCATTGTGTGAGATTTACTTAGAGTATAAGATTTACAATAGTTAGATGGTTACACGTGAATAGAATTTCCTAGCTAAAATGCTAGTTGTGACACCTGAACCCATATATATATATATATATATATATATATATATATATACACACACACACACACACACTTGCTTCGACATCAACTCTTGATATTCAAGTGGAACTCCATGTGAGTTCAATCTCCATGGTCTTCATTTGGTGGTCTATGATCTTAATTTATTACAATATGTAAGCTAATACGATTTCCTAACTAATTTCTACTAATATTAATAGAAAATTACATTACAAAATAATAAATGAACTGCATAAAGTTCCACAAAATTACAAATCCAAAAACGAACACAAAAAACCAAACATCATAGTCTTATGAGACAAAAAATCATCGGGTCCAAACATATAAAAAAATGTTTACACGTTACAATGTCATTAAAATTAAATTTTAACAACATATAAAATTCAATTTAACAACATAAACATGTAAACATATCATATACAATTATTTTTATAATTTACATGCCTAGACCACCTAAATAATTTGTATGTTCACAAAAGAGTTAAAAGAGATAAAACGAAGCAAAACTACTTGACTTATAATTGGTTTTTCATAGGCATTCTTACTTTTTTACAATTTTTTTTTTCTGTTTATAACTATTTTCGACCAACTTAATTACAAATTTATCCTTAGATTTTCAACAGTGAAATATACTAATAATCTCCTATATCTTTCAAATGCTCATGGCCTCATGGTTTTTCGATTCTCATACGATTTTATATGATTTTTAAATGCTCACGACCTCATGGTTTTTCGTTTCTCTTACAATTTTATATGATTTTTACAAACTACAACAAGTTGTCCTCTTCAGCCTAATATGAAAGACCCACACTTTCATACTAAAGACAATTGTTACTCCAATTTATTCCACAACATGCTACTTACATATTCGTAAATAAAATTTTACATTGATAATTTGGTTGCATAAGACTGGATACAAACCGACTATTACAAAGTGTTATATATTATATAACTTCCCAAGATACTATAATTTTATACATACATGAATGCGAAATACAATAGTTTCAAACTATTCAAAATCTTCTATCAGTATATAATTATACTGGTTGCTTATTGCCTACAATTGTTAAACATTGAGAGGAGTAAGCGGTGACGCTTAGTGAGTTCAATAATATATACAATATAACGTTATGTCATATATATACTTAAATATGGCAGAATCAAAGAGGAACAAGGAACAACAAAGGCATATGTGAATCATGTGACAAGCTTTCCATATCAATTAATGATTTGATTCAAAGATATACAATCAATGAGACATAACGATTTCCATACTTGATATACATCAATAAAGCTTCGGCCCAAATGGCACAGAAGACATACACTTTATGATTAAACATTTTGGTAGATTTCAGGCTTTCAGCCCTGTCTAACCTTCTGCCAATGTCATAGAATAAAAGTCATTCTCTTACAAGACATGCTCTACATGGTCAGAGGCTACATACCAATACCATTGTGAATCTAAGTCTTTTCATTGATCACATGGCCAAAGGTATAGCTTTGCTATCATAAATAACAGAAATAATAACAACGGAAAAACACATAGCACATATAACACATAACATACAATTGTTCCTATATATTGAACTCACCGTGAATTAATTGGGGGTTAAAATAGTAATTTGTGCAGCACTTCGTTATAATAAATAGCTTTCTTCGATGAAAACTGGGAGCTTTATTGAAAACCGGGTCTTGCGAGGGTTGAGCTTCAAACCGAAAAGATAAATTTCTCGGGCTCTTCGGGCACTTTGGGGTGTGTTTCGGGTGTTGGGAATGATCCCGGGGCTTTGGGTGAGGTTGAAATAGCTAAAAATTGGATTTAGGGTAAAAAGTGTGAAATTTCCAAAATCACCCGGGAGATTTCGCACATCCTATATATAGATGCGAGTCTCGAATCTGAAGCAAGGAGAAGCAAGCACGTGGCTCGCATGCGAGGGGGGGGGGGAGGTAGCGGTGTGAAGGCGAGACACGGGGAAGGCATACGTCGACTTTTGGTTGGCTGAGCCTTCGCTGCAAGGAAGGTGCGGCACGCGTTGGTTGCTGCTTCGGATGAGTCATCAGCATCGGACATGGGGCGAGCTCGCACGCGAGGGTGACGTGGCCGAACCTTATCCCTGCGAAATTTCTCGGAAATTGTTCCCCAAACTTCTAAAATCCATAACTTTCGCATACAGACTCCGTTTTTTACTTTCTTCATATGCACGCGTAGGCGAGAGTATATTCTACAACTCTCGTTTAGGCTTCGTCGGCTAATTTTGAATTTATTTTTAATATTATTATTTTTAACAGAATGGGACAGGATAATCCGTTAAAAATTCATAACTTCTTCATCCGATGTTCGTTTTCGTCAGTCTTTCTACCGTTGTACTACTATTGACGAGACATTCGATTCTCGTTTAGGTTGAGTCGGCTAAATATCGCTCGATCTTTATTTCGAGTTTTTAGCTGTTTACTGCTATTCCGAAACTTAGAAAAATTATAACTTCCTCATACGAAGTCAGATTTGGAAGTTCTTTTTATGGAAATTCTCGATTTAACGAATACTGTGACTTTCATTTAGATCATTAAGGCTAAAAAAGTAGTTTATTGAAAACTCACTTTTTACGTCATTCAGCGTCGTGCCGGTTTTGTCGCGGATCTTCGATTGGTAATAAATTCTTCGTTATAACTCGGATTTTGATGAGGTTTTCGACTAAATATTTCTAACGAAGTTATCTACAACTTTCAATAATAAAATTTTACTTATTTAAAATTTTATATTTTTGTTAAATTTCAACATTTGCCTTTTGATTGAAATCTCATAAGACTTCAAATATTTTTCGAGTGATTCTAAACATAGTTTTACTTCACTTTTAGTAAAAACTATCCATTAAAACTCAATACTCATAATTATATAATATTTCATAATATTATTCACTCTTAAAATTTACAAAACACGATTTCAAAACGTGTATGTTACATAATAGCTCTTTACAAATTGAATTGTAGGCCCGTGTTTTACTCAAAATCATATAGTAAAGTTCAAAAGTCGAAGAAACTAATTATGATAGCTTTCTAACCATCTTGTCATTGCATTAAACCGATTTTTCTAGAATTAGTTGTGATTTTCGAAAACATGGACAAAATATTGAGTTTTATGTGTACGAATTCGTACCATATGAATAACCCTTTTATGACCAAATTACTTATAATATGCAAAAACGCTAGAACATTTGTTGTTATATCGTTGTCGGGTTATGATGATCATAAGAGCACAAAGCAACAAAATCATAAAAACAAAACTTGATCATTATATTCCACAAGAATCATGTTCTTAGGAATTTTAGCAATAAAACAATAATAAGAAGAGTATACCTAATGATAACTTTCACTTTTCTTGGATCAATTTATTCTAACTTTTCTTGGATGATTAAGACAAAATTACCTCTTTGTATTAGATGAGAGAGAGACTAAACTATAATTCTTCTAATGTAGTCATACCCCAAGACAATGCTCAAGCAACAAAACCTAAATCTTCTTTTCTTTGGTGGCCACAACTAAACCCTACGAGAGAGGATGGGAATTGTCTAGAGTTTGAGAGAAGGAGATTGTGAGAAGCATAATTTTTTTGTTTCTTCTTTCTAAAAAATGGCTAGGGTTAAGGATCTTTTATCCTTATCTTTTTTATTAATATAATTATCCCTTGATGTAAGGGATAATTACTAGCAATTCAAACTATGGATTATTTACACTTAAAACCCTTAACTATTTTAGCGTATAGTTAATTTATCATCTTATAAACTACTTGGGTTATGGTGAGTTGGTAAGACATGTGGAAGATATGGTGGATAACCTATTGAACCATGTTTAAAATCCTGGCACCACTCAGCCCTTGTGGCCATGGAGGTTCGTCTGCAGTGACTCCAGGGCATGAGACAAAGCTTCATGTTTGCAGCAGGGGATTAGTCGGTGCACGAAAGCTGGCCCGGAAACCCTCGTTAGAGAAGTTCCCTTAAAAAAAAGTATCATCTTATAGTGAATTAAAAATTTAGTTCCTCTAATCTCTATTTTGTCATTTTATGCTTAAATATATCTTATTTATAATCCAAAAGGACACTACTAATTATGGAAATCACAACTTGTTATGACCATGTGCATATTTCTAGCAAAAAATAAAATAAAATAAGGAATCGATGTTTTCAAAGTATATTTTGGAATAGCATTTGACACTTTGAGTTGGAACTTTCTTGGGCTATTATGGTTCCAATAGGGTTTGCGGATAGATGAACATTTTTGATTAACGGTTGTAAAGTATGCAAGAACCTCAATGCTTTTGAATAGTCACTTAGAAAATGAATTCAAAATCACTTGAGGGTTATGAAAGTGACCCATTGGCCCTATTCTTGTTTATAATTGATATAGAATCCCTAAATACAATGATAAGGAATGCATGCGATGCCCGTTTCTTCATGGGATTAGAATGCAAAAAATTGACAAATTTGATCTCATTTGTTTTATGTCGACAATTTCCTTTTTATGGGTGATTGGTCATCCTTAAATTTTCACAATCTTTGAAAGACGCTTATGTGTTTTAACTTGGCAACTAGGTTAAAATTTAATTTCTCCGAATTTGGCATTGTGGTCGATTCGATAGAGATATCCTCCATGGAAAGCATATGCATTGTCAATCAGCTTCATTTCCTTTTGCCATTTTCCGCATGTACAAATACCGCGTTCCAGTTGTACGGTTTGTATGGTTAAATTTAAACTCACTTCAAATTTGTCACTACCAATATGTGTAACCTCATAACCATTAGACTGGTTCATTCTTCTTTCAAGTACGTGTTGTGCATAAGGGGTAAGATGACCATGCATTCCATCTGCGAAATTATTTGACTTACAATAATAAAGGGGGTATATTAAGGTAAAATTTAAACAACAAATATTTCTTACCTCCGAATGCAGCGCGATAGCCGTACATTGTTCGTATCGATTGATAGACCACTTCAATGATTGACGTTATTGGTAACTCGTGCGTGTTTGTTGTTAGCCAATTCAATCCAATGTTTGTTGTTAGCCAATTCAATCCAATCGGAATGCTGATATATTTCACATTGAAACGGAATTTAGGAAAAAAGGCTCGAGCTTATTTTGCAATTGCAATATTTTCAAGCCACTGAAGATCATTCCCATTAACCTCATTTGTTAATTTGTTCAAACAAACATAAAATTCAGACACACTATAAGTTTTGCATGTCTTCCAAAACATCTGTTCCACAACGGTACTTCCTGTGGAAGCCCAAACTTTATCGGCTATATTTTTACAACAATACCCATGATATGAATCTGGGTATACTCGCTGAATGGTGTAGTCTATGGAATGAGACATATGGCTTATGAAACCAACTTAAATAGTGTCACCTAAGCATTCTTTTAACCTTCTCATGAACCAAATCCAAGCCTTGTCATAGTCTACGCTTCCCAAAGCGAATGCTATGATCAGGGGTTCATGATTACCATCCAAAGCAACAATAACATACATTGTCGTTATGTTGGTCCTAATAAGGGGTACAATACCAACAAATATTGTTGGTATCATGGATGTGAGAAAGGTAGTAATCTGCAAGAAACGATACCAACATTAGGCAAATATGAACTTGAAATAAAGAACAACTTAGTATAGAGATGGACATACCACATATCCCAATGCGACAAAACAAATTTGAAACCGGTCTCTCATATCTTTCTTAATGATTGTGAAAGAGTTACGATTAGTTCTTTGAAGATTATGAAAGAATATTGGTAGGTTTGAAAAACTTTTTTTGTATACCTCATTGAATCCACTCATTTTTCCAATTCGTAAGTCTTAATGAATTAGGTGTCCACTATAAATAGATTTCATTTCAAATTGAATGCAGGGGTAATTATTCGTTTTTAGAGTAGTCATTTTGAAAAGACAATACATTATGCAGGCTACAAAGTAGTCAAAGTATGTAAAACAGTAGTCGAATACTGTCAAATAGTATTCAATTTGTCATACAACTTACACAAAAATACTGTTCGAAATGACAAGTCTACTATTCGAAATGACAATATATTATGCACGCTAGAAAATAGTAGTCATAATCTATAAAACTGTAGTCAAATAATGTCAGTGTGGTTTTTGTTAAAAAAAAGTAGGTGTTGCATTTATATAAATAAAACTTTAAAAAATAAAGCGAGTTCTTTTGTAAGGTTGGGTTTTCTAAGATGGAGTCAAACACCGAAGTGAGATGATTTCATTCTCAATTTTTGAATGTTGTAGTGTATCACATTTAAGATGTGTGTTGTAAAGTTCTAATGTATCACGTTGAAGATGTATGTTCGTTCGTTGCATATTTATAGTGGGAAACCGGCATAAAAGTACTGATTGAAAGAACAAATTTATTGTTCAGAACGACAAAATATTATGCACAGTTGAAACTAGCAGTAAAAATTCATTACGAAGGAGAGAATTTCGTTTAACATAGAAATGTTCATCACGAAGTGCAATTTTGCTTAAAAACAAAACAATTACAAGTTTCAAATATTATATGCTTACATAGGGACTTAAAACCACAATCTTAGGTTACTCCACATCTACTTAAAAAGATAAGTAGTAGCAAATAATAGTCAAGTAGGATTACATAAGGATTAAAACGACCATCAATGGCTTTGGTATTTCCCATTCAGATGCAGGTGGAACAACGTTCACATTTCTAGTCTGGTATGTAGTTCGAAACACATCAGCCTGATAATATATTTGAACCATATCGGTTAATTCCGTGTTGTTTGTATAACGTGTTGCAACAATAGCATGATCACATGCTATACCCAGACTGTGCCATTTCCCACAAGAACATGTGTGTTGGTTAAGATCTACAACACATGTTCTTTTTAAATAAAAAACACGAAAAATATCAGAAGAGAATGGAGACGGGATCTCAGGTGGAATTTTAGTCGCTTTCCATCCTAGAGACTTTTGCATCCTCTTGTGAAGGACCATCTTTGCATAAGGGGTGAATACGGTGCTCAACAACCCTGAAAAGTAAAACAATAATCAATTATGTATATTTTACTGGTTTAAAAAGGTTGATACATTACCTCCTATGACACTGCGTTCTGCAAACGTCTGTTAGATGTACTGAATAATTGTATCAATTAGCGATATTATCGGTAGATTGCGTTGCGTAACCGATAACACCAATAGGAATTCTGGAATATTAATGTTTAGTACATTCCAATGTATATTAGGGAAATAGGCCCGTGCCCATTTCTTATTTTTGATGTTGGCAAGAACCTCACGTGCATCATGACTTAACTTAGAAAATGATTGTTGAAAATCTTGCGTATTATATGCTTTTCATGCACGGAAGAACAAGCAGTCTAAGTTTTTTCTATGACCGATTCTTAAGCGACAATAAATCAACACACTCTTAAACGAATAACCATGATAGGCATCAGGGAATACCTGACCCACATAGGAAGAAATGGTATCGTCCATATTTGTTATGAACGCAACTTCCCTACCCTCCCCGATAGCATCCTTCAGCCTCATAAGGAACCAAGTGCAATAGTTAACATTATTTGCCACCCCAATACCAAAAGCTATTGGCATAGTGTTGTTGTTTCCATCCATAGCAACTGCTACGAACATTGAATTAAGATACTCTCCTTGAATTCGAACATTACCTATAAAAATGACTGGTAGCATGCATCCTAAGAATGCGTTGATCTATTTCATATTTTTTACAGCACAATTAATAGTTTTTTAACTAATATAAATCTTTGTAGCACAAAAAATAAACAAATCGCAAGTACATTACCACACATCGAATAGCGAAAAAACATAGTTGGAACCGATCCAAAACATCGGTTTTGATGTAAGTGTAACTATCAGGATTTATACGTTGAAAGTTGTGTAGGTAAACAAGCAAGTTGGTAAAGCTTTCTTCATGATCATTGTATGAGAAACGCATGTTTAGTGTTGACGAGTTAAACACAAATTTAACGATAAGGATGATTTAAATCAATACCTATAAAATAATGGGGTAGTCAACACCTAGAAAGTAGTAGTCAAACGCTAGTGGATAGTAGTCAATACCTATAACACGGTAGTCAAATTATAATCATATGTCTGAATTTCACTGTACGCTAAGACAACACATAAAGTAGTAGTCAAACGCTAGTGGATAGTAGTCAACACCTATAACACGGTAGTCAAATTACAATCATATGTCCGGATTTCACTGTACGATAAGACAACACATAAAGTAGTAGTCAAACACTACTGGATAGTAGTCAACACCTGTAACACGGTAGTCAAATTACAATCATATGTTTGAATTTCACTGTACGATAAGACAACGCATAAAGTAGTAGTCAAACGCTAGTAGATAGTAGTCAACACCTATAACATGATAGTGAAATTACAATCATATGGCCGAATTTCACTGTACGGTAGGACAACACATAAATTAGTAGTCAAACGCTAGTAGACAATAGTCAATACCTATACAATAGTAGTCGAATGGCAGTATATAATCCCTTGATGATGTATATTTACCTATCAACACTAACAAAAATTTACGTCTCACAAACCAAAGAAATGACAATTTGCAATTGTGGGGCTCAAGGTATTATAAGGACCGCAAGAACTACCAACAACCCTGTACGGTTGTTTTACGCTTGTCCTAAAGAGGTATTTGGGTTGTACTGTAATTATTTATATTATAATTTATTACCGAATATTTAAACAATATGCATAATTTTTTTTATATTTATTTATAAGCCACCACACACTGGGTTTATTTGTTGGGTGGATAAGGCAAAAGATAGTAATTCGATGATAATTTCTAACTTAGCTCAATCGAAGAAGAAGCTTCAAAGCAAAATACTGCATTTGAAGATAACATTACTATTTAGTTGGATTTTCTTTTTTGGTGTAGTTGTCTACAAGTTGTAAAATGTAAAATGTAATGTATGTTATTATTTGTAATGGTTTGTGTTTCCATCTATGATAACTTGTTATGCTATCTTTTTAATATTGATTTTCTACTAGCTGTAATCTGTTATTGTTTCTGATTTCTTTAACCGTAGAACACATGTTGTTTAAAAATAAAACAAACATGATTTATGAAATATCAAATATTTATTTATTCATATACAATTTAGACTTATGGAAGGGAAGTTCTAACATGGAATATAAAAATAAAACAAACATGATTTGTGGAATATCAAATACAATTTCATCACATGTCGTTTCACTTGTAACATTTTTAATTTTACATCTTTTTTGGTCCAGTAATAACCTCGACCATTTCATAATGAAACAAGTGAAACACGCGACTCCAAAAAGAACCAATACGACCTATTCTGTTAAATACATTGTTTGACATTAAAACATATCATAGGTATCTAGTTTACAATACAAGACTCAATCAAATACAATTATTTGACATTAACATAATTAGATTAGTAAACATAAGTAAACCACATACTCTTACATATTTTTTTTTTGCTGAACAACCACTAATAAAAAGCAAAGATACAGATATATTACCTAAAAATAAAAAACAAAAGACATACATAGACATATATTCTACCTTAAAATTACTTCAACAAACAAGCAAACTATTAAAATATTACTCATCTTCTTCCCACATCGGAAACTCGTAAGGATACTCTTTTTTCATAGGAATGACTTCCTTTTTTTCTCCAAATAGTACTCACGAAGTTCTATTTTAGTCTTTAGCTTTCGAAAAATTTCTTCACTAGAGCGGATCCACTCTCGACAGATGGGATTTCTTTCCTAGTTCTTATAATCCAATTCCTTTTACGCTCAATGTCATCCCAGTAGTTGTCTAGAAGGTTTCGTTGGAAACGATAATCTTCAAAAGCCTTATCCAAGTCAGCTTCTCTTTATAACAACACTTTTTCACTTCCTCATCCATCTTCTCCCCTAATATAGGATGATCGACGTGGGGGTAGGGGATTTGTTGAAACGTTATGGGAATTTGACTCCAAAGGAGGCTTATTGTTGGACGTAGATGGCCAATTAAATTTTGCCAAGATCCTTTTCATCTCCTCTGATCTTTCTGTCATTTTCACACTACAATTTTTTGTATTGTTTCTTTGATTTCTGAATTGATAAGAAATGTACATTAAATAGTAGTCAACGGCTAGAAGATAGTAGTTAAAACCTATAGAAAATAGTCACTCCAATAAAATAGTAGTCAATGACTAATAGAAAGTAGTCAAAACCAATAAAAAAGTAGTCAAATAACAATGATGTGTCGAAACTTCACTGTACCATAAGATTACACATGAGGTAGTAGCCAATAGCTAGTAGACAACAGTCAAATCCTATAAGAATGTAGTCAAATTACAATAATGCCTTGGTACGATATGACAACACCTAATATAGTAGTCAAAACCTATTTGACAGTAGTCTAAGCCTATAAAAAAATAGTTAAATTGTCAAATATATATATAGACACTTAAATGTATGCGTCTGAGATTTACAAATAATATATTAGTGGTTAATCTGTAACCCTCATACACATACAATCATGTCCACCTCTCAAGAAAAATGGTGGTTGATACCACAAGAGAAGCAATTGCAAATGTTAACAAAAGAAGAAGAGATCAAGAATAAGATTAAAGGCGTTGAAGAAGATAGGAAACGGTTGGATAAATTACAAGCCGATATTTGGTCTAAAATGAGGTCGGTTCAAGACAAAGAACGCGACATAAAAACTGCAAAGGCTTGGGTACGAGATGCAATTGACTACGCCAACAAAGATGAGGTTAAAATGAAAAGATTCTCAAAAACATACAAAAAAATTACGACCGGGTGATTCAAGAAAAAACAAAATTTCCAAATGATTTTCCAGATGTTTGAATTTAATAATTCTTGATTAATCAAGTAGTAAGTTTATGCATTTTTTATGAGTTTATCTATGTAATAAGTTTTATATTTGCTTGTTTATTATGATTAATCTATATAATATGTACTATTCTCTTTATAGTTTGTTTAAGTTTAATAATTAGGGGAAATTTTGTTAAGTAATCGTCATCAAACAGTACACATTCAATGTCACTAAAAACATACAACTCGGACTAACTCAAAATCGACTGTATAGAAGATCCATAATATATCATAGCCATCCTATAACGAAACTGAGTAGCAACAACAACATGTACCATCGATATACCAATCGGTCGACCTGAAACAAGCTGCTCCATGAACATCAGCATAAACACACTGCACTCTCCATACATCCCCTCTTGTTGGGGTACGTCCGTAACATCCGTAACAGTGATGGGTGCTTTCTGAAGAGGCAAACCCATGTGCTTCCAATACTCAATTTCCACCAGAATGCGGTCCATAAGCTCTTCAAACCGAACAAAATCAATAATCTTCACGGCGCCAAATAATCGGAAGATGTCGTACAAATTCAATGACAGCGTGTCCATCCATAACTCGCCAAGTACCCAATGATGTGGGTTGATGCATATTGGAAAGTAAACCTATTTTAACACACAACCGTTGCAATTAATTACAATTAAATTCACTGATAATATATATTATTTCTTTACTTACACGGTCAACTTCCAGCCAAGATTTACATCCATCCAATGGGTCAAACGGATTTCCCGTTGCACTTCCTGCCCACTGGAACATCTCAAATCCACCAAAAAATGACGATGGCATGATTGTCCATCGAGCATCGTTCGGTCTCCGCTCATTCAAAAGCCTTCCCCATAGGTCAACAGGATGCATTTAAATTTAATTGAAACATAAGTAGTCTATAAAATTTTAATATTATAAATATTAAGGAATGTCTTCATACCGCTTCATCTAAAAATCCCATTTCACTTGCATAAAAAAGTCGATCCCAAAACCTTGCTTCCATTTTTTCATTGTATAACCGATGTTTCAAAAAAAATTGCCGGTATGTTTCCCATGTATAGAGCAGGAGCATTACAACTCGGATTCACATACGACTCCGATAAAAGTGTCGAGGGATCGCTGACAAATACGGAGGGCGGTTGTTCGTTGTGTATTGTGACATCCCCAAAATCACGGCCAGAAAAGACCGATTTTGTTTATGTTTTATAAAAATCAGAGTACTTTATTTTATAAAAAGGTTGCGGAATTTGTTCCCAGAAAAACATGGTAAATACGTTATTAAAACATTTTCAAAGAAACGTATTTATTTCATTTTAAAACGTTTGGGATGTCATCGTTAATACATGAACATAAGCATAAACAGAACTTACAATTATTCACACTAGTGGTCTACATCTCTTTAAATCTCTCAGTGTAATGTCACTTCATATCAACACCTGTGATATAAATAAACTGAGTGGGTCAGGTTGGGAAACCTGGTGAGCACATAGGGATTTCAATCCCACAATGTTATACCATATATATAGTTTAAAATTCACAAAATATACAATTTCACCATACATATATATAAACAACTCTTATCCCACCCCGTCGATCCTCGCAACGAGGCTATCCATACTCTCGGACCTAAGATTAGTCGTTTTACCTACTCCATACTCTCGGATCAGAAATGAACGAATTTACCAAATCCATACTCTCGGACTAGGGACGAATGACTAATCCATACTCTCGGATTAAAGATGAATGATTATGCCTAATCCATACTCTCGGACTAGGGACAATAGCTAATCCATACTCTCGGATTAACGACGAATGATTATGCCTAATCCATATTCTCGGACTAGGGACAATGACTATGTCTAATCCATACTCCCGGATAAGTGACATATACTAACTTCTATTCTCTGAGTTTAACTCACTTGTACTCGTAAGAATATACTACCCAATATTCCTCATATTTAATTTAGGTCTACTCTTTATCCTAAATTATCAAATATAATCAGGTATGTTCTTTAACACGAATTTCAAGCAACATCAATTAACTCGCACATAAACATATAATTAATACTTCAATCAATACTTGTATTAAAATCATGTTCATGAAAGGGACTATGCACTCACCTGAGAAGGTGGTGACTCGGTACTCGGACAACGCTTCGTTTACTTTAAAATAATTTCCTTCGACGAAACCTAGTGTTATCACCAATAGATTTTAGTCTATTATTCGCCGAGACTAATTAATAGTCTAGCTATTATTACTATTATATAAGCGTTAAAAAAATACTTATATAACCCATAATAACAGCCCAAGTATTTATTATATGTTCTTAATAACGTTAATATAATTAAATAAAAACTATATTAAAAATAGTGTAGGCGTAGCTCACTTACAGCGGGTTTTATAGAAAACCAGGATTTGCTTGGAGCAGCGCATCTGAGCCGAAAAGCTCTTCTTCTCGGAGCCGTCGAGCACTCCAGGGCTTCCGCCTCGTGCTAGGGAGGTTCCCTAGGCTTTTCGGGGGATTTCGGGGCTAGAGAGAGGTTCTAGAGAGAGAGTAAAGAGAAGAAAGAATGGGAAAGGTGTGAAGAAAATGAGGGTGGGAGAGGTGGTATTTATAGGGTGAAAATGGCTGAACTTGGTGCCACATGTCACCATCTAGTGGCAAGACTTGGGGAGAAAGCAATGGCCAAGATTGTGCCACATCACCCATTTTCGCACAACACACTTCCGACTTCTAAAATTCGTAACTTTCACATACGACCTCCGTTTTTGACTTTCTTTATATTCACGCGTAGGTAAAAATAATATCTACAACTTTCATTTTCACTCCGTCGGCTAATTCTTGACCGATCTTAAATTTAACAGTACGAGGCGTTTAGACTGTTAAATGACCGCGAAGAATTCGTAACTCCTTCATACGGACTCCGTTTTCGTCTGTCTTTTTACCGTTGAGTTCCTATTAATGAGATCTTCAACTCTCATTTATTTCACGTAAGCCAAAAACCGCTCGAACTAAAATTCGAGTTTCGGGCTGTACACTGCTAAGCCGAATCTTAGAAAAATCATAACTTCCTCATACGAAGTCAGATTTGGGCGTTCTTTTTATCGACACTCTTAGTTTAACATATTCTACGACTTTTGTTTAGATTGCTAAGGCTAAAAATTCTTCTATCGTAAATTCACTATTTACGTCTTCCGGTGCCGTGCCAGTTTTGCCGTAAAACTTCGGCGGGCCATAACTTCTTCGTTATAACTCGGATTTCGGCGTTCTTTATATGTACGGAAACCTTGTGACACATTCTAAAACTTGGTTACGACTATTCATTCTAAATAATCTTTTGTCGAAAAGTCATTTTTGATCCCTATTGCCTCTAAATTGACTAGCCCGGATCTGCGGGCGTTACATGTATTACCCCACCTGTACGATATCCGGGGGGGGGGGGGGGGGGGATTTTAAACCTACATTATATACATAGTCAATAGCTATCCATATAGTAATAAAATTATGGTAAATATGATTTTTACCATACTTACCGAAATGTAAGGAGAACTAAGATATTGAGAATGTTTCAATTGCCTAACCGGACGACCTTCTTTAACAACAAACCTGAGTATATGATTTTCCGCATCCACAATGTCGCTAGCAACAACCTCCTTTTTCTTCTTCTTCTACAAAAACATATTTATTTTTTAATATACTTTGAAAAAATAAAAAGTTTAATATACAAAAAAAATAATAATAATAATAACCTCCTTCGCGATTTGTTTTCTAGAATCATACTCTGGTGGATTACCAATATGATCATCCTCGTTAACTCGATTTGATTTTTGTGGACTATATACCACATCCTCATTCCCCTATATTTAAAGAAAAAAATAATTAATAAAAAGCTTTGTTAAAAAATTAAACAATACATCATATATATTTAAATTGATAGTAAAACCTCAAAAACGTCATTAAAAAACTGTTCCAAATCATCACCGTCTCGAGTTCCATCTTTATTTTTCAATCCTTGGATTTCTTCCTCCAAAGATTCAAGTCTTGCCATTATTTCTCGCAAGGTCATTTTGTTAATTTCCACCCTATGAGTTCGCTCGGTAGACCTAGAAGATTAGCTGTTTCCACAACTTGTTTTTGACGAAGACATAAATAATTGCGTCGTATCGCACCATTTCCCCGGATTGCTGAAAACATCTCCCATATCCATATCTTGTAATAAATATACGTTAATTCATAAGAGTTAGCAATAACTAAAATTAAAAAAAAAACCGATAAATTATTAAATATATTTTTTTGATTAGTTAAATATACCTTCAAATGAATAACAAAACCCGATAGTGTGTACACAATCGCTTTTGTTGGATGGTTGGACATATGATCCTCAAATTTCTTAAACATACCCGACAATTTATGGTATGTTTTACTCCATACGTAACTCCCCCATGAGAACTTATATTATAAGAAAAAGTATTAGGTAAACGTATAAAAATTAGTATTTTATTATAAATATTAAATTGACAAATACCTATTCCATTGATCCAGGTTCTCCACCACCCACAAATATTCCTTGGTGACTTTATCATTAAGCTCATTTCCCAAAAAACCTTGATTGAGGATACATAGCAAAATGGCACGAACACCGTCTTGAGCCGATATGTCATTGAACTGTTGATTCAAGATAAGGAGCTCTAAATCTTCTACAACTAAAGGAGCGTCCGTGCGATATGGGAAGACTCTGGACCGAAATGTATTTTCACCATATCCGTTTTTATACATGGTTGAAAATTCGATCATTGAGTTAGGACACCGACCCATGTAAAGTCCGGTCACCAGACAAAACTCCTTCAGCCCAAATGATAGCGTACGTCTAGAAAACCTAAAATATAGGTGTTCAGCTGTGTCCGTTTCAACAGTATGACGCAGCATATGCAGTAACAACCCATGAATAAGATGTCTGTCTCCGGACTGAGCTGGTAAGTCCAACAAGTAACCGAAGCTAGTTTTTGAAAACAGATCGCGCACGGGTTCGTTCAAGCGACTCAAAACTTCATGCAATTTGTGGCATGAAGCTTTGACAGATAAGTGACCCATCATCGATTTGTTTGGAAGCTACAAAATTAAATAAACATTAAGGTTAAATAAAGTTTTATAAAACTAAAAAAACTGATAAACAATTAGAGAAAACACACAATATAAGACTTAATCATTTCATATATTCTATTTACTTTGTATGAAATACCAAAGGAAATTAATTGACTACATTTTTTTTGTATTTTCTATACTACTAGTATACCAAATTTAGCATTGTACTTTCAAAATGGTGTGCTAGTAACATATTTTATAACAAACCCGAAAGAAGCAAAACACAATGTTATTTTATCAATACAGTATACTTCAAAGTATCTACAAATTATAAAAATAAAAACATTTTCAAATCGATAGTACATTGCTAATGTATGCTATAATTGAGACATAAAAAATAATATCATTTTAAACAACATGCAAACATTGAATCATAACATACATATAAGAGGATACAATCCTTAAAAATACGTTTAAAAATAGATTTCTTTTGAAGAATAATGAAAAAAATATATAAAAACATAGGTTTTAGGAAACCTACGATTTTTTTTGTCAACAAAAAATCATAAAATACATAAAAGCGGATAATTTTGTGCAGTAAACACTTGTACACCATAGGTTTCCATAAAACCTATAGTTTCGTTTTTTTTTTTTTAAAAAAAAAAACTATATGACTACGAAATTAACTAATTCCGATCCCAATGAATCGATTTAAAAAAAACGAAAAAAAAACAAATTTTCGTACGGTTCTTACGAAACCGTAGGTGTACAAGTCGACAATGCACAATCTGTGCATTGGGCACTTGTACACCGTAGGTTTCGTATGAAATTTTGATGAAAAGTAGACAAACTTGATCTGAATATTTTTTTTATTATATACTTTGGGCTAATGGGCTACAAAAAAGTAAATGAGACCATGAAACAGTAGTCCATTTGCACAAAACAGTAGTTTTCTCAATAAAAAAACAGTCAACGACATTAACCGTAGTCAATCCTAAGTTGACTACGGTTTTGTGAGTTATTTTTGGTTAACCTGTATTTTTTTGCTATTTTTTGGTAAGTAATTAAGAAAAAAGGCTAGATGACACTATCTTTATACAAGTTGACACTACCTAAGTTGACGGCACATTTATACAAGTTTTCGGTTCAATGCCAAAATATTTTTACTCGATAAATGACTATAGTGCTTACTACTTGTAATTTTCAATTTATAGAATATCATTTTAAAGTTTAATTAATAATCAATATATATATATATATATATATATATATATATATATATATATATATATATATATATATATTAAACTACACACCAAACAAATCAAAACTAACAAAATTTATCCGAGGGTATATATAAATATAGTAAATATTTTTACTTGATAAATGACTATAGTGCTTACTACTTGTAATTTTCAATTTATAGAATATCATTTTAAAGTTTAATTAATAATCAATATATTTTTTTTATTAAACTACACAACAAACAAATCAAAACTAACAAACATTTATCTGAGGGTATATATAAATATAGTAAATATTTTTACTTGATAAATGACTATACTGCTTACTACTTGTAATTTTCAATTTATAGAATATCATTTTAAAGTTTAATAAATAATCAATATATGTATTTTTTATTAAACTACACACTAAACAAATCAAAACTAACAAACATTTATTTGAGGGCATATATAAATATAGTAAATATTTTTACTTGATAAATGACTATAGTGCTTACTACTTGTAAATTTCAATTTATAGAATATCATTTTAAAGTTTAATTATATATATATATATATATATATATATATATATATATATATATATATATATATATATATATATATATATATATATATATATATATATATATTAAACTACACACCAAACAAATCAAAACTAACAAACATTTATTTGAGGGTATACATAAATATAGTAAATATTTTTACTCGATAAATGACTATAGTGCTTACTACTTGTAATTTTCAATTTATAGAATATCATTTTAAAGTTTAATTAATAATCAATATAAATATATTTTTTTATTAAACTACACACCAAACAAATCAAAACTAACAAACATTTATCTGAGGGTATATATTATATAAATATAGTACGTGTGTGACTACTTTTCAACGGACCATACAATAATATTATAAGCCGGAGCCACAAGTCACGGTGGTCAAATGAGCGGCGCCGGCAAGTTCAGATCAAACATAAACGGCTTCTTCGAAGTCCTTAATTTCCGATCTTCCTCGCTATCTAAATTTACACCATCATTATCACTGGAGGGATGATAAAACGACGCAGAAAAGTTACTTTGCCCGTCTTTCTTCTCTACTACCGGCGGTGAAAATGCCGTGAGACTGGCGCAGAAATTCATCTTCGCCTTCGCACCACGGAGGCTGAAGGCGGCTTCGTCGTAGGCTCGAGCGGCCTCTTCCGCCGTATCGAATGTGCCTAGCCACCGCCGACTTTTCTTCCATGGATCACGAATCTCAGCGGCGTAGCGTCCCCATGGCCTCTTACGTACGCCGCGATAGTGAAATTCCTTTCGTGGCTTATGCTTATGTGATGGTGGCGCTGGTACTGTCGGTGTTGTTACCGGAGCTTCGTCCTTCGTCCCGTAGGAGAATAGGTGGCGGCGGTGATGGTCGTGTAGAGTGTCGATCACCATTGGTGGTTAGTAGAGAGAGAGATAGAGGAAGAGAATCAGTGACAGGTATGAATGGTTCCAATGTGTATTTATACTCCGATGGGGTTGCCTGTATTGATGGAGACATGGTTAATTTTTCTTTATTCTGATCTTTACACGTTTCGAAGTTCTAAAATTTTGCCACAGTAGTATCATTTATTCTAAAAAGAACATTAAAGTTTCTATTTTTTATCAAATGGACACTAAAGTACTTTAGTCAACAATGGTTGTCAAACTTGACTAGCAAAAGGAAAAGAGCGTAATGCCCTTTCCAAATACTCCATGCGACCTCCATTTGTTCTGTAATTTTCTTTTGTTTTCATCATAGGGTTTTTTTTAGCAACAATTGGCTGAAAAGTTTAAAGATATCCTTTATTTCTTGTTAGAACTTCAAGCCATTTTGAGTGTTTAAATTTTCAAATGATCATCACTAAATGATATTGTTGGTTTAAAGTAAGTGTCCTTTATTGAATTTATACTTTGTGCAACTATTGTCATAAAACCATTATGTTTCCGAAAATTGATTATTTTCTAAGGGTTTTTGAAAACTTATGATACTTATATTGGTTTTGAGAATTGATTATACTTTAAGGGTTTTTGAAAACTAATGATATTTATAATGGTTTTGATGTTAGATATTTTTTTATGAAAAGTCTTTTAAAATTCAATGACAAATTAAATAAAGTTAGAGTTATCTTCAAGGAAAATCTTAGAAAAAACTCGTTATTTGAAAAAATTAATGATTAAATCCCCCCCCACCCCCCCCCCCCAAAAAAAAATGATTAAAAATCCCAAGAAACCACCAAATTTCTCCATTTTTGTTTCTTTTGACTTGCTTAACAGGTAAAAGTACCAAATCGTTACTTTTTTTCAAAATAATGAGATTTTTCTATAGATTTTCTCAAATTTTGTATATATGTATAAATGTATTTTGTATGTATATTTTTACGTGTGTGTGTGTGTGTGTGTGTGTATATATATATATATATATATATATATATATATAGGCTTAGGTTATTGTATTATAACTGTTTATTGTGTGGATGTAGGATTGATTGTCGACCAATCATTTTAGTTATTAAAGTGATTAATAAGTATTATTGAATTAAATATAATTGAAAAATATCATCTAATTTAATTACAATGGTATTTTAGTCAATTAAGATAGATTTAATAAAGGAAAATTGCATATTTTAAGGGATCATAGATTCTATTAATTTCTAATTTTTAAAAACCAATTTTACGAATTATAATTATTATAATTTGGACGTTCTGATAGAATATGTTTATGAGTATATTCAAAAATAAAAATATTCTTGAACAGTAAAATATTAAAATTATTTTTGAACCTATTTCTTGATCATTACTTTAAAAACTTCTTGTAGAATGATAAATTCTCGAACCATCAAATGAAGAATAAAAATAAATTTTACATTAATTCTTATAGAATATAGGTAACAATTGCAAAGAATTATATTTATTGTTAAAGAATAAAACTAAAAATACTTTCAAATTAGCAAAAAAAAAAAAAATCAAAATCTAACAAAGACACAAATACATTCTAAAAGAATAATGTTACTAAGAATCATTTTCAATTTTGTGGTCCGTTCTTCAAGTGTCAATTTCTGAGAAAACAAATCCAATTGTAGTTTAGAATCCAATAATGCATTAGCAAATGAAAAATAAAAAACTAAATTACTTTGAAAAAATATGGGGACTTGTGAATTGCACCAAAATCAATAACCAAGAATTGTAGAACATGCATAAATTAGTGAGAAAATATCCATATTCCATTCCAACAAAATTGAAATTTAGGATTCCATTCCGACAGAATTGGAATTGAAGATTCAATTACCGTATGTATTATGTTGGAATTACCTTATAAGTTTTACTTAACCTTATCATTATGTGAAAAAGAAATAATAAAAAAAATCAAATCCCTAGCTTTCAACTTGTATTGAGCAAGTAAAACAAATTGGAATTACCTCATAAGCCTCGTTTTCTCAAAGCCTGCAAATATTTTCAAATTGAACACATTAAAAAAAGTCAAATCCATCTATTCCAATATGTCTTTCTAGGAATCGAACAATGCAAATGAGAAGAGGGAAAAAGAAGTACCTGACATTTGATTCCACAAATTCAGTCGCTGGAATCTTCTGAAATGTGGAAGATTTGGAATCAGAAAATCAAATCAATTAAGCACAATGTGGAAGATTTGGAATATTCTGAAATGTGGATAACCAGGCTTCGAATTAAGATCGAATAAGAATGCATTTAGGATGTGAATTGAAAGCACAAATCAAAACAATCTACTAACATAACGATCATTGGCAACGAGAAAACTATACAAATGAGATACGAGCAATTCAATGAACTAACCAGATTAGGGGAGTGTTGGGACTTCGCCATAAATCGATTTGTGTTTTGAAAGTGGAACAATCAGTTTTTTATTAGCCCCAACCTCGGTATAGATCTTTTGCTTCCAATGCCACATGGTTTGTCGCATTGGTTTGTTAGATTTCACAAGTGAATCCATTTAAGATTCTAGGGCTTAGATCTGTCTTTGTTGGTTAAAGAAGCATGGATTTAGATATCATAGTAACAAATAGACTAGAAGCTAAAGAAGCACTAAAAAATTCACAGAAATCACAAATTAGCAAAGTGAAGAAGCAATCACAAATTCAGTAAAGAAAGTCATCGATCAGCAAGAAGAAGAGGGAGAAGGAAGGCTCAAGAACCTTATAAAAATAAGATGCTTACCTACGTAGCTCTTCGTGGCTTAATTTGATGGTGGGAGTCGATCGATGAGGAAGAACAGGAGGTAGAGAGAAGTTGCATACTCGCACACAAAAAAAAACGTTAAAGGTCGGTGGTATTATTGCACTGGTCCATACGCTATCAGATTGATGGTTGCGGTCGCTATCAGATCGGTGGTTGTGGTCAGTGACCAATATTTGGTTTTTGGAGAAAGAGAGAATGGTTGTAGATATAAACGAGAAGAAATTAGGTTAAAAGTCAATCTATCAATACCGTGATTATAGGGAGTATTTATGGCAGTTATTAATTCAATTACTAAATTACCCTTATTTATTTATCTAATTAGTTAATTATTTATTTAATTTTGAGTGATCCACATAATAATTAGTTAGAATACTTGAACCTAACTTATATATATATATATATATATATATATATATATATATATATATATATATATATATATATATATATATATAAAGTTTTTTACTATGGTTTTTTTTTTTTTTTTTTTTTTTTTTTTTTTTTTTGTATTTTAAACGTATAAACTTACATTTTACGTATTTGTATGACTTTTTAAGTATTTTTATATATTTTGGTATATTTTTCATGTATATATGTATTTTGAAGTAAAAACCTAAAATAACGAATTTGTCTCATAACCTGTTGAACATGTCAAAATGAGCTAAAGTGAAGAAATTTATTGGTTTCTTACCATTTTCCCACTATGATTCAGAGTAAAAGTAATACTAATTATTTGAAACTTTTTACAAAAATTTAGACTAGTCTGTAAATTTTCTTTTTCTTTTTTATTTATGAATAACCAATATGCCTAGTATTTAGTTCACGGGTCAAATTAGACATAACAATTGAGTTGGGTTTTGATTGGCGGGTCACGGGTTGGTGGGTTGGAATATATTGACCCAACCAAACCCATATAACCAGTATACGTATATGAGTCCGTGGGTTTGTGGGTCAGTGGGTTGAACTCAACCTGTATAACACATTTAATAAACAACACATTTTAAAATGAAATTAAAATATACAAATAAAATGAAGTCATAAAATCGTAAATATTCAATATAAAGTCATAAGCAAGAGTGACGAGGACGAGTGGTGTGCGATAGCCGGATGATGAGAAGATGAGTGTTGTCTGTGTGACACTGCGACAGTCGATGACTCGATACCTCAATCTACGAAGACGGGAGACACGGAGTTGTGAGTTTGGAGACTGAAGACTAGATTTCTTTTTGATTAGGGGCTTCTTAGGAGCTATGGCACACTAAGTCGACTTGAAGATGTTTTGCAGTTTTGGAATCGGAAAACAATTAAACGATAATCAAATATTCAAAAACTAATAAATAATTAAATATATTTTTTAAACATTATATATATATATATATATATATATATATATATATATGTATATATATATATATATATATATATATATATATATATATATATATATATATATATATATATATATATAATTGGGTTGACGGGTTTACCCGCAAACCCAAACAGGTAACCCAACCCATAAAATAAACGGGTTGACGGATCTAAAATCTCAACCCAACCACGTATATTTTCGTGATGGTCAGTATCGGGTTATGGGTTGGATCGATGATTGCTACCCCTAGGTCATATAGATGAGTAAAAAAGAGCAACAAAAGAAACCAAAGTAAACTGTTCTACTCAATCGTAAACGGTATCCGGTGTTGCCCTCCCTACTTGAGGTTGAGGGTTCAAGTCCCGTCGTGGACATAGATGGATTTAAGGTGTAGTTTAGGAGTAGGTTAGATTTACCGTTTTAAAAAAAAAAAATACAACTTTTAATCACAATTATAACAGTGATTATTAAATAAATCAATTGGATACGAAATATTTGGGTTCAAGACACATCCATAAAAAGTAATTAGTTTTTACTTATCTGGTTTAATATGTTATCTATCCACTTTATTTTGCCAACAAGTCAACAATTGTGGCTGAGATAAATAAAATGACATTTGTTTTGATAACTTTTGAAGAAATAATTAATAGAAGCCGATAGCTTCTAGTGTATGTTCACACGTTGGTTTCCAGAGCGTGTTGGGTAAAGTCAAATATGAAAGCAATGATAATTTTTTTTTTCCGAATTTAATTCCTCGTGCTACTCCTTAGGTATGGAAAGTGTCTCTTGACTTTATTTTCCAAGCATATTATTATGTTTTATACTGACCATATTTTATTATATAAGAATAATATATAAATAGTAAATGCTCGGGTTGGTCCTACTATTCCTATTCCTAGGACACACACACATATATATATATATATATATATATATATATATATATATATATATATATATATATATATAATAAATTTGATGTAATTAAAACAAGATTAGTAAAACTAAACTAAAAACCTTTAAGAAAGAAGAAAGAAGAAAGGAGATTTAGAGAGAATTTGATAACTTATATAAAGTATTCAAATTGGTGTGTCTTTTACATATGTGATAGTGCTATTTATACTAGTTAAATCACTAGACATAATTAATGAGTTCTTACACATATTTGACATATTTATCATAAGAGTTGAAAATAACTCTTACACATTTGACATTAGGAAATGTTGTCACTCAATTATTTACAACACTCCCCCTTGGATGACATCATTTCAAATTAGAGTTCAACCTTGAAGTACTGCCTCATTAAAAACCTTGCTAAAGAAAACCCAGTGGGAAAAAACATTAGCGAAGGGAAAAAGAGTGTAGTGTATAGTTGACTCCCCCTTATTTAGACATCTGTCACATTATATTCTATGCACATGTCGCATTCCGATGCCATGGACATGTTTCCTGAATATTGCAGTAGGAAGTGCCTTCGTAAAAAGGTCTGCTGCATTGTTACTGGATTGAACATATTTGATTTCAACTTGATGGTTCTTTATAAGCTCTTGAGTGTACTAAAAAAACTTTGGAGGTATATGTTTTGTCCTGTCGCTCTTGATATATCCTTCTTTCATTTGAGCGACACATGCTGAATTATCTTCATATATTAAAGTTGGACATATATCCTTTTCAAGTCCACATGAAGTTAAAACTAGTTGTGTCATTGATCTTAACCATGTACATTCTCTACTAGCTTCATTTAGTGCAATTACTTCAGCATGATTTGAGGATGTGGCAACAAGTGTTTGCTTTTGAGAACGCCAGGAAATTGCAGTACCTCCATTCATGAATACGTATCCAGTTTGAGATCTAGCTTTATGAGGATCGGACAAATAACCTGCATCTGCATAACCAATCAAACCTTGTTTTGAATCGTTAGGGTAAAATAACCCTAAATCACTAGTTCCTCGAAGGTATCGAAAAATATGTTTGATTCCATTCCAATGTCTTTTTGTTGGGGCTGAACTAAATCTTGCTAGCAAGTTTACTGCGAAAGAAATGTCAGGTCTAGTACAATTGGTAAGATACATAAGAGCTCCAATTGCATTTAGATATGGCACTTCTGAACCAAGGACTTCTTCATTTTCTTCGCATGGACGAAATGGATCCTTGTCAATATTTAATGATCTAACAACCATTGGAGTGCTTAAAGGATTTGCATTGTCCATATTGAAACGTTTCAAGACTCTTTCTGTGTAATTTGATTGATGCACAAGTATTCCGTTAGGCATATGCTCAATCTGTAAACCAAGACAATATTTGGTTTTTCCAAGATCTTTCATTTCAAATTCTTTCTTTAAAAGTTCAATCACTTCAAGGATTTCTTTATTCGTTCCAATGATGTTCAGATCATCAACATAGACTGCTATGATCACATATCCAGATGTTGTTTTCTTAATAAATACACATGGACAAATAGTGTTATTTTTATAACCTTTACTTGTCAAATAATCGCTTAAACGATTGTACCACATGCGCCCAGATTGCTTTAAACCATACAAAGATCTTTGTAATTTTATAGAATACATTTCTTTGGGTTTTGTACTTAATGCTTCAGGCATTTTAAATCCTTCAGGGATTTTCATATAATATCACTATCAAGTGATCGATACAGGTAAGCTGTAACAACATCCATAAGACGCATCTCTAAATTTTTAGATACTGCCAAGCTGATTAAATATCTGAAAGTGGTTGCATCCATTACTGGTGAATAAGTTTCTTCATAATCAATTCCAGGTCTTTGAGAGAAACCTTGAGCAACAAGCCTGGCCTTGTATCTTACAATTTCGTCTTTCTCATTTCTTTTTCGTACGAAGATCCATCTATATCCTAATGGTTTCACAACTTCAGGTGTGAGGATAATGTTCCCAAAAACCTTTCTCTTGTTAAGAGAATTTAACTCAACTTGCATAGCTTCCTTCCATTTAGCCCAATCATTTCTTCTTTGACATTCAATGACAGATTGTGGTTCAGGATCATCATTCATAATATCACATGCAACTGAATAAGAAAATATTGCATTTATACTGTCAGTTTCATTTTGGTTACATATTCTATTTGGCTGACCATAATTTTGTGCATCATCCTCTTTTCCTGGGGGAATTTGAATAATTTGTGTTTCTCCAGGAACACTTTCCTCATGATCTAGTGCATTTTCTGCTCCTCTTCTTTTTCGTGGGTTCTTATCCTTAGAACCAAATGGCCTTCCACGCTTCAGGCGTATTTTAGATTCTTGAGTGACTTTATCATCAAATTGTCCATGTGGAATGTCAATTCGAGATGGAACATTGACAGCGGGTATATATGATTTAGTCACCCTTTTTGTGTCAGTAAATGCATCAGGTAATTGATTTGCCATTTCTTGGAAATGCATTATCTTTTGAACTTCTATATCACATTGCCTTGTGCGAGGGTCAAGATGTGATAAAGAAGGCTCATGCCATGACACATCCTTTTCCATGATCTTCTTTTCTCCACCTAATGATGGGAAATTTGCCTCATCAAATTGACAATCTGCTAGGCGTGCTGTGAAAACATCACCTGTTAATGGTTCAAGATATCTTATAATAGAGACTGACTCATAACCAACCTATATTCCCAACCTTCTTTGAGGACCCATTTTTGTCCGTTGAGGTGGTGCAATAGGGACATATACTGCACACCCAAAAATTCTCAAATGGGATATATTTGGTTCTTGACCGAAAGCAAGTTGTAGTGGAGAATATACATGATAAGAACTTGGTCTTATGCGTATCAATGATCCAGCATGTAAGATTGCATGGCCCCAAACAGACACAGGAAGTTTGGTCCTCATTATCAATGGTCTAGCTATTAGCTGGAGACGTTTAATCAGTGATTCAGCTAAACCATTTTATGTGTGTACATGAGCAACTGGATGCTCAACAATAATTCCGACAGACATACAATAGTCATTAAATGCTTGTGAAGTAAATTCACCAACATTATCAAGTCTCACTCTTTTGATAGTATAATCAGGGAAATGTGCCCTTAATTTAATAATTTGGGCAAGAAGCTTTGCAAATGCCATATTACGAGTTGATAATAGGCAAACATGCACTACTAGAAAAACAGCCTTTTACGACGCTCATTGCGCGTCATAAAAGGCTCAGACGACGCGCAAATGCGGGTCAAGGAAGGCCCTGTCATAAAGAGAGACGATGCGCTTTTGCGTGTCGTCTATAGACGACGCACATTTACGACGCTCATTTACGACGCGCAATTACGACGCGCGTTTACGACACCCAATGCGTATCAAGGAAGGCCCTGTCATAAAGGAAGACGACACACATTGGCGTGTCGTAACCTTACGACGCGCATGTTAATGACACGCAATGCGTATCAAGAAAGCCCCTGTCAAGAAAGGCCATGTCATAAATGAAGATGACACACATTTTTGCGTATCATAATTTTAAATGTTTAAAAAAAGTATTATTTATAGATTTACTAATTTTTAAATTAAATAATACATTAAAATTCTCACAATACAAAATAAAATACCATAAATAACAAAGATAATTCATTTCACTAATATGTCATACAAATAATTATTCCAAAAGTGAGTAAATGTTATAAAAAAATGAACTCATTTATATACAATTGCATCATTTAGCTTACTATGTGCCAACAACTCTCTATGTGTTTACTTTTGCTTGAGTCTCGTCATCTAGAGTTAGATGGATATCAGATATGGATAGTCCTTTACTAGAAACAGGCTTCACAAAGTCGCTAAGACTGTGCCTGCAAATTGCAAATCAGACATCCATCAGGTTCATATTAACTGTCTATCTATGCAAAAGTCTTATAAATGAAATAATGCCCTCTCAGCCTAAAAGATTAGAATGTCCAATGAAGTACTTATCTACCTACTTGATGGGCTATGCTGAAAATCTACTTTCGACTATAGAAGTACCAATAAGTGATTGTATCACAAACATATAAACTTCTTAAGCCTGCCTGCTACTGCTAACAAAATAACTGTTTAGGGTTTAAGATTTTATTGTTTATAATTATACATGCGCAAGATAAGACCTATTACCATTGTTTCTCCACTTCGTGACTAATCTACAACCTAAATGTCATGTGTTGTTATTGTAGAGATGTAACTTCTAACTTTTTTTTCTTTAAGGGAAGAGGAAATGGAAAATGACAGACATACAGGGAAGCCATTGTGACTGTTAGTCCCCATAATAGCGGCTACATCAGCAAATTTCACCACACGAGTGAAGTGACAAAGTTACAAACCTGTCAACTTTCACCAACAGCCTAAGGAAGGTAAATGGTCAAAACTCAAAACTCAAAACTAAAACTTGTTGTACTCATCAATTTAATTCTAATAGTAACTTGTAAGCAAAATAAAAGAAAAAACTTACTTTTGATATGAGGAGAAAAAGCATGATAAGAGGTAAGAGATTTAAATTATTTGTAATTTCAACCATAATAACACAAAGTAAGACTGCCATTCTCATTGAACCTCCTAGAAACGAGGCAGCTCCAAGCAAAGCATATCTGTCAGGTGTCAATTATAAATTATCAACTGGAAATATATATATATATATATATATATATATATATATATATATATATATATATATATATATATATATATATATATATATATAAAGAAAAGATAAAAGATGAGTGTGAAGTGAACTCACATTCCTTTTTCAATGTTGAGCTTTTCATAGAGTCTAACAACAAACCTGCCAACAAGGTGTCCATATGTAGATCCAATCATTATACCTGGAACAAATTGGCCAGCTGGAACAGCAGTACCAAATGTCACCACAGCTAAACCATACTGAGGAGGAGCAACACACATGCAAAACAATAACAGATTTAACACTCTCATCTTTTAATTTAGTTAGCATTGTATTTGTATATCATTAATTTTAGATTTGTAATTTCTTTGTTTGGTTACTTTTTCTCTTTTACTTAAAATTCAATACTTTTCATTCAAACTTATTTTTTAAATGTTAAAACTACAAAACAAATAGAAACTGTCTTTCACAATACCAAATACAACAAGAGCATAGAAGGGACATCCTTCATACAAGTTGACAGTGTGGCAACCATTCACGAATAGTAGGGTAGCAGTTCCAGAGATGTTCTGGGCACGTTGAACAACGTGCGTACGAGTTTTTTGCGGGAAGCTTTTGAGTTTAAATAACAAAATTCCACCTGATTTTTTTTAAAAAAGTAATTATAATTAAAAAAAACAGTTAAAAGAATGGAAGTAGAGAGAGTCTGTAAGGAAAATTTATGTTATGGAGGGAAGAGGACTTACAGTCAATTGGTCAATTAAGTCACGACTCACACAGCCAGGAAGCCTCTGTATTAAGCCATCAAAGTTGGTTCCTTCAGGACCACAAAGCTTCTCTTTTTCAATTTTAGTTTTTATTTCACCATCTTTTTCTTTTTCTTTTTCTTTTCCTTTATCTTTTTCATCATCATCTTTCTTTTTCTCACTTACAGATGTCTCTGCAGTATCTTGGGCAGCAATCTGACCTTGATCAGACTCAGGTGTTGTTGAGTCCTGCATAATATATTTATTTCATGTCAATTAAAAACTTTGTTACTATTTTTTTGTTAAAAGAACTTACACTTGGTTGATCTGATGCTTTTGATCACTGATCATTCCCTTTTTGCTCTGCTTCTCCCAATAACACAGCAGGAACAAATGCCCTAGAAACAAAAAAAAAAGTGTTTTTTTCTCATTATTACAATTTGTGGTTTTGAAATGTATTATAGTAAACACTTGCATACCTGAGATCAGGTAAACATTCATAAAAACTTTTTTGTATCTTCATCATCCCACAAAGCTTGAGCAACAAAAGCCTCTTTTCCAGTACCAGGAGATGAGACATCATCACCTGTTGTGAGCCTCGTGTGACCATCCTCTAGCATCATAGGTGGTTACATATCAAGTGCTTCTGCTAACCTAATCTCACCAAAAATTTGAACAAAATTAAATATGTATCTGTAAAAAAAAAGATATATAAATAGTAAATATTTTATTTTTTTACTTACAGAGAAACACCTCGATAAAGTTGGTCGTAATGGATATCATCAACTATACCATCTTATGCAAAAACTTATCCACAAGTTAAATGCATGAAACAGCAACACTGCATTTTTAATTCATTTAATTGTGTATTATAACAAAACATCATACTTTCAATTATTTTCTTATCAAGGCAATGTGATTGAAAAATACATGTAATCATAGCATTGTTTTTTTATTAGGGCATCATATATTGAAGTCCTCAACCACACATAGGGACTTTCATTTATTTTTCCTTCTTGGGTAACACAAAAAGTTACAATTTTTTTTCCCTAATACATGATGCGTCTTCAGTCTTCACACATACCAAAGTGATAGAGATTTTAGTTAGAATAGAATCTCGCAGTTGTATACGCAATAAGGTAATGAAATGCAGTCCAGGCAGGCATCATAGGGACATTACACTAGTTGAATGGAGCTCCACAGAACCTGAATCATTATTGGCCTGCTGCATATAAAAAGTTGTAATTTCTCATAAAAAAACTCAATGGCATAATAAATATATTACATATACAAAAGTTAGATTGAGATACCTCAAATATCAAGTCCTTTCTGGTGATCATGCTAATCACATGAGAAGTACGTGGATTGTAAGGATTTTGTAAACCAATAGCAAGAGGTGGGGAGGCTGCTGATCGGGAGTGGTTCTTCAGTACGTGGGTTATAAGAGAACCCAATTCACAGGTTGTCAAGTCGAAAACTGCTACTGGTAGTGGTTCTTCAGTATCTAGACCACTTGGATTACAGACCATGGAACTTTCAAGATTCAGCTGAAGCTGCAGATGTGATACCCAAAGAACTTGTGTTCTAAAATAACACATATTAAGAAAAAAAATCAGAATTTCTAAATATATAATATAGAAATATAATACACACAACAATTTATAACCTAATTAGATTCTCATTTAGCCTTTGGACTAGAGACTTGAGCATTAGCATTGGCCACCTCATTAGCAAACATGTCCTCTTAAATATTCTTCATATTGATAATCATAGTTTTTTTAGTTAATCCAGAGCTTTTTTAGAAAATCGATTCCATGGTGGAATTAGAGACATTTCCTTGTCCATCTCCTTCAATGCCTAGAGTGACCATACCCCAGCTTCAATAACATGACAAATAGAGTTCCTGCTTTGGTTGTCAAACCTACAGCAACAACAAAGAAAGATGTCAAACTTAATAACTAAGGGTATCCTTAATTAAAACAAAATACATTTCACCATCTTTGATGAGCTTGTTAACAAGTTGAATAGCTGCTAACCAGCCATCACAAATAAACATTGATTTAGTAGTAAAACTGAACCTAAATTCCAAGTCTTGTAGTTCAATTATCTTGTTCTTGAGTCCTTTTGGTGCATATCGACATGAAAGGTAGCCAAAATTAGTCTCATCTAGGTGAAAAGCTAACATAGACATTATGTCAAACACCTTGTGGGCGTGCATCAGTAACTGACCTAACAAAGACTGATTCGTGTTCACGGCGATACCCTCCAAATCAGCTTTAAGAGTAGACAAATTAAGTGTGTGATATATCACCAATAGTTCTGATATTACATAAGAAAATGATAAAGTAAGAGAATGAAACCTAGAGTACATACATGGAGAAGAAGAGAATGATATTCAAACCTGGGGCCTCTTCCATTTTTGCTTCCTAATTTCCGATGCTTCCAATCTGACCATGAACCTCCGACTTCTAATCCCAAATCTAAACTTCAACCTTCGATTTATGATCTTCAACCTCTAACTTAATCATATAATCTAATGCTACCATGAAGCCTGATTCCATCTGATCAACTTGTTTTCCAATCATGCTTTGTGAAGCCAACAGCACCCTAACTCCTCAGATTCTTCATCCATTTGGTCATATTCCAACTGTTGTATTAATAAACATTGGGTTGAATTTCAATTAGGATGGTTATGAAATGAAATGGTCTCCAAATCAATTCTACGAAGTCAAATGCTTGACGATTTGGGTAAAATTGAAATATAAGTATATTTTTTTCATGTGCCCGCCAAATGACTGATGAAATGCCACAACGAGAGAAATTCAATAAAGTAAGGAATTTGAAGTTGGAGTTAAAGCATGTCTTAGAAGGTTAGCCATCTCTTCAAGAACAGACGTAACTTGTTCACCTCCTTTAAGGAGAGCTTCATACTGAGCAGGAGTCCAAGTACTCCAAGTACACGTTTTTAGCTTAAGACCTGATGCAACAAAACGGATTACACAGTTTATCGGATTACACCGGATGCAGCAAAACGGAGTAACATATAGAACTATGTTTCGTGGATCTGGGATTCAAAAACACAAACCCAATGTTTCGTTCTTTAATCTTGTGGTATAATGGGGCTTTATTGGTGGTGGTGGTGAACCAGAGAGAAGACGAAGGGTGGTGGGTGCCTAGGTTGTTGTCGAACAGTAGGGGGTAGAGAGAGAGAGAGAGAGAGAGAGAGAGAGAGAGAGAGAGAGACTTGTAGTTGGTCGTGTATTACCTGCATCAAATTGAAATTAAGGGAATGTTGATTTTATAAGATGACTTTGAATCGACCTAGGTTTTCCCTGACTTGTGTTCGAAAAACCATTTGTTGTGGTTAATGGAAGAGAGAGATAGAGAGAGAGAGAGAGAGCGAGATAGAGAGAGAGAGAGATTTGTTACAGATATGGCGAAGGCGGTGAACGAGATGTTTGATGATACTGATAAGAAGGAGATCAAGTAGATGTTTGATGATATTGAAGATGAAGATGAAGGACCTAGGTATTTTTCTTGCTAAGTATAAGAGGCGGGGGATTAATTTTTGGGATTCAATAGGCGGGGGTAATTTTCGTCGATTTTATTTCTCGCCTAAAACGCGTGTTTCACTTAAAAATTATAAAGTGACACATTTACATGACGCACACTTTATGAAAGGCGCTTTCCGCATTTCTTTTTTTTCTTTTCTGACACTAATTTTAGGGCGCGCACAAATGCGTGCCCTCTATTCTTCAAATTTTGCAAAACTGACATTATCTTTTAGGGCACTTACAAATGCACGTCGTCTATCAGCGAGTGTCATTGTTTGTGCGTCATTAAAGGGCTATTTTCTTGTAGTGATGAGACCATTTGCTGGATGCATCTATTAAGACCATAAAGTGTCTAAATGGTCCAGATGGAGGGTGAATCGGTCCACATATATCACCTTGAATTCTTTCTAGAAATCTAGGTGATTCCCTTTCAACTTTCATTGGAGAGTGTTTTATAATTAACTTTCCAAGGGAACAAGATATACATGGTTTTATGCTATTGGATTGAGGGAACTTTTGGTCCTTCAATGGATGCCCATGTGTATTCTCAATTATCCTTCGCATCATTGTTAATCCTGGGTGGCCCAACCTATAATGCCATAAACTGAATGTCCCAGGATCACTATGTTTTCCTTCGATTACCATATTTGATTCAATCATATGTATATATGTATAATGCAGACCGGAATCAAGTGTTGGTAGTTTTTCAAGCACATGACTTTTGTTTATAATATACATATATTTCTTATTTTCAATGGTCACCGTCTTTGTGTCATATCCTTTGAAATATATGTCATTGAAACTTAATAAGTTTCTATTAGACTTTGGAGAAAATAAGGCATTTTCTATACAAAAGTTTGTACCATTTGGTAATATAAAATGGGCTTTCCCGGTTCCCTCTATCAAGTCTGCAGGACCTGATATTGTATGTATAATTGTTTTTGTTGGTACTAATTTTGAAAAATATTTCTTTGATTTCAGAATAGTATGTGTACTACCACTATCTGCTATACAAAGATCTCCAATCTTTTCTTGGTGTTGTGCTCCAATTGGACTCATATTAAACTTCACATATGAAAGGAATAATAAGTGAATAAACATAGTCATAATTATTATTAAAAGAAAGTTCATTTATTGAAGGAAAGGCATTACATGCAAAATGAAAGAAAAACAGTTTTACTAGAACAATAATAGATTTTTTTTTAGTTAATGTCTTCCATGTCATTGCAGAAATCGACAACATTTAGCGGAGTGAATTCAACATTATCAATGAGGTTTGCTTCTTTTCCTTTTCCTTTAATGGACTCTTGATAAAGTTGACAAAGATGTGCAGGTGTGCGATAGGTCCTTGACCAATGGCCTGTGCTACCACATCTATAACATGAACCATCAGATTTTTGTGATGTCCCAGTGTCATGCCTTGCCACTTTGGCCTTATCTTGTGTGTGGACATTGTTTCTTTGTGAATGTTGGTAATTATTCCTTTTCTGGCCACGACCACGATTATTACCTTGTCCACGACCAGAATTATGGTTCTGATTATGGCTTTGGTTTCGATTAAAATAGCCACGGCCTCGTCCTCGACCACGACCACGCCCTCGTCCACGTGTATTGTTTCGATGACTATCAATATTTGTAGCATTTGCTTCAGGAAGTGCTACTGATCCTATTGGACGAGATTCATGGTTTTTCATCAAGAGTTCATTGTTTTGCTCTGCAACGAGCAGACATGCATTCAGTTCAGAATATCTTGTGAACTTTTGCATCCGATATTGTTGCATCAAGGTAATGTTTGTTGCATGACATGTGGAGTAAGTTTTCTCCAACATATCTTCATCAGTAACTTCTTGTCCACAATATTTGAGTTGTGAACATATTCTGAACAAAGCTGAGTTGTATTCATTTACTTTCTTGAAGTCTTGAAACCTCAGTGTTCTCCATTCATCTCTAGCATTTGGAAGTATAACTTCCTTTTGATGATCAAATCTTTCTTTCAAAATCTTCCAGAGAATACTTGGATCAGTAACATCAAGGTATTCAAATCTTAACATTTCATCAATATGCTTACGAAGAAAAACTTGTGCTTTTGCTTTGTCTTGTGCCAAGCAATTATTAAATTCATTTATAGCATTTGAGATTCCCATGGACTCAAGATGCATTTTTACATCTATCATCCATGGTACATAGTTTTTCCCGCTAACTTCAAGTGCTGCAAACTCGAGCTTTGCAATGTTGGACATAATGTAACTACAAATTTTAAACAAAATAAAAATTAAAATCCATTTATTTCAATAAATATTACACAAAAAAGAAGCGGTAAAGCTAACATTGCATACAAGCCTAAAAGTAGATGAAATTCCATATTATCTTCGATGTTAAAGATTGGGATAAAAAGTAACATGACTATTATAGTCATGATTATCACAAACGGGTGAATCATCATGAAGCTTGATTTCTTGAAATTGATTTGTTTGATAGAAGAGAGAAATATTTATTGTGGGTAAAATAAGCAGGGTAAATATGTTTATTTATAGTAAAAAAAATATAGCCGTTGTTTTTACTGTTTATAACCGTTGCATATATATATATATATATATATATATATATATATATATATATATATATATATATATATATATATATATATATATATCCGTTTTGTATATTTATAAATCATTTAATAAGATTTATAACTAATACATAACTTTACTTTGTATAATTTTACTAATTAGATACATTAATAAATATTAGTAAATGTTAAAATAAAATTATGAAGAGTAAAAAAAAATAAACATTGACATGTATAAATAAATATAATTTAAATGTTAGTATGCATAAAGAAAAGTCAGTTGCATAATATAAATGTTAGTATGCATAATTAAAAGTTAGTTGCATAATATAAATGTTAGTATGCATTAAAAAAAATTAGAATACATAAAGAAATGTTAGTATAAGAAATAAAAATCGTTAGTAGTCCATAATGTCCATAATGTATAAGTTTTATTAATTCATTAGTATTATTATTATTTTAATATGATGAGGGTTTTTATAATTAATAATGTTTTTACTAAGTAATACAAACCTTGATTAAGATTTCCACTTCTAAATAACCTTTGTTTGAGCTTCCGTGCTGATAACGTGTTATAAATTTGATGTAATTAAAACAAGATTAGTAAAACTAAACTAAAAACCTTTAAGAAAGAAGAAAGAAGAAAGGAGATTTGGAGAGAATTTGATAACTTATATAAAGTATTCAAATTGGTGTGTCTTTTACATATGTGATAGTGCTATTTATACTAGTTAAATCACTAGACATAATTAATGAGTTCTTACACATATTTGACATATTTATCATAAGAGTTGAAAATAACTCTTACACATTTGACATTAGGAAATGTTGTCATTCAATTATTTACAACAATATATATATATATATATATATATATATATATATATATATATATATATATATATATATATATATCAAACATTTTTTCTTGAATCTCATGCATTTGAAACACTCATTCTTTTTTCCTTTCACCACATTCATTTGAAACTCTCATGACTTTTCAATTTCTTTATAAGGGTTAAGTTCAAATGAGAACACTATTTAATGTAGAACGTGAGAACACTTCTTTGTGTTACTATTCTACTACGAATTTAATATGTATAATATTGTAGTAATTATAATATGAATAAATTCAATTTTATATTGCTATTCCACTATAAAATTGATATATATATATATATATATATATATATATATATATATATATATGTGTGTGTGTGTGTGTATGTATAGTAATTTAGTAAATTCTAATGTGAATGTTAAATATGTGATTGTTCATATATTCGGTGATGAATAATATCATAAAATTGTACATACAAAATTTTAATGTGAATATTAGTGTTTGATTGTTCGTATATTTGTTGATGAATAATGTCATATCGTTATATATATATATATATATATATATATATATATATATATATATATATATATATATATATATATATATATATATATATATATATAATTCATAGTAGAATAGTAACATAAAGTAGTGTTCTCACGTTCTCACATTAAATAGTGTTCTCATTTGAACTTAACCCTATATATATATATATATATATATATATATATATATATATATATATATATATATACCTTTTTTTCTTGAATCTCATGCATTTGAAGCACTCATTCTTTTTTCCTTTCACCACATTCATTTGAAACTCTCATGACTTTTCAATTTCTTTATAATAATAATTATAATTTGGTAATTAGGTTAAACAAATATTAAATCTAAAGTGTATTCATATATAAACTAAAATTTAATATTAAAATAATATCTTTAATTCTACTTATAAAATTATGTTTTTTTTAACTTTTAACATATTATACTTAATTTATTAGTTTTAATATATTGTTGGATGTAAACCATTATCATTTTAAAGGTATAATCTTTGAACAATTTGTATAAAATACTTAAATTATTAATTAAAATATAACATTATAGACTCAACTTAAATATAAACGTTATTTAACTTAAACAACCCAAAGATTATTTTATAAATAGTTAAAAGTGATAAATTGTAGTGTCTTTCTAATAATGATTCTAAGTTGGTTAATAAAGGTAAAATAAATATCAAACCTAAAATGTAATCATAAATAGACTAAATTTAAAATTTAAAATAATATATTTACTTTTATTTATAAAGTTATATCTTTAAATTTTAACATATTATACTTAATTTATTAGATTTAAAATGTTGTTGCATATAAACCATTATCAGTTTAAAGCTATAATTTTTGAATAGTTTGGACAAAATACTTAAATTGTTAATTTAAATATAAATTAAAGTGTCAACTTAAATATAAATTTCAGTTCCACTAAAAAACCAAATAATATTTTTTTAAATAGTTAAAAATGATAAATTATAGTGATAAATGCAAAAACTAAATTGTAATATCAGTTTAACTAAAATATTTCCTAAATATATTTATATAATTGTTAAAAAATTTCAAATAAGTAGCTTAAAATAACTTATAATAACAATAGTTAAAAATAACTCTATATAAATGATTATATTGTTACCTTTAAAATCAGAAAATAATGTTTGATGTTTTAAATAATTATAATGATAGAAATTAAAACATTAAGCAAATAAATTTTAAAAAATTAGTTAAAAATAACAACTATAAATAATATTAAACCATATATAATATTTAATTTTATTGATGTGTAACTCGCGAGTAGAAGTCATTCAAATGATTGAGATTATGACGTTATAATCGATTTATATATTATCATATAATTCAAAATAATCAATATATTATGTCAAATTAATATACGAATTATTATATCAAATTTAACAACAACGTTAGTATTATATTTTAAAAAATATATATTTGTAAATACTTCAACTACATAGGTGTTTTTGCGCATTACAATGTTAACGCAAATATAAATTTCAATTCTATTTAAAAAACTAAAGAATATGTTGTAAATAGTTAAAAGTGATAAATTGTAATGATAAAATCAAAAACTAAATTGTAATCTCAATTTAACTAATAAATTTCTTAAATATATATTTATAATCATTAAAAGTTTCTAAATAAGTAGCTTAAAATAATTTACAATAACAATAGTTAAAAACAAGTCTATATAAATGATTATATTGTTAGCTTTAAAATAAAAAACAATGTTTGATGTTTTAAATAATTATAATGATACAAATTAAAACATTAAACAAATAAATTTTAAAAAATTAATTAACAATAAAAACAACTATAAATAACATTAAATCATATATTATATTTAATTTCATGTGTAACTCGCAGGTAGAAGTCATTCAAACAATTGAGATTATGAAGTTATAATAAATGTATATATTATCATATAATTCAAAATAAACAATATATTATATCAATTTAGTATATACAAATTATTATATCATATTTAACAACAACGTTATTGTTATATTTAAAAAAAATCATATATATGTAAAGACTTCAACTATATAGGTGTTTCTGCGCAACTCGCAGGCATTCGCCTAGTATACTTATAAAGAAAACATTTTTCCTTTCACCACATTCATTTGAAACTCCCATGACTTTTCAATTTCTTTCTAATAATAACTATAAGTTGGTAAGAAGGTTAAATAAATATCAAACCTAAAGTATAATCATATATAAACTAAATTCTAATATTAAAGTAATATATTTACTTCTACTTATAAAGTTATGTTTTTTTAACTTTTAACATATTATACTTAATTTATTAGTTTTAATATATTGTTGGATGTAAATCATTATTATTTTAAAGATACTATGTTGGAACAATTTGTATAAAATACTTAAATTATTAATTTGAATATAACATTACATGGTCAACTTAATATAAATTTTAGTTTAACTTAAACAACCCAAAAATATTTTGTAAATAGTTAAAAATGATAAATTGTAGTGTCTTTCTAAGAATGATTATAAGTTGGTTAATAAGGTTAAATAAATATCAAACCTAAAGTGTGTAAGCATAAATAAAATAAATTTCAATTTTAAATTAATATATTTATTTCTACTTATAAAGTTATGTATTTAATTTTTAACATATTATACTTAATTTATTAGATTTAAAATGTTGTTGTATGTAAACGATTATCAGTTTAAAGCTACAACTTATGAACAGTTTAGATAAAATATTTAAATTGTTAATTTAAATATATCATTACAGTGTTAACTTAAATATAAAATTTAGTTCCACATAAAAAAATCAAAGAATATTTTGTAAATAGTTAAAAGTGATAAATTGTAATGATAAATGCAAAAACTAAATTATAATCTCAATTTAACAAAAAAATTTCGTAAAGATATTTTTATAATTGTTAAACGTTTTCAAATAAGTAGCTTAAAATAACTTATAATAATAATAGTTAAAAATAACTCTATATAAATGATTATATTGTCACCTTTAAAATAAAAAAACAATAGTTGACGTTTTAAACAATTATAATGATAGAAATTAAAACATTAAGAAAATAAATTTTAAAAAATTAATTGACAATAACAACAACTATAAGTAACCTTAAACCACATATTATATTTAATTTTATTCGTGTGTAACTCGTGGTTAGAAGTCATTCAAACGACTAGGATTATGCAGTTATATTAGATGCATGGATTATCATATAATTCAAAACATTCAATATATTATATCAATTTAGTATATGAATTATTATATCAAATTTGACAACAATGATATTGTTATATTTAAAAAAACATATATTTGTAATGATTTTAACTATATAGGTGTTTTTTTGTGTAACGCGCGTGTATTCGTCTAGTTAGTAATATATAAATAAGTTTTCTCACAAACAATCACGTGTTTTAAGATATCTTTAATTAAAATATAAAGAGTTGAAAAAAAGTGTTTTGCCACAGCATGGTTAAAATTATGCGGATTTATCTAGGAACAATAAGTATTTTTTTATAATTAGTTTAATGTTATTAATAATTTTTTATTGTATGCTTTAAAGGCATCAAATCGTACTATAATGAGTTTTTTATATCAACTTCGTATAAATATAATTATTTCAAAAGTTAATAATAGCGATATGTACGTATATATGTGTCTCTGTGTGTGTGTGTGTGTATATATATATATATATATATATATATATATATATATATATATATATATATATAATATGTGTTTTCTATATATTTTTTGTATAATTTATCAGTGTTTAATAAGGTTTTTTTTGTTATACATGTTATAATAGATATTATAGTGTTTTTATATGATTAAAAGTTGTAGTATTTATGTTTTTCATATATTTGTTATTTATTAAATACATAAATTAACATAATATTTATATACAATTTACAAACCTTAAAACGGTCAATAAAATTATTAAATATTTATTTTTTATACTATTTGTTTATTCGTTATATATAGAAATAAATATATGTTTTATATACATTTATTAACATTGTTTTTTCATTTATAAATATTAAATCATATTTATTAGAATTAGGAAAATTATCAAATAATTGTGTGGATGTGTGTGTTTGTCGTTAAAAAAACTATATATATATATATATATATATATATATATATATATATATATATATATATATATATATATATATATATATATATATATATATATTAGCCGTTTACCCACGTTAAACGACGAGTGTGAATCGTTTTTTCAGAAATTAGTTCTTAGAGGCGATTAGGTCGTTTGGGCATATAATTTACTACATCTAAACAGTTATCAATAATAGTATGGTAACAGAAACAAAATCAATAAATATTAAAACTTAAAATTTGGGATTTGTTACAAATGTATATGAACATATGATTAATCGAGCAACACTTCTTTATACACCACATTTGATGTATATACTTGACTACCATTGAATTATTTGTCATGGATCACTAATATTTTTGTATTGGCACGTGATATCCTTTTGGATAATGACAAATAAAGTTGGTCATGCGAGAAAACTAATTCTAGAAGATAAATTCCCTCATTTTGAATTGTTTGTCCTTGAGCTTTATTTATTGTCACCGTGAAACATAACCAAATTGGAAATTGTTTTCTCTTTAGCTTGAACGGGAACATGTCCTCTTCAGTTGGACATAGAGGAATCTTTGGCAAAAATACTCTCTTTCCAGCATGTTGACCAATAGCTATTTCGACATCAATGACATTGTGTTGAAAACTTTTACAAATCAATCGAGTGTCGTTACACAATCCATTTGATTGGTCAAGATTTTGTAACAGTATTATCGGACATCCAACTTTCAGTTGTAGGTTATGAGGGGGTAAACCACTAACACTGAGTGTGTTCAATAATTCCACATGATAGAAGTGATTTATATCGTCTACGATTTCATCAAATCTGTAGCAAATACTCTCTTCTCTGTGGAATCGGCCGATCAAATAATCATTAATCTCATCGACACTATCATTTCTTGTGGATAATATTGTTGGATTAGGTGTCTAAGCCCATAACTATAATTGGTATATACTTGAATTGAAAGAAACGCAAGTTCTTTTGGGTGGCCTTCACTTTTACAACTTGACAGGATGACTTTTGGAGAGAAGTTGAATTTATTGTTTGGAATAATAAAGTCATATAAATAATTTATTAATATGTTATGAAAATAATATGTTAATTGGAAATCATGTTGTTTAATTAATATTTAATCAGAAATTAATTTGGAATTAATTTTGGGATTAAAGGAATTAATTAAAAGTACACGGTTGTTTTGCAAATCATTAATAGTTGTGAAAACTGGGCTCTTGGACTCCTTGGATAGGAGCAGATGAAAATCATAGGGTGACCCTATAAGTTTTCGTCCAATGCCTGAAACAGGGAATTAGGGTTTCCACCTGCAAACCCTTGCTTTAGGACTAAGCAACCTGCAATATATAAGGAGGCTTAGCCTTGGATTTTTTGGCAATCTTGAAAGAACCCTAGTAGAGCCGAAAATCCTTGTGTGCTTCCTCCTCTCTCTTCTCATCCTCTTGTTAGAGGTTTCACATTTGAGACACTTGCTTTCAAGAATTCAAGAATCAACAAGGATCAATTGTTATTATTACATAAAAAGTAAGGTACACATCTAAACCCTATTTTGTATAGATTTCAAAATATATACTACATTTATAGGGTTTTCTCCTTTGTATTCAAGTTTGTATGTTCAACTAGTGAAAACTTATATCCTTAATTATAGGGTTGCATGAACACATAAGATTTGTAGTTATGCTCAAAACCTATCAGTGGTATCAGAGCCTAGGATGTTTTTCAGTTGAACTTGATGCAATTGTGAATTGTTCAAAGGAGAAGGGAGCAGAATCGTCATTATGTTCATATAACTTGACGAGTGCATATATGGAACTTGATGAGTTGGCCCAACTCGATGAGTTCTTTGCACAAACTCAACGAGGCCTGTTAGATCCTTGATTTTTCGATTTTGATTATCTTGGCTTGATTATGATTATTGCCTTAATTCATTTTTCTGCCCAAAAATTGAATTTTTATTAAAGTTAATTGTATATCCTTATCAAATTTAATGATTTGGTTTAATTTTTGATAAAGATAAAATGAATGGTTAATTTGATTATTAAAAATTTTACCTCGTATTTTTGAAAAGTTTTAAAAATACCTCTTGGTTTCGGAATTTAAAATTTGATTAAATAATTTAATTTTGAAATCTTAAATTCTAGAACCCTTGTATTTTAAAAGGTTTAAAGTACATCATTATGGATGTTATTAATAATTTAATTAAATGTTTGATTAAAAGATAATTAATAAATCCATAGAAGGTTTAGATTTAATTAAATTAAATGTTTAATTTATTAAAAGATTAAACCCCTAGTATTTGAAAAGTTTAAAATACACCCTTATATATATATATATATATATATATATATATATATATATATATATATATATATATATATATATATATATATATATATATAAGAAAAGGTCAGTCTTACCGTTAGTAGGTCTCATTCACGAAGCTGATCTATAAGGGGAGTTTAAGGAAGCGGCCTATAAAATGACCGTCATTAGGTATCGACTCTTACCCACTGCTCTCTTGACTAGTGGAGGTCGTTAGCTGAACGGGTTTGATAGGACACTAAACTCTCATTAAAAGTATAATGAATTATAAAGTAACTAAACCAGTTATCTAAAATCCCATTCTTAGTTACTTTAGGAAAATGTGAATTTGAGGCTAACTCATGAAATTCTACATTGCGCCTTATTGGTCATTAGTGGAATGTGTCTGGTGAACCGGCACACTAATATGGACTAATATTGTTGGCAATGGGTGCCTCGTAAATTATCATTGATCGATGGAGCGTGTGGTTAATTGATACATTGATTGGGTGATAAATAAAATCGAGAGTACCAAGCTAATTTTCATGGTTATTCACATCTCGTTTGTGATCATCGGCATCCCATTCACAAAGTGAGAGCATTATCGATATTAAACATACCATTGACAAAAGATCTAGGACTTTCATTTGATTGGAATTGGTAAATGCTTACCTACCTGAAAGAGATTCGAATGTGATTACGGCATCCCTCTTGAGAATTCGAATCGAAAATATGGATCCTAGCCTTAATTTGAATTTTTGGATTAATAATTAAGGATTAAAATCAACTAACTTGAATTCTCTATTCTCCTTATTGCAGATGTCGAGTTTAGACAATAATGGTCTTCCTTGTCCTTTTGGAAATGTTTTTCATTCTAAATATGATCTTCCACTTATTGATCAAGGTGAAAGATCGTTCCCTTCTTCGAGCATTGGTGGAGCTTGAAAGCATACTTCTCCAACTCTTCCTCCATCTCATCTATTGATTCTCCCCGACCCACGTTTTCTTCAACTTGAAAAGTTTAAGGTTACTCAAGCCCTGTTGACATGCAAACACCTAGATGGAAATTTTGTGTGTGAACATGTTCTAAACATGAAGTTTCACAGTGACAGATTGGGAAAGTTGAGTTTCATTTTCCCAAAGGAGATGGCTTTTAACTTGGTTCTTCACTCGCTTCCTAAATCATAATGTCAGTTCATTAAGGACTACTATATGACTGACAATGACATGACCCTAATTGATCTGACACATTTGCTAATTGCTACTAAAGCAGAAATGTCGAAGAGCACTGGTCAAGCAAATGTGTTTGAAGGATCTATTTCCCAAAACTCCATGGACAATAGCAACATTCGTAGCCCAGAAGAGGTTTCTCTTCCCAATGGAAAGGGATCGGCCAAGATCAAATTGTTTGACCATATGCTAAAGAGAAATGTCAATTATGAGATTGTTCCATGTGCCATTCCTGAAGAGTCCATATGTTTCTATTGCCAATTGAATGGACATTGGATGCGAAGCTACCTAGACTACCTGAAAGATCTTAGAGATAGTAAAGTCAACTTGTGTGACTCTACTTCAGGTACATCCACTATCTAACTTTATTAAGTTCCTATTCATAGATTCTTAATACATGATGTGATTGTCACATTTTGATGTTTTACAGAATCTAAGAAAAAGAAGGAAGCTTAAGAAGAGTGAGCTGAATCTGATCGTGAGAGATGGATTTCGATCGCATGGTTCGAGGATCAGATTTTTGAGCTAGTGCTTAAGAGTTATGATAGATTGATACATTGCTTAGGAAATGTCTAGAAACATAGTTTTTATATTTGCATTGTAATGACAAATTTTTCTGCATTTTATCAATAAAATAAATTTTTGATTTATATTTCCTTACAATGTCATTTATGAATATTGGTGATGATATTTTTATTCTTATCAATGTTAAATGTGGATTTGATTCTTAGTTGCGTCATTTGTGGAAACGTCATAATCAACAAAGTCAAAGGTAATTCTCATCACCCAAGTTTCAATTGGATAGAAACTTGGAATCATACAATTTGATTGTGTGATTTATGAGAATCTTGATCTTTGGAAAATTAAGACTAATTCATTGATCACATGTCTATGTGAATCAAAGTGAACGACTAAAGGATCTAGTACACATTTATGTGAACTGGTCAGATCCACCACAAATGATGATAAGTTTATTCGTCATGATTTATTGATTGTTTAGTAAATATGGTTATACTTATAAGATTAAGTGTAATTCTAATTCTTTGAAAAGTTTCAAAGAATAGCAGAACGAATATGAAGAATCTATTAGGTTGAAAGATAAAGTTTTCTCCAATCTGAAAGGAAAGGAGAGTACTTTAGTGTCATGTTTTATGATAATCTTAATGATTATGAAACAATTTCACAAATTGATCCTTAAAGAATATCTTAGTACAATTGTTTGACTAAGAAGAGGAGTCAGATAGTGTTGAAATGGTTTAATCAAGAGATGAGTTATACTTTGTATCAAATCAAGTTTTAGATTCATACTCTAGTAACTATAAATCTTCTCTTGAAGCTTATTTCAAACCAAGTAGATTTATAACACCTCATGAAATGTGGAGTAGAAATGTTTTCTTACTCGAGCACGTTTAAAATTGGTAGTTGTGATGTTTTGATTAAAACAAAGATAAACTAATACCAATTAAATGAAGTGTTGTCTTGATAAGAACCCACACTAACTTTTGAATGTTTGGTTTTGCTTGTTGAGGAATGTTCCTTAGCAAAGAAACTTATATATCAAGAAGTCAGTGTGAGTCTTAATGATCTTGAATAGTTTCAGGAGTCAATCAAGAATAAACCTATTAGTTAACACTAGCACATGACCTGAGGTTAATAACCTATTGTGTTAAGTTGATACATTCTTGTTTCTGTGCACCATCCAGTTAAGTTGATTTTGCATGTGAGTTCTATAGTTCTCATTTGACTGCAAATGGCAGAGCACTTTGGTTAGTGATAATACATTGATCAATATAAATGAGCTGCTTGACAACTTGGAAGCATTGGTAGGCTCTTGTGCTGCCAGAATTCAAGAAATTAAGAATAAGCAAAGTTCATTCCTTGAAAGGAAAACAAATTTGATTTTGGGTTTTTTCCTCAACCTTATCTTATGATTGTAGGATAGAAATGACAAATTCACATGGATAGGAACACATACACCTTAAAATATATGTGAAAAAAGGTTTTGATCTAATTCATGAAAATGTTTATGAGGAAACAATTTCACTAGTAGATTTTAAATCTGATTGATATCATTATGGTTAGCCGTTGTGATAATTGTGTTCTCAAATTCGTATATGATTACGACATCCCTTTTCATAGTTTGAATTGTGAGAAATGGCAAGAAACTGTTTAAACGTTCAGGACTTGTAGTTCTAAAAGGGTTTAGACACGCACATATGCTATCTAATGAAGGTGTATGATCTTGAGAAGACTAGTTGAAGACTTATCAAAGCACCACGTATCAGAAATCTAAACTTTGGAAAGAAAGTCAATAGTGTTGATTTCTAGAAGTCCAGTTGATTTATGGGTACATGTCACAACTACTGGAAGCATAATTGTTATGCAGATAGGAGCATAATTGTTATGCTAGTAGGAACATAATTGTTATGTTGAATGTTGCAGGTTAGCAATACTATTCATTGGAAACAAAGGTTACAAATTTGCAAGTTGCAAAGTTTGAAAATTTGTTTTGCTATAGAAAGTTATAGGGAAGAAGGCACTTATACTTCATTTCAAATCTAAGAGTTTTAGATTGAAGTTTTAATGGAACTTAGTCATGAACAAATATGAATATCATGTTGAAATGATTCAACATAGAAAATTTTGTATATGGAAATATTATAGCAAGAGACTGATCAAGTATCACGTCTTTATGTAAAACATTATGTGTCGAATCCTATATTATTCAGATATAGGATTGACTAGATATGCTATAATATTTAATTGTTCTGATTTTCCAAATAGAGAGAAAAGGATCATAACTGGATATGACTAAAGTTGTTAAACAATTATCAAGAATAATCTAAGGTTCACTGAAGATTAGTTGTGTGTGGAGAGTTGGAAGTATAGTAATATTTGGATGGACCATATTGACATGTTTTTGATTAGGATAATTCTTGTTCGAAATTGATAGTCATATGGGAATATAGAAATGTTTCCATAATGGGAGTTTCTTATTGAAATCTACATATCAGTTAGAAATTTTAATGCAATGAAGGTGTTCAAGAATTGTATCTTGAATTTGATACTGTTGGATTAGTGTCTAAGCCCGTAACCATATTTGGTGAGTACTTGACCCGATTGTGCATGGTCCTTTTGTGTTGCTTTCACCAAAGCAACTTGACTGGAGAAATAATAGAGAAAGAGGTTATTATGATTTATTAATATGTTATAAGAATTATATATTAAAGGAGAAATCATATTTGTTTAATTAATATTGGTCAATAATTAATTAAGAATTAATTTTGTGATCAAGTGTAATTAATTAAATTAGAAGGGCTGAATTGTAATTATGTGATTGTTACAAAGTAGGATAAGGATTATCCTAGATATGGGTTGGACGAAATCAAGAGGATAAGGATCCTTGAAATTGTCCAAAGATAAGGGCATTTAAGGCTTATCTTATTGTTACTTGGTGGGCAAGCAACTAGATAAGGATAAGGACTGAAACCCTAATATCCACACCTATATAAAGACCCCTTTGCCATAAGAATTCGCCCATGCTTCCTAAAGGGTTCTTAAGGACGATTTCTATCTCTTTCCTTCTCTCTCTATAGCCTCTCTAATTGCTTGTGGTGTTTGTGAGCTATTAGAGGCACTACACTTGTGGTGCTTGCTTTCAAGACTTAGGGTTTGAAGATTTAAGTTGTTATTACAATATAACAACAAGAGGTATGTGATCTAACCTTATATATGAATTACAAAAATAGCAACATACTTTAGGGTTTTATTCGTGTGTTCATAATGTTATGTATCTAATAGTGAAAACATAGATCCAAATCTAGGGTTGCATGCACACATAGGATTGTTTGTATAAAACCCATCAGATACTTCATTACCATGAAATTGTTTAAGTAACAAAGTTTCAATGGAGCATTTTGTGACTTGGTTGGAAAAGTCTCGGTGACTTTCAGACCACGTCATCACAAAAGGATGTTGCATGAAAGGTTAGAATCTAACACATTTGGTGGTGACGAGAATTTGGTATTATTACACTTGTAATAAGTATTTGGAATTGTGAAATAAGCATCATTGGAATTATATCCAATTAATCCATTCACAAAGAGTATGCATGTTTAGAACATGGCATGACTGATGTTTAAATTAAAGTGTTTAGTTGATTAATCAAAACATTATAAAATTAATTAAGTCTAATTAATATGGTGATTAAATAAAGTGAGTTTTATTTATATTCAATAGTTTTGAGACCATAATTAATTGGGTTATTATTGTGTTTCACTTCGCATGTTTTTACTTCCTGAATAATTGGATTATTCAAAATATCCATAGTTGATCGTACTTTTGGAAGTAAGTAGCGAATTAAGACTATCATGAATCGGACTGTAGATTGTATAAGGGGTTAGTGATAGCAATGGTTTGTTGCAGTATTCATGCGTACTTTTGAAATGGAGATTTAAGTATTGGATTCACCCACGCTCAGAGAATTACTTCATAGATTTTATCATTGGTAGTTTTGAGATGATAATATATTATATTCTTGAAATAGAGATATATGAGTTGTTGTTTACGAGTCAGTTGTGCATTGACAATATGTAAACGCAATAGTAACTTGATATTATAAGACATATTGTTGTGCGTGATTTGGTGAGTGAATAGTACAAGCATATGAGTCGAATTTTATCCATTCCTTTTACCCTAAATGGGAAAAAGTGATATATGTGGGCCCCTCGATAATTTGATGATGACATCTAAAGCGCTTGGCCAAGCATGGACTAAATTGATGTGTTCAATTAGTAGTCTGTTATCGGTCGTCATAAATCGGAAATCGGAAAACAAAATCTTGGATAGAGAGAATGATTATAATCCATGTCTCATGTCTATACGATATCTTATAGAACGGAGGAATATTTGATCACTTATCTAAGGACACGTAACTGACTAGGTCAGAGTTCGACAACGACTTTTGAAAGCTACAATGTGTTGGTCAATTTTTCAAGTTGTACTTGAAATTATAGTTATTAGACTTATCCAAGTGGGAGAATATTAGATTATGTGTCTAAGCCCATAACTCTAAATGGTATATACATGAATTGATAGAAGGACAAGTCATTTTAGGTTGCCTTCACTCTTGCAACTAACAGGATGACTTTTGGAGAGAAGTTGAATTTATTGTTTGGAATAATAAATTCATATAAACGATCTATTAATATGTTATAAAAATAATATATTAATTGGAAATCATATTGCTTAATTAATATTTAATCAGAAATTAATTTGAAATTAATTTTGGGATTAAAGGAATTAGTTAAAAGTATAGGGGTTGTTTTGCAAATCATTGATAGTTGTAAAATTGGGCTCTTGGACTCCTTGGATAGGAGTGGACGAAAATTATAGGGTTTCCATATAAGTTTTCATCCAAGGCCTTTTGTTTAGGAGTCCATGGGATGCTTAAGCTTGAAGCAAAGAATTAGGGTTTCCACCTCCAACCCTTGCTTTGGGACTAAGCCACCTGCATTATATAAGGAGGCTTAGGCTTGTATTTTTCAACAATCTTGAAAGAACCCTAGTAGAGCCAAAAATCCTTGTGTTGCTCGTCCTCTCTCCTCTCATTCTCTTGCAAAGAGTGTTTGTAAGCCATTAGAGGTGTCACATTTGAGGCACCTGCTTTCAAGAGTTAAAGAATCAACAAGGACCAATTGTTATCACTACATAACAAGTAAGGTACACATCTAAACCCTATTTTGTATAGATTTTGAATTATATACTAGCTTCCTAGGGTTTTCTCCTTTGTATTCAAGTTTGAATGTTTAATTAGTGAAAACCTAGATCCTTAACTATAGGGTTGCATGAACACATATGATTTGTAGTTATGCTCAAAACTCATCAAATATTGCATGCAAAATAATATAATTTGTCTTAGATCTATTAATTTACGAAGATGGAAAGATTGCATCAATCAAAGCATTCAATGACTTTTCTTTTTCGGTGAAGGGAATTGTTGTATCATTAGGGATGCAAATAAGTTTCCATACACCGTTTCTTCAACTCCATCACCGACAAGTAACAAAAAAATTTGAGAACCATGGATCAGTTAGTGCTATCATATTTATATTTAACTACAAATTGATAATCGAAGACCAAAGAGGTGACATTCATATGCTGCTTTATTTCTTTATCTTTGGCACACTCTTCCATGAAGATCCAAGTGATTTTCAATTAGTCTGGTTCGTAGTTCTCATGGTTACTTTCATATTCAGAGGACACGAAATGATTATTTAATATGAAAGGGTACATACGAAACAGAAAATCTTAAAGGATAAGATTGCAATGATGACGCATGAAAATTTCAAAAAACTTCAGCCTGTCACGCCTTTTCAGGAGCTTTTTCAAGCTAAAGGAGCGCCAATCGCTAATTTTCTCTCACCTAATACTGACGTAGAAAAGGACTTTGGCATTTCATTCTCCATTACTACTTTCAAAGACTTTCTGCTATCGGCGATTAAAAACTTTTTATCTCAGGTACTATTAATCTTCTTCACTGATTTCCATGGCTACCTCTTCTTCTATCGATGAACAAATGGATCAATCAACATTGTTGGGTATCAAACCTAAACATAATCTCTTCCTGGACCTTGATCCATCCAAGTATGATGCCTTTCTTCAACCGTTGATAGTGTGCTTCAGATACTCTCCCTTGGCAACTGCCCTTTTTAAAACAAAGAACGTGCCTTTGGCTCTTCTTTCTAGGGCTTACTCTTCTATTCGATAAGAAGAAAGTGATTCTACCATCTATTTTGAGCTTGGTAATCACCAGACCTCCATCACCAAGTCAAGATTATGGCGCCTACTAGGGTTTACTCTAGGTAGGGATTTGGTCGATCCAGAGTCCATCCCTAATTCCGCTCTACTGGAGATGTTCAACAATATGGGTTATCATGAATGTCTAGCTATTGTCTCTAAGTTAAAAAATCCTAACTTACCTCTAATGTGGATTGGGATGTCTACCCTAATTTTCAAGAGCTTCTCGGAGAGGGTAACAGGGTCAGACAGTGCCAGTAAGATTTTTCTCATAATTCTCTATGGTGTTTACTCGGGAGTTAACTTGGATTATTGGTCAATGATTTCGTCTCAAATTGTCCAGAGTACTTTTTCTGTTACAAGGAACAACGAGATTTCCTACAAACGTTTTTGGTCAATTGGTGTTCAAAGAGCCATTGATCACCTGAACATTCCAGTTATCGAGGGATCCATTATTGATGCAATTTTGGTTTTTCACTCTTTAAACATTATTCTGTCTGAGAGTTCAAGGTTCACATTTATTGGTTCACTTCCGGAAACAATGCTTTAGAATGTACCGGCTGATAGTGTAGTAATCTAAGCCTTTTACAGCCAACCAACTTCAGATCCTCTTCCAATGATAGAAACAGTGCGACAAGTTCTTGAGGAGGCTGATAAGCCTAAGAATGCAGGAAAAAGAAAAACGAAGTTTGGACCCTCCGAACCTGCACAAACTCCAAATAAAAAGAAGCGAGCCGCTCTCAGGAAAAGAACTCCAAATCCAAGTGATGAGGAGGATTCACAATCCAATACCATCTCAAACGTTCCAAACCAAGTCCAACATGCAAGTGATGACATAGCTGCGACTTCACAGCCAATGGTCTCGGAACCTCAAACTACGAATCTTGATGTAACTTTCACAATGCCTACTTCTGTTCCAATAACATATGATTTTTCCAAGATTACACTCCTCCTTCACCTACTACTACCACATCTACTCCAATCACGATTTCTCCCTATCTAAATGTCTCGGTGGGTGTTTCGCAAACATAGTTGTCCATGGCTCAATCTTCTCCACTTTTTGCTGATTCAACTGCAACCATTACAACAACAACAAGGAAACCATCGATCACTATCAACATATCTGATAAAGGGGCAGGGGCTTCTGGTTTCACATCTGGTACTAGTTTCACTCCTATCTCTCAACTTTGTCAAGATGATCTAGATAATGTGTTCGGTGATGATCAGGATGACCTTGAGGACTTTCGTTATAGTTCTTTCAATGTTCAACAGTCCAGTGATGACGATGCTCCTATGACTCATCGAAAATTCAAGGTTCTTCAAGAGAAGTTAGATAATTTGATTGAATCATCCAAGACCTCCTCCATCTCAAATTACTTAAGTGCAGCCTACAGGGCTTTACTCGAGAAAATGACAAAGGAGCATGCTGTGAACCTTGAAAACGCAAATAAAGTTGTTGAGGATTCATCAACCGTCTGCAAGGAAATGACCGAAAAAGTTGAAAAACTAATTTCTGATGCTTAAATCTTTATGGTTAATTTCCAGATATCCTTTGAAACAAACACTGCCAAAGAAAATCAGATGATTTCCAGTCTTGGAACTACCCTTCACACTGAGAAGGATGCTCTTGAGAACGTTCATACAAGCATTCAATATGATAATACAGAGTTTCACACTTCCATCTCTTCCAAAATCAAAAAGCTTCATGATGATTTAGAACTTGAGAACAAGATAACGGATGAGCTTGCTGTGAAAACTAAGAAGGTGAAAGTTCTCTTAGTAAAATTAGCGCATGCGAACTCCAAAATTAACGAGCTGAAATCTGAGAAAGTCATTATCAAAAGTTGCATGGATGATGTGAATGAAAATTTGCACAATTTAATCAAGACTCGTCATTCTCTCCTTACTGTCTCCGTTCATCAGCATCTTGCCGAGAAATTCAAGCCCATCTTCTCAATGCTCGACAGGATTGTAGGTGTTTCGAAATCCTTTATTCCAAAAAAGAGGGAGAAGTTGCAAGAACTTCTGGTGTAGGAACAAGAACTTCAGGTAGTGATGATGAAAATGAGCAGAAATCCAAATCTAATGATCCGAAGGGTAATGTATCTTTGGGATCAAGAGGAATAGAAAAAGTGATTGATGATGATAATGATGAAGAAAAGGGCAATGATGCAAAACTAAAGCGTAAATCTTGCGAAGCAGAACTCGATGAAAATCTGCGAGTGGATAAGGAAGTTGATGAAAGAGAGAAGGCACTTCCTGAAGCCCAAGTCACATTGGAAACCCAAAAACTTTTATTTCATTTGAACTGGAGAACACCTTGGATTTGTAGCTTGATCTGTCGATAACTATGAAGGCTTTCCAGTTTCACTGCTTTGATAGAGTTGTGAACATTGATCTCTCTAATTCAGGTGCTGATCAAATGCTCTTCTTGTTCTACCTAAAGCACATGAATCCTCAGTACGAAACCTGGAGCTCGAAGAAAATCACAGTTGTGAAGGTTTCCGGCCCAATTGAAACCGCAAGCTTTCCGAATGTTTAGTTTAAATTTGCAAGAGGAGCTACGAGTCAACTGTATGAGTTTTCTCTCACATATCTACCATGCCCGAAACTGTACGATTAGATTTCGCTGCTTCATTTGTTGCTGAGAGACGAAAAGAAGTTTGAACCCATCGTTGCACATCTTAAGAGGATGTTGATCTCGTATATCTTGGAGGTTGGGAAAATAGATGTTGAAATTGTTGCGGTACTACGAATGAAGCCAACTATGTTGCCCAAGGAATCTCCTGAAGACTTTGATAAAATGAAGCTGAGCAGAATACGAAAGGATGGATGGTGTATGACATTTCAAATTCGAGAAAGGCCTGATGCTGATTGTCACAAAGCTTGATTCCATCTGCCTGGTAAGCATCTTTTTTTAACATCATGCCTTGAATAATGTAACACTAGTCAAAAGTAGGTCAATAACAATCACATGTGATTATACCAATCATGTAATGTGATTTTGTTAAACTATTAATGTAGTAAACTCACTATGTATTTCATGATAATTCTAATATAAATATGAACTTTCATACATAATTTATGGTATAAATCAAAGTATACATCCATAGGATTTCAACAATATAGAGATCATCTGAATCTGACTTCGCATGAAGAAGTTATGATAAACTGAACACTATAAATCTCTATAATATAAGGAATTTAAAATATACTTAGAGTTAGCTATTTAAGTTTAAAATAGATTTTTATTACTCATAAATATCTACGCGTTCATATAAAGAACATCAAAAACCGAGTTCGTATGCAAAAGTTATGGCATTCCGAAGATTTAGCTTTTAAAACCATAAACTAGCTAATTCACGACGTGAGTTTTATGACGCTCACGATATTCTGTCATAATTCAGAATCTAGAAGCTGCGAGAGGATAGGATCCAAAATTCACGACGTGAGTTATATGACACTCACGACGTGAGGAGTCATTCTGTCATAATTCGGAACCTAGAAGCTGCGAGAGGATAGGATCGAAAATCCACAACGTGAGGAGTCATTCTGTCATAATTCGGAATCTAGAAGCTGTGAGAGGATAGGATCCAAAATTCACGACGTGAGTTTTATGACACTCACGACAAGAGTGTCATAAAATCTTACTATAAATAGCAAGATCGACCCATTCACTTCCTTACACCATTTCCTTTCTTCCTCTCTCAATTGCTGAAGCTCTCTTGCATCCCGAGCCCTGACGAACTCGCACGCTGACGGTTTCGCTTAGATATCATAAAAAGCACGCTACTAAGGTGAGTTTCACGTCCCCACTTGCTAATATTTCGGTGGAAAACGCATGCAAGTCATTGTATATATGTTATTATTATGTCTATATGATAGTATATAGTTATGATAATCGAGATATGATTGTTCTAAATATAATATTTTGAATATATACAACTATTATCAACTTATCGGTATGTTAATATATTAATGTAGAACTTGAGTTATACTTAGGATTCTATATATATATTTTGTGTGCGATATAGTTCCGAAGTTATATTTGGATGTTTTATATGTTAAGTTATATAGTATGTTGCAATTAATAGTTTTATGTCAAGATAAAACTAGATATGTTATATGTTGTTATTATTAGTTTTATGTCAAGATAAAACTAGAAACATTATATGTTGTTATGATTGGTTTTAGGTCAAAATAAAACCTGGTTTTTACTTCAAGATATAGCTATTATACTGCCTAAATGTTATGAAGTTAGGAGTAATGTTTAAAAGCATAGTCTAGTAACTTAGGGTTTTAGACACGAAAATGCTTTTGTTGTTAGAACTATAAGAAGTCGTTAAAGTCTACCTGAGCTACTGTATTCATCATCTAAGATTGGGGATCTTAGTGAAAGTTCTCTGACCTATATTCGTTAATCTCGTGTGAGCGAGGAAGTCATGTATAAATAGTATATGGGTTGACCACCCCACTTGTGACTGTTAGCTACAGTCAACCAAAAGCGAGTGATGAACTATCCTTTTATTTGTTATTGTTCCAACGTCAATGAAACGTGCGGAAACTACCACAAGGTGTAATCCTTGTACTACCTCAAGGTGTAATCCTTGTACTACCACAAGGTGTAATCCTTGTACTACCTCAAGGTGTAATCCTTGTACTACCGCAAGGTGTAATCCTTGTACTACCTCAAGGTGTAATCCTTGTACTACCGCAAGGTGTAATCCTTGTACTACCTCAAGGTGTAATCCTTGTACTACCGCAATGTGTGATCCTTGTAATAATAATAAGAGGTATAAAGCTAAGTCATACAGTCGCAGCTACAGACTCATGGTAGCAGCTTGTTAGAAACATTATACTTCATCGTTATACAAGTATGAATGTTAAGTATAAGTTTCCCAAAGACTTATACTCTAAGTATAAGAATCTAATAGGTATATTACTTATATATTAAGTAGACCACTATATCTATCCTATTTACTCGTATAGAATTGAAATAGATTTATACGTAGCGGTTTTACTCGTATAGAATTGAAATAAGATTTATACGTAGCAATTTAGATTGTATGGAATTACAAACATTTATATTTATAATATATGAGACTTATAGGTATATACTTATTTGGTAAGTAAACTTTTATACCTAGGATATATAAGCTAAACATTGGAGAGTCAAAATGATACTTTCAAAACTATACTTTTTGAACTTGGAAAATATATTATTTTTATATGGAGTCAAAACTTGTGAACTCACCAAGTTTATGTTGACGTATTTTAAAATGCATGTGTTTTCAGGAAGTTGATAACTATGATACGAGAAATGACGTTACATCGCTTGGTGTTTCCGCCGACGGCCGGGGTGTGACAAATACATTACAAAGATGATGAATAAATGCAAAGAAAATAGTGTCGGAGACAAGAAATGTTTCTCGGATATGATCAATTGGTATATCCAGGTTCACAAGATTCTACTGAGCATCATGCTGGAAGTCTTCACAGTTCAGAGACGCCAACAACAATGAAGATCTACCATCCTTATTGACATAAAGGGGGGAGATTGCTAGGGTTATACTGTGTTGTGTCATTTTTGTATTATATTTTTAGAGTCCATTTGTAATAGGTTAGGCCTGTCCACCCAGTTCTTTATTGTGCTAGGGTTAGATTATAAATAGTGCATGCATGCACCGTATTTTCAATCGATGATCTTGTAACCCTACATCACCTTTACAGTAGATGTCTTCAACTCCATCGGGTAGAGAAAGTATCAGTGCCTCGCATAGTTTCTTCTTTAGCTTCTCGAATGCTTCTTTATGCTTCTCACTCCAAGCATAAGTAGCTCCTTTGTGGGTCAAAGCTGTCAATGGAGTTGCAATCGAAGAAAAACCTTGGATAAACCTTCGGTAATATCCGGCTAATCCTAAAATGCTTCGGATCCCCGTGGGACTTTTCGGTTGTTCCCACTTCATCACAGCTTCGATCTTTGCTGGATCAACCATTATCCCTTCTTGGTTGACCACGTGACCCAAGAATTGGACTTCACGAATCCAAAAATCACATTTGGAGAACTTAGCATTCAGCTTCTCCTTCTTCAAGACTTCCAACACTTCTCGCAAGTTTCTGCCATGCTCCTCTTGGCTTTTCGAATAAATCAGAATGTCATCTATGAACACTATCACATATTTATCAAGGAACGGATTACAAACTCTGTTCATTAAATCCATGAATGCTGCTTGAGCATTGGTTAGTCCAAACGACATAAACAAAAACTCGTAGTGTCCATATCGGGTTCTGAATGCAGTCTTCTCTATATCCTGCTCTCTTACTTTCAGCTGATGATATCCTGACCTTAGGTCGATCATCGAGAAATAGCTCAAACCTTGTAGTTGATCGAATAGGTCATCAATCCTCGGCAACGAATATCTATTCTTTATTGTTGCCTTATTCAGCTCTCGGTAATCGATGCACATCCTCATGCTTCCATCTTTCTTCTTTACGAATAACACCGGCGCTCCCCAGGGTGATGAGCTAGGTCTAATGAAACCTTTGTCCAATAACTCCTGAAGTTGCAACCTTTATTACACACCAACTATCTACCCATGTTCTACCCAACATATTAGTAGATAAAAATATATATTTTTATACATAGTTTAAAACTTGTATAGCATTTTCATCCAATACATATTTCACATAATAGATGAGGCATACCCATATAACACGTATTTCATAGAAAACAAATCAGATCTATGAGATTGAAGAGGGTGAATATACATTCACGTAGATAACAACAAAATTATACACATAACACGTATTTCGTATAAAATACTTCATAATTATGCGTTAGAAGAAAGTAACTATAGACCATTTCTCCTTGGCTGCTATGAAATACGCACTCTTAGTGAATCGATCAACGACCACCCAAATCATGTCATGACCATTCTTTGTTCTGGGCAGTTTAGTGACAAAATCCATAGCAATTTCTTCCCACTTACCCATAGGCACAGACAATGGTTCTAAACTCTCGTACGGTTTCTGATGTTGGGTCTTGACTCTTGCACAAGTCACACACTCAGCCACATACTTTGCAACATCAAGCTTCATCGTCGGCCACCAGTAGTAGGGTTTCAGGTCCCTAAACATTTTAGTGCTACCGGGATGAATCGAGTACATGGTTTTGTGAGCTTCTTCCATCAGAAGATCCCTGACTCCTCCTGTCTTAGGTATCCAAATCCGATCCTGGAACACCTTCAGTCCATGACTGTTTACACCGAACACCAATGTTTTGCCCAAACGTTCCTCCTTTCGGTCATTATTCTCAGAAGCTTCACTTTGAGCTTTCTTTATACTTTCCAAAATAGCCGAGACAACTTCAATTCTCAATGCTTTTGGCCTTTTTCTCTCAACATTGACTTTCCGACTGAGAGCATTAGCAACAACATTAGCTTTACCGGGATGGTAAAGTATCTCACAGTCGTAGTCCTTGAGTAACTCTACCCAGCGTCGTTGCCTCATATTTAACTCTTTATGATTGAAGAGATATTGGAGACTCTTATGATCAGTGAAAAGTTTGCACTTCGTGCCATAGAGGTAATGCCTCCATATCTTCAGAGCGAAAACTACCGCTGCCAATTCCAAATCATGAGTCGGGTAGTTCTTTTCATGCTCTTTCAGCTGTCGAGACGCATATGCTATCACCTTTTCTCTTTGGGTCAAAACACAACCCAATCCAACCCTAGACACATCGCTATGTACAGAAAAGTCTTCAACTCCATCGGGTAGGGAAAGTATCGGTGCCTCGCATAGTTTCTTCTTTAGCTTCTCGAATGCTTCTTTATGCTTCTCACTCCAAGAATAAGTAGCTCCTTTGTGGGTCAAAGCTGTCAATAGAGTAGCAATCGAAGAAAAACCTTGGATAAACCTTCGGTAATATCCGACTAATACTAAAAAGCTTCGGATCCCCGTGGGACTTTTCGGTTGTTCCCACTTCATCACAACTTCGATCTTCGCTGGATCAACCATTATCCCTTCTTGGTTGACCACGTGACCCAAGAATTGGACTTCAAGAATCCAAAAATCACATTTGGAGAACTTAATATACAACTTCTCCTTCTTCAAGACTTCCAACACTTCTCGCAAGTGTCTGCCATGCTCCTCTTGGCTTTTCGAATAAATCAGAATGTCATCTATGAACACTATCACAGATTTATCAAGGAACGGATTACAAACTCTGTTCATTAAATCCAGTGCTGCTGGAGCATTGGTTAGTCCAAACGACATAACCAAAAACTCGTAGTGTCCATATCGGGTTCTGAATGCAGTCTTCTCTATATCCTGCTCTCTTACTTTCAGCTGATGATATCCTGACCTTAGGTCGATCGTCGAGAAATAGCTCGAACCTTGTAGTTGATCCAATAGGTCATCAATCCTCGACAACGGATATCTATTCTTTATTGTTGCCTTATTCAGCTCTCGGTAATCGATGCACATCCTTATGCTTCCATCTTTCTTCTTTACGAATAACACCGACGCTCCCCAGGGTGATGAGCTAGGTCTAATGAAACCTTTGTCCAATAACTCCTGAAGTTGCAACCTTTATTACACACCAACTATCTACCCATGTTCTACCCAACATATTAGTAGATAAAAATATATATTTTTATACATAGTTTAAAACCTGTATAGCATTTTCATCCAATACATATTTTAAATAACAGATGAGGCATACCCACATAACACCTATTTCATAGAAAACAAATCAGATCTATGAGATTGAAGAGAGTGAATATACATTCACGTACATAACAACAAAATTATACACATAACACGTATTTCGTATAAAATACTTCATAATTATGCGTTAGAAGAAAGTAACTACACACTCACTTGATCAGAAGATGATCGGACAACACTACGGCTTGTAGAAGTAGTAATCCTCAGTAGATCTGGAAGATCTCTACAAAAATTGAACTTCTCGCGGACAGAGCTTCGGCTCGGAAATCGCACTTCTCGGGACCTTCGGGGCTTCGAAACTTGCTTCGGGGCTCGGGAATATTACCGGGGCTTCGGGGTACTTCTGGCACACAAATCGAGGTAAAACAAGAGAGAGAAGAGAAACAAATAACAAAAGAACTCGGCAGCCTCGCATCTTATTTATAGGAGGCTGGAGCCTCGGAGTACACGGGGCATACTGCCTCCGAAACGTCATTGCTTACATATCCGAAGTCCCCGAGTGTGAGTGTCGACATAACTCGGTGTACGCGGGGCGTACTTCGGATGAGTTCGATGACTCGTCTTCGGATAATAACGGGATTTAATAATTAAATTTAATTATTAATTATTTAATAAACTTCGAAAATTCATATCTTTTTCATACGAACTCTGTTTTCGACGTTCTTTATATCCACGCTTAGGTGAGACTACGCTCTACAACTTTCGTTTAGACTCCGTCGGCTAAATTTGAATTTATTTTTATTAATTATTTTTAATAGGCCGGGACAGAAAATTTCCGTTATAAATTCATAACTTCTTCATCCGACGTCCGTTCTCGCCTAACTTTTCATCGCTTTGATACTAACAATGAGATCTTCGATTCTCGTTTAGATTGCTTTGGCTAAAAACCGCTCGATCTCAAATCGAGTATTTCGGGTTGCATACCGCTAAGTCGAAACTTCAATAAATCATAACTTCCTCATACGAAGTCAGATTTTGGCGTTCTTTATATCTTCGGAAACCTAGTTTCAGCTACTACAACATTATCCAAAGATATCAAGTTTATTTTACACTTAAATTTTGACGCTTATTTTTATTCTTAATTAATCAAACCACATAATTAAGCAATTAAGCACAAAACACATAATACTCAAATAATACACTTCTATTATTTCAAAACGGGTTACAAAGGTTAACCTAGACTATTATATCAACATTAATGACAGGCCCAGAAACACAGGCGTTACATTGCTTCCCCTCTTAAATTGTATACCCTTTCCTACAATAGCTTTAATGTACTTCAGAACTTCTTTCATAGCTACCATGTGTGGTTTCCTTGGGTATTGCATGAACCGACTAAGCACTCTAACTACTAATTCAATGTCAGGTTGGTTCAATGTGAGATAAATCAAGCTTCCAATCATCTTCCTGGTATCTTGTTGGATCATCCAATTTCTTCCCTTTAGTGGCATACAACTTAACATTTCGGTCCGTAGGAATTTTTGCCGGCTTGCATGAGGCAAAATGAAACTTGTACAACAGATTACTAGTGTACTTCCTTTGATGTAATACTATCCTATCTTCAGTGTAGTATATTTCTAGACCTAAAAAGTTCTTGAGCCTTCTAAGATCTTTCATCTTAAACCGAGCAGACAAGTTAAACTTCAACAACTCAACTTCTCCTTCTTCATCTCCTGAAATTATTAGATCATCTACATATACAAGTATAAACACGAGTTTCTCACCGATTTTCTTGAAAAAATACATCTGAATCGGTTGAAGTGAGTTGATACTCATTTTGTTCTAGGAATTATGTGATTTTACCAAACTGTAAATTGCTTTCTTCAGTTTACATACGTATTCTAGATGTTCTTGACTTTCAAGCCCCATTGGTTGCATCATGTAGTTTACTTGGTCGAGCTCTCCATATAGAAACACGTTGTAAACATCCATTTGCCATAGCTTTTAGCCCTTAGAGGCTGTTAGGGATAGACGTACTCAAATGGTTGTAATATTTGCAACCGGGATGCATGTATCTTCGTAATCTAACCTAGGTTGTTGAAAGAAACCTCTAGCCACCAAATGAGCTTTGAACCTGTCAACAGTTCCATCGGTTTTCTACTTCACTTTGTAAACCCACTTACAAGACACGGGTTTAACATCATGAGGTTTAAAAACTAACTCCCAAGTTTGGTTTGATATAAGTGCATCCATTTCTACTTTCATAGCTCTTCTCCACTCCTCAAGTTCAATTGCTTCATTGTATGTTTTTGATTCTTGAAAAACATCTTCAACGTTAGCAACCTGAGCATACATATATGCATACTTTGAGTTGGGTTTTCGTTCCCTTTGTGACCTCTTTAGAGTTGGTTTAGAAGTGGGTTCTGAATTAGAGGGTTGTTGTTCAGGTTGAGTAGAGACCACTTGTTCTTCTTTTTTAGTTGAGATGCGCTCATTTGTCACTTCATCTGTCAAGTTCAGTTTTGCTAAAGAAAAACCACCTATTGGTTAACTTTTGTGAATCTTGTAGTGGTTCGTTTTCAGGTCCCCACCATGAAGACATTTCATCAAAAACTACATTTCAGGAAATGTAAATTCTTCCTGAACTTGGTTCTATGCACTACCACCCTTTTCTTTTCGGATCATAACCTACAAAGATGCAGAGAGTAGCCTTCTTCTCTAGGTTGTGGTGCAAATTATTAGGTACAAACACATATCACACACACCTAAATACTCGAAAGTAATGAACATTAGGTTTGGTTATGAGTAAACTTTCAAATGGATATGTATATTGTAGGTTCTGTGAAGGTGTCCAGTTGATTACATAACATGTTGTTTTCATTGCTTCAGCCTAAAAACGCCCCGGAAGATTCGTGTCATGCATCATACTTCTCATACCTTCAGCTAGATGCTTGTTCTTACGTTCAGACACACCATTTTTCTGGGGTGTGTTTGAGCAAGTAAGTTGGCACTAATTCGGTGTTGCTTCAAGTATTGATCAAACTCAGGTGATAAATACTCACCTCTGTTATCTGATCTCAAACATCTCACCTTATGACCTATTTCATGCTCAGCTTCTGCCTCAAACTCCTTAAACATTGCAAGCACTTCAGATTTTTCATTCATAAAGTAAATCCACGTAAATCAGGAATAGTCATGTAACAGCCCGGAATTTCAGGTATTGTTTTAAAACTATTTTTGGGGACATTTTAGGAAGGGACTCGACGAGTTGATGCCTGACTCGCCGAGTAGGACCGCAGGCTTGGTCGTGGATGCGCGACTGGACTCGACAAGTCCAGATATGGACTCGGCGAGTCGACGCTGTTCAGCAGAAACCCTAGCCGTTTAGTTTGGAACGTATATAATGCCTCTTAGGCCGTCACTGTACGTCTTTTTGGCCGATTGTGAAGCACCTAGCATCTGTGGACGACTAGAGGAGAAGGGAAGGCTATTGGGGACCTTGAGGAGATTGTTAGGCAAGAAGAGGCAAGGTGTTGGTCAAAGGAAGATCAAGAGGATTGAGTTCTGAAGGTTGGGGACACAGAGATCACGTTTTTCAGGTAATACTCGGTCCATTTCTGTTGTTTTGGTGGTGAGCACGAATCTAGGGTTTATGAAACCCATTTAGTGATTAGATAGATTATAATGTTGTTACCAAGCGTTTAAATCCCAGTAATAGCATGTTTAGAGGTCCAGGAAGTCCCATGTTTATATATTTCGGAACCATGCGGATTACAGGAGGCAGTTGATCGACTGCATGGCATGGACTCGCCGAGTCCAATGATCAGACTCGACGAGTAGCTTGAAGATTCACTGGGACTCGCCGAGTTGTTCTTCAGACTCGGCGAGTAGCTTGAAGGTTCACTGGGACTCGCCGAGTTATTCTTTAGACTCGGCGAGTGGAGTCGGGGTGGCCCCGCGATTCTTCCACGAGGATCTCGTCGAGTCAGGAGGGATACTCGACGGGTAGAAAGGGGGACAACAGGGAAGTTGGGGAGGACGTCTAGACTCGCCGAGTCGCCTTTGCACTCGACGAGTCCGGTCAAGCTGACCGTTGACCAGAGTTGACCTGCATGTAATTTCGTAGGGTCAGTTGTCTTGTGTGATAAGATTATTAATAAGGGTATATGGTATTATAGGGAGTCTGCAGATTGGCGGATCGAGTGCGAGTAGTTTCAAGAGTTTATAGCTTACATACTACGAGGTGAGTTTTCTCACTATACTTCACCCGGAAGGGTTTGACTGTGAGACCGGAAGGTCGTATATGATATGTGTTATTTATGCTATAAATAGAAAGATAGATGCTATGCATGATATGTATGTTTATACGGGCCGGAAGGCGATATATTATGTGACAGAAAGGTCAGGTATGATGTATGATGTATGTGCTATGTGTGTTATGTTATATGAATTATGTGTTGTGAATGCTATGGGCCGGAAGGCAATATGATACGGGCCGGAAGGCGATATGTTATGGGCCGGAAGGCGATTATGTTACGGGCCGGAAGGCAATGTATTGTGGACCGGAAGGTCAGAGCCTGGAAAGGCGTATGTGTGTAAGTCGTATGCTGGGGAACTCACTAAGCATTTATGCTTACAAGTTGTATGTATGTGTTTCAGGTACTAGCGAAGACCGTGGGAAGGCGCCGGCGTGACGCGTACACACTGCCATTGTTGGAGATCTTGGGGATTCTTTTAATTGTACTTTGAAATGAAACTTGGAATAAATATTATTGTTGAATGAAATTGTTTTATTTCAAATGAAAAATTTATTTGAAAATTTGAGTTGTCACAATTGGTATCAGAGCCTTGGTTTGAGGGATTCGGGTGTAACTGAACTCAAACCGAGGATTTGGGGAAAAAAAAATTTAAAAATAATAAAGACATAAAATTTTATAAATGGTAAAGCGGTAAACAAGAACGGAGCAGTGTGTACGATCAGCCAGCGCCCGAACGGTAAAGATTCCCAGAATACCTTACAATGTTATGTTATGCACTGAATTATGAATTGTTATGCATGCTAGAAGACTAGGTATACATGATAGGACTAGAATGGCCTGTTTTGTGATGCCTTAGTCTAGGGAGATTGCTTATATGAGATATTTGGTAGCGTGCAAGTAGATAGTGCATACTAGAGGTAGAGTACTCATTATTCGGGGTTTGGGGAGGAAGATTTGGGACGAATACTGATACGGTGTGGTCGGTAGTATTGGGCCCGTACTACCGAAGACACCGGGTCGGTGGAAGACCCAAGTAGGAATCCCTGGATATCGGAGACTGAGTAGGGTGCGTCATCGAGTACAATTGTACTTGGTGGAGTCTCTGATAATTTTATGTTGTATTTCAGAGACATCATGGTTATCACACGTAACGGAGCGAGTTCGAGCACTGTGAGTGACGAGGATATTCGTCAGATGATCCAGGAGGAGGTGGCTGCAGCGATCCGGGCCGAGATCCCGGAGATGTTTGGGTCTAGTAAGACCACGCTGATGGAGACGTTCGAGGAGCGGTACGCCGCACTGACTGAGGCTGCAGCTGCTGCCGCTACCGCAGCCGTGGCCGCTGCCAGGCCGCAAGGGGGCGATTCGTTGCTGTTCCGAGAATTCAGCAACACGAAACCCCCTGAGTTCGATGGGACGCAGGATCCGATTGCGGCGATGAGGTGGATCGCCGACATTGAGGGGTGCTTCTATACTTGTTCATGCCCGGAGCACCTGAGGGTACGGTTCGCCTTGAACCAGCTCCGACTGGGAGTGAAGGACTGGTGGAAGTTCGTGACGGCGAACTTCACTCTGGCGGAGATTACAGCGGTGACGTGGTAGAGGTTTACTGAGATGTTCAGGGACGAGTACGTTCCCCCGGTGGAGAGGGAGCGATTGATTCAGGAGTTCTTGACCCTTAAGCAGGGTACTGATTCCGTTGCAGTGGTCACGCGGAAGTTTCATGAGAGGGCGATGTTCTGCCCTGAGCTGGTATCTACAGAGCAGTCACGGATGAGTCGGTATTTGGGCGTTCTGAGGAGGGATATTCGGGAGTTTGTGTCAAACTCCACCTATCGTACTTTCACTGAGCTTCAGGCAAACGCCAGGAAGCGCGAGATCGAGTTGGAGACTCAGGCGAGGGAGGAGGCCGAGTCTCGGCAGGTGGATCGGCGGCCGGCTCAGTCTCAGCCGACAGCCAAGCGGATCAAGTCCGCTGATTCGAGGATGGGAGGTCCGAAGGGCCGCACTTGTGCGAAGTGCGGCAAGGGTCATGAGGGGGCGTGCCGAGCTGGTGGTTGCTACAAGTGTGGCAAGGAGGGACACATTGCCAGGGATTGCCCTAAGGGGTTTATGGTTTGCTTTCACTGCAACCAGACAGGCCATCGGAAGGCCGAGTGCCCGCAGCTTCGTCAGGGAGCTACACCTACTACCAGGACTACTGAGACCCGACCGGCGAAGGTCGAGGCCCCGAGGGCTCGCGGGAGAGCCTTTCAGCTAACTGCGGAGGAGGTCCGCGCTGCGCCCGATGTTGTGGCAGGTATGCTATCGTTCACGTATTTACTTTAAAGTCGAAATGTTATGCTTATGTTAATGTATGTGTAGGTACTTTTCTTGTGAACTCTATGCCTGCTCTAGTGTTATTTGATTCGGGTGCGAGTAGATCTTTTGTATCGTTAGCTTTTAGTCAGCATATCGGCATTAGTCGTGAGCCGTTAAGTCGGCCTTTGAGCGTTTCTATTGCGGCCGAGAGGGTGGTTTGTGCTACGGAGGTTCTTCGGGGATGCGTGCTAGAGATTTTCGGGGTTGCGTTCCCGATTGACCTAATTCCTATTGCGATGGGGGATGTCTGTGTCATTGTAGGCATGGACTGGTTGAGCCGATTCAGCGCCGTCATTGACTGCAAGCGTCAGCTGGTGACTATACGAGACCCTAGTGGGGGAGTTCTTACGGTATACGGCGAGGGTACCCGTTCGGGATCAACTTTTTGTTCGGCCGCTAGGGCGAGGCAATGCCTACAGCAGGGATGTAAAGGTTTTGTGGCGTATGTGATGGATACGCGGGAGACTTCCGAGAGACCGAAGACAGTGGAGGAGGTTCCAGTGGTGCGCGAGTTTCCAGATGTTTTTCCTGAGGAATTGCCGGGGGTACCTCCTGCGAGACAAGTAGAGTTTGGTATCGATCTGGTTCCGGGGGCTGCGGCTATTGCGAAGGTGCCTTATCGTCTTGCACCTCCAGAGATGCAAGAGTTGTCCTCGCAACTCCAGGAGTTGCTGGGAAAGGGATTTATTCGACCGAGTAGCTCGCCGTGGGGAGCACCGATTCTGTTCGTCAAGAAGAAGGATGGTTCACACCGGATGTGTATCGATTACCGGGAGTTGAACAAGGTGACGGTCAAGAACCGCTATCCATTACCGAGGATCAATGATTTATTCGATCAGTTGCAAGGGGCATCTTGGTTTTCCAAGATCGATTTGAGATCAGGGTACCATCAGGTAAGAGTGCGGGATGAGGACGTCCAGAAGACAGCATTTAGGACGCGATATGGGCATTACGAGTTCGTGGTGATGCCTTTTGGGCTCACCAATGCCCCGACAGTGTTCATGGACCTCATGAACAGGGTATGCAGGCCGATGCTGGATCGGTCTGTGATTGTATTTATCGACGACATCCTGGTGTATTCGCGGTCTAGAGAGCAGCATGAGGGACATTTGAGGGAGGTCCTTGAGGTACTGAGGTCGGAGAAGCTATATGCAAAATTCTCCAAATGTGACTTCTGGTTGCGGGAGGTCCAATTTCTGGGACATGTTGTTAATCAGGCAGGGATATTGGTTGATCCGGCCAAGGTGGAAGCAGTGATGAGTTGGGAGGCACCGAAGTCACCTTCCGAGATCAGGAGTTTCCTTGGGTTGGCGGGGTACTATCGGAGGTTTATTAGGGACTTCTCCAAGATCGCGGTACCGCTCACCAGATTGACCCGGAAGGGTGTTACATTCTCATGGGGACCCGAGCAGCAGACTTCCTTCGAGACACTTCGTTAGAGACTGTGCGAAGCCCCGGTATTAGCTCTCCCGGAAGGGATGGAGGACTTTGTCGTATATTGCGACGCATCGATTTCGGGACTGGGTGCAGTGTTGATGCAGAGGGGCCATGTGATAGCTTATGCATCGAGGCAGCTGAAGCCTCACGAGGCGAGGTATCCCACGCATGACTTAGAGTTGGGGGCAGTAGTGTTCGCTTTCAAAATCTGGCGTCACTACATGTACGGGGTTCGTTGTACTATATACACGGACCATAAGAGTTTGAAGTATCTGATGGATCAACCCAACCTAAATATGCATCAGAGGAGATGGTTGGACGTGGTTAAGGATTATGACTATGAGATCCTATACCACCCAGGCAAGGCTAATGTGGTAGCCGATGCATTGAGTCGTAGGGCGGAGAGCACTCCATTGCGGGACGTATGTCTGAGGTTGACGGTGATGACTCCGGTATTAGATGCTATTCGTGGGGCACAGGCTGAGGTTGTGAGATCCGAGATGCAGAAGAAAGAGCGGGTCGTCGGGTTAATTTCAGAGTTCGTTAAGGATGGACGAGGACTTCTGACGTTTCAGGGTCGGATTTGGGTACCATTCGTGGGCGGTACGCGTGCTACTTTGATGGAGGAGGCTCATAGATCGAAATTCTCGATCCATCCCGGTGCTACGAAGATGTATTTGGATTTGAGAAAGGAATATTGGTGGCCTTGCATGAAGAGAGACGTCGCTTGGTTCGTTGAGAGGTGTTTGACCTGCCGTAGGGTTAAGGCCGAGCACCAGAGACCGCATGGTAAGTTGCAGCCCTTGGAGATTCCTGAGTGGAAGTGGGAACAAATTACGATGGATTTCATCACCAAATTGCCGAGAACTGCCAGAGGAGTCGATGCAATTTGGGTGATTGTGGATAGGTTGACAAAGAGTGCACACTTCCTTGCCATTAGCGAAAGTTCATCAGCAGAGAAGTTAGCGGAGTTATACGTGAGAGAGATAGTATCTCGGCATGGAGTGTCGATCTCGATTGTTTCGGACCGCGATGTACGTTTCACTTCCAGGTTCTGGAAGAAATTCCATGAGGAGCTGGGTACTAAACTGCATTTTAGTACCGCATACCATCCCCAGACAGACGGTCAGAGCGAGCGGACGATTCAGACATTGGAAGATATGCTTAGAGCGTGTGTGTTAGACTTCGGGGGTAGCTGGGATGCGCATTTGCCTTTGGCTGAGTTTTCCTACAACAACAGCCATCATTCGAGCATTGGTATGCCACCTTTTGAGTTGTTGTATGGTAGGAGATGTCGGACTCCCATTTGCTGGGGAGAGGTGGGACAGAGAGTGATGGGCAGTACAGAGATCGTACTTCAGACGACCGAGCAGATTCAGCAGGTTAGGCAGAGGTTATTGACCGCCCAGAGTCGACAGAAGAGTTAAGCGGACAGACGCCGGTCCGAGCTGGAATTCCAGGTTGGTGATTTCGTTCTCCTGAAGGTTTCTCCCTGGAAGGGAGTGATCCGGTTCAGAAAGAGGGGCAAATTAGGGCCCCGGTTCATAGGTCCATTTCGGGTAATTGCAAGAGTAGGTCGGGTAGCTTATCGGCTAGAGTTGCCAGCAGAGTTGGGACAGATTCATAATACCTTTCACGTTTCACAGTTGAGGAAGTGTATAGCCGATGAATCGGCAGTGGTTCCGTTAGAGGATATTCAGGTGGATGCGAGCCTGAATTACGCCGAGAGACCAGTAGCTATCAGGGATCAGAAGATCAAGGTTCTGCGGAACAAGGAGATACCTCTGGTGTTGGTTCAGTGGCAACATCGGAAGGGATCGGAGATGACTTGGGAGCCGGAGCGTGAAATGCGGGAGCAACATCCGGAGTTATTCGCAGAGTGAGACTTCGAGGGCGGAGTCTAGTTCCAGTGGGGGAGAGTTGTAACAGCCCGGAATTTCAGGTATTGTTTTAAAACTATTTTTGGGGACATTTTAGGAAGGGACTCGGCAAGTTGGTGCCTGACTCGCCGAGTAGGACCGCAGGCTTGGTCGCGGATGCGCGACTGGACTCGACGAGTCCAGATATGGACTCGGCGAGTCGACGCTGTTCAGCAAAAACCCTAGCCGTTTAGTTTGGAACGTATATAATGCCTCTTAGGCCGTCACTGTACGTCTTTTTGGCCGATTGTGAAGCACCTAGCATCTGTGGACGACTAGAGGAGAAGGGAAGGCTATTGGGGACCTTGAGGAGATTGTTAGGCAAGAAGAGGCAAGGTGTTGGTCAAAGGAAGATCAAGAGGATTGAGTTCTGAAGGTTGGGGACACAGAGATCACGTTTTTCAGGTAATACTCGGTCCATTTATGTTGTTTTCGTGGTGAGCACGAATCTAGGGTTTATGAAACCCATTTAGTGATTAGATAGATTATAATGTTGTTACCAAGCGTTTAAATCCCAGTAATAGCATGTTTAGAGGTCCAGGAAGTCCCATGTTTATATATTTCGGAACCATGCGGATTACAGGAGGCAGTTGATCGACTGCATGGCATGGACTCGCCGAGTCTAATGATCAGACTCGGCGAGTAGCTTGAAGATTCACTGGGACTCGCCGAGTTGTTCTTCAGACTCGGCGAGTAGCTTGAAGGTTCACTGGGACTCGCCGAGTTATTCTTTAGACTCGGCGAGTGGAGTCGGGGTGGCCCCGCGATTCTTCCACGAGGATCTCGTCGAGTCAGGAGGGATACTCGACGGGTAGAAAAGGGAACAACAGGGAAGTTGGGGAGGACGTCTAGACTCGCCGAGTCGCCTTTGCACTCGACGAGTCCGGTCAAGCTGACCGTTGACCAGAGTTGACCTGCATGTAATTTCGTAGGGTCAGTTGTCTTGTGTGATAAGATTATTAATAAGGGTATATGGTATTATAGGGAGTCTGCAGATTGGCGGATCGAGTGCGAGTAGTTTCAAGAGTTTATAGCTTACATACTACGAGGTGAGTTTTCTCACTATACTTCACCCGGAAGGGTTTGACTGTGAGACCGGAAGGTCGTATATGATATGTGTTATTTATGCTATAAATAGAAAGATAGATGCTATGCATGATATGTATGTTTATACGGGCCGGAAGGCGATATATTATGTGACAGAAAGGTCAGGTATGATGTATGATGTATGTGCTATGTGTGTTATGTTATATGAATTATGTGTTGTGAATGCTATGGGCCGGAAGGCAATATGATACGGGCCGGAAGGCGATATGTTATGGGCCGGAAGGCGATTATGTTACGGGCCGGAAGGCAATGTATTGTGGACCGGAAGGTCAGAGCCTGGAAAGGCGTATGTGTGTAAGTCGTATGCTGGGGAACTCACTATGCTATGCATGATATGTATGTTTATACGGGCCGGAAGGCGATATATTATGTGACAGAAAGGTCAGGTATGATGTATGATGTATGATGTATGTGCTATGTGTGTTATGTTATATGAATTATGTGTTGTGAATGCTATGGGCCGGAAGGCAATATGATACGGGCCGGAAGGCAATATGATACGGGCCGGAAGGCGATATGTTATGGGCCGGAAGGCGATTATGTTACGGGCCGGAAGGCAATGTATTGTGGACCGGAAGGTCAGAGCCTGGAAAGGCGTATGTGTGTAAGTCGTATGCTGGGGAACTCACTAAGCATTTATGCTTACAAGTTGTATGTATGTGTTTCAGGTACTAGCGAAGACCGTGGGAAGGCGCCGGCGTGACGCGTACACATTGCCATTGTTGGAGATCTTGGGGATTCTTTTAATTGTACTTTGAAATGAAACTTGGAATAAATATTATTGTTGAATGAAATTGTTTTATTTCAAATGAAAATTTTATTTGAAAATTTGAGTTGTCACAAGTCATCAATAAACATTACTGCATACCGTAATCCTTTTATTAACACGTGTTTAGCAGGTCCCCATACATCTGAATGGACTAGAATGAGTGATGATCCAACTCGATAGCTAGAAGAGCGAAACGAATCTTGGTGGGATTTTTCATACTAACAACCAACACATACTATGCCCTTCTTTACTTTGAGTTTCGGTAACCCGGTGACTATCCCCTGTTTCATCATTAATTCCAGCTTGTCGTATCCCATGTGCCCTAACTTATGGTACCACAAATCAACATTATGAGTGACTTTTTTTTTCTTCTCAACAAAAGCATGTTTAGCAGGCAAAACATACATTGATTCATTTTTACGACCCTTAAGGATTAGAACTGAAGAGGTTTGAAATTCCTTGAACATATATACTTCATATGGACCAAAGAGAACATACTTCCTTCTACAGTTAGTTGAGGGACAGAGAATATTTTTCCTTATTTCCAGAACGTGATAATGATCTGAAAGTTTTAGTTTATGTCGCTAGTCTTCAGAAGGAAAAACAACATTCCCGATGTGAGAAATCTTGGGGGGTGAGTTATCAGATATGACAATAACCCTGCTACCATTATACTTGGTTGGATTGCTTAACTTCTCCTTATCACGAGTGAGATGATTTGAACAACCTGAATCTATAATCCAATAATTGAGATAATTTTTAGATTGATTAGTTGTTGTTACTGTCAACAAGGAGTCTTCTTCTTTTCTGACTTAGTCATCTATATGTGCTACTAGGGCTTGTACATCCCACTTTTCTTCTTCTCTTACAGTTGTTGTGTTTCCTTGTTCTGGTTGAGGTATGCGACAATCCTTGGCCATATGGCCCCTCCGATCACACAGATGGCAATTTTATGGAAAACGTTTTCCATACTTTTTAGGTATTCTATTCCCTTTTCCATTTCCACTCGCTTCACCTTTTTCCGACTTATTCCCCCTGTTGGGCTAGGCTTCGGGTTTGTTGAGTCGATTTGAGTTACTAGACGAGCCCTTATTCCATTTTTTACCTTTGTGCTTATTGTTAGCATAAAGGGATTCCGCATCTGTCTTAGGCATTGAACTGATGGACATATCTCCTAGCTACTTAGCTAGAGTTTCTTGGGAAGCTAGTAAATTGTCGAATTCAGCTAGGGTTGATTGTGTAGGCCACCCTTGAACAGCTGCACCAAAACTTCTGTAATCTTGTTTTAGCCCATGTGCTATGATTCATTTCATCCATGCCTCACCAATCATGGATTGTGGGTTGAGCTATCCTATCTCCCTGCACACCGTTTTGATCTTATGAAAGTATTGTGGGATTGTTAAATCCCATTGAGATACCGACAACAATTCATTCTCTAACACCCTGTTCCCGAGTTCAATTTAAGAAGAGAAAAGAAAGGAAATTGGTGGAAGTGATAGGAAAGTAAAAGAAATTGGTGTTCCCGAGTTTCATTAAAGGAATGAAGTGGAAGGAAATGGAAGGATCACTTTCCCTCCTAACTTTCCTTCCGATTTGGAAGGATTTGGAGAGAAAGAACAAAATGTTTAACTTTCCTTCCACTTCTCTCCAACTCGGGAACACAAAAGATAATTTTTTTCCCTTTCTTTTCTATTCTTCTCCCTCCTTAGTTTCTTTTCTCTTCTTTTCTTCTCTTTGCTACAACTCGGGAACGGAGTGTAAGAGTTGCAGCTTCGAATCGTTTTTCTTAGAGAACAAGATAACTAAGGTATCCCAAGCCTCTTTGGGTGTCACAGAGTCCCGTATATGTTCCAACACTTCATCTTCTATTGTGGTCTTCATAATAAAAAGAGTTTTACTAGCCTTCACCTTCCATTTCCTCAAAATTCCATTAGCATCTTCGCATAACAGTGGTGTGGTATCTGTACCACTTACAATCTCCAATAGATCTTGGCATTGAAAATACGACTTCAGGTATGTAGGCCAAGTGTTGTATTTGCTGTTGTTCAACTTTTTTACACCACCAACTAACTGGAGTTCAGCCAAAAATAACTAGTGTAACACCTGTGTTTCTGGGCCTATCATTAATGATGATATAATAGTCTAGGTTAACCTTTGTAAACCGTTTTGAAATAATAGAAGTGTATTATTTGAGTATTATGTGTTTTGTGCTTAATTGCTTAATTATGTGGTTTGATCAATTAAGAATAAAAATAAGCGTCAAAATTTAAGTCTAAAATAAACTTGATATCTTTAGATAATGTTTTAGTATTTGAAACAAGGTTTCCGAAGATATAAAGAATGCCGAAATCCGAGTTATACCGAAGAAGTTATGACCTGTCGAAGTTTCGCGACAGAACCGGCAACGCTGAATGATGTAAAAAGTGAAATTTACATTAGAGCGATATTTAGCCTTAGTGATCTAAACGAGAATCGAATATCTCGTTGTTAGTATCGAAGCGATAAAAAGTTAGGCGAGAACGGACGTCAAACGAAGAAGTTATGAATTTATAACGAAATTTTCGGTCCCGGCCTATTAAATATAAATAATAAAAATAAATTCAAAATTAGCCGACGGAGTCTAAACGAAAGTTGTAGAGTGTAGTCTCACCTACGCGTGGATATAAAGAACGTCGAAAACAGAGTTCATATGAAGAAGATATGAATTTTCGAAGTTTATTAAATAATTAATAATTATATTTAATTATTAAAACCGGCCTTATCCGAAGGGGAGTCACCAATCTGATCCGAAGTACGCCCAGCATACTAGCGTACGCCCCGCGTACAGCGAAGCATGACATGCCTCGCACTTGAGTTCTTCGGATGACGCATGTAATGACGAATTCGGAGGCTTACGCCCCGCGTACTCCGAGGCTCCAGCCTCCTATAAATAGGATGCGAGGGCAGCCGATTCTTTTGCTATTTTTATCCCTTCTCTCTCCCGTTTTGCATCGATTTTCATGCCAGAAGTACCCCGAAGCCCCGGTAATATTCCTGAGTCCTGAAGCAAGTCCCGAGAAGTGCGGTTCCCGAGCCGAAGCTTTGCCCGCGAGAAACTAGACGGTTGCTTCAACAGAATCATGAAGAACTGTCAATTCGTGTGGAAGAGCCTGAATTAAATGAAGGGCACTCAGAAGGTGGAAACTTCAGTGGGTCTGTTGGTCAAGCCAACCCACCGATAGTTAGGCGAGACAACCATGATGGAAGGAATGATGGAATCAGATGCAAGTACAAGGACTTTCTAACTTGCAAACCATCGACCTTCAATGGAAAGGAGGATCTGATTGGAGTTATGGATTGGATCTCAGAAATGGAATTGGCCTTCATGACTTGTGGCTGCAGAGGCAAGTTGCAGACTATCTATGCAGTGCGTCAATTCCGAGGTGGAGCCGTTCGTTGGTGGAACACTCTAGGCAAGACTTTAAGCCCTAATGATCCACTGCAATTGACATGGGCAGAATTCTTGGTGCAGTTCAAGCGCAAGTTCTGCTCGGCTCAAAATCTATTGGAACTAGAGAACAAGTTTCTGACATTGACGAAAGGCAGCATGTCAGTTGATGAATACACCAATAACTTCACCGATAAGATGGATTTTGCCTTGCGTATTGTTCCAGACGAGCTGACAAAGGTGGACCGGTATGCGAAGGGACTCCCATGGGAGTATGAGGTGCCAGTACGTCAGGAACATACTCTAGAGGCAGCTATCTGGGCTGCCAAGTCTGTTGAGAACATGATTAAGGGGAGAACCACCGACAAGGTTGAAGTTGGTGAGAAGAGAAAGTTTTAGGGAATATCTGGTTCCGGTAAGAAAGGCAAATTTTCGAAATCTGATTCGAAAAAGTTTGGAGGAAAAGGAGGCGAAGCGAAGTGGTGTGATAAGTGTAAGAAAAAGCACTTTGGGAAATGTAGCGAGGATGTAACCTGCTACAAGTGTGGAAAGGTTGGACATTTTGCCAATGAATGTCCGAACAACAAAAGGATGTGTTTTGGTTGTAATAAAGAGGGGCACATTTTGAAAGACTGTTCGAAGAAGAAGGAGGCAGCTAAGCCCAACATTCCACCAAAGCCGAAGGCGAGAGCGTTCCAGATGACACTTGAGGCCGCGAAAGATGAAGCTGATGTCGCTTCAGGTACCTTTCTCGTAAACAAATTGCCTGCCCAAATTTTATTTGATTATGGAGCCAACTACTCTTTTATATCGCATGAATTTGGTAGAAAACTAGCTTTGCCTGTTGATAGACTAGATAATGCTTTATTAGTCGAAGTTGCTAGTGGCAAGTTTGTACCTGTTAGCCATCGTATGAAAAACATCTTAATCGACCTTAATGGGAATAAGTTTCACGAAGAATTATTACCTATCAAACTTAATGGTTTCGACATCGTGTTGGGAATGGATTGGCTTAGTGCCAATGATGCCGAAATTTTATGCAAGAAGAAGATAGTTAAAGTAAACCCGCCTGGGAAAGATTCGTTTATGGTGTATGGGGACAAACGCAGAGTGAATTCTGGAATCATTCCTCTAATGAAAGCCAGAAAGTGTTTGACCAAGGGATGTACATCATATTTAGCATTCGTGATTGATGCTACGAAGGAAAAGAAGGTGAGGCACAGTATTCCAGTGGTGTGTGATTATCCGGAAGTATTTCCCTAAGATCTTCCTGGATTACCACCTGATCTACAATTGGAGTTCAGAATTGACTTGTTACCAGGAACAACGCCAATTGCAAAAGCACCTTATCGATTAGCACCGACGGAGATGAAGGAGTTGATGATGCAACTTCAGGAGTTATTGGACAAAGGTTTCATTAGACCTAGTTCATCACCCTGGGGAGCTCCGGTGTTATTCGTGAAGAAGAAAGATGGAAGCATGACGATTTGCATCGATTACCGAGAGCTGAATAAGGCAACAATAAAGAATAGATATCCGTTGCCGAGGATTGATGACCTATTTGATCAATTGCAAGGTTCGAGCTATTTCTCGAAGATCGATCTTAGGTCAGGATATCATCAGCTGAAAGTAAGAGAGCAGGATATGGAGAAGACTGCATTCAGAACTCGATATGGACACTACGAGTTTTCGGTTATGTCGTTTGGACTAACCAATGCTCCAGCAACATTCATGGATTTAATGAATAGAGTTTGTAATCCGTTCCTTGATAAATCTGTGATAGTGTTCATAGATGACATTCTGATTTACTCGAAAAGGCAGGAGGAGCATGGCAGACACTTGCGAGAAGTGTTAGAAGTCTTGAAGAAGGAGAAGTTGTATGCTAAGTTCTCCAAATGTGATTTTTGGATTCGTGAAGTCCAATTCTTGGGTCACGTGGTCAACCAAGAAGGGATAATGGTTGATTCAGCAAAGATTGAAGCTGTAATAAAGTGGGAACAACCGAAAAGTCCCACGGAGATCCGAAGCTTTTTAGGATTAGCCGGATATTACCGAAGGTTTATCCAAGGCTTTTCTTCGATTGCTACTCCATTGAAAGCTTTGACCCACAAAGGAGCTACTTATGCTTGGAATGATAAGCATAAAAAAGCATTCGAGAAGCTAAAGAAGAAGCTATGCGAGGCACCGATACTTTCTCTACCCGATGGAGTTGAAGACTTCGCTGTTTATAGCGATGCGTCTGGGGTTGGATTGGGTTGTGTTTTAACCCAAAGAGAAAAGGTGATAGCATATGCGTCTTGACAGCTGAAAGAGCATGAAAAGAACTACCCGACTCATGATTTGGAGTTGGCAGCGGTAGTTTTCGCTCTGAAGATATGGAGGCATTACCTCTATGGCACGAAGTGCAAACTTTTCACTGATCATAAGAGTCTCCAATATCTCTTCAATCAGAAAGAGTTAAATATGAGGCAACGACGCTGGCTAGAGTTACTCAAGGACTACGACTGTGAGATACTTTACCATCCCGGTAAAGCTAATGTTGTTGTTGATGCTCTCAGTCGGAAAGTCAATGTTGAGAGAAAAAGGCCAAGAGCGTTGAGAATTGAAGTTGTCTCGACTATTTTGGAGAGTATAAAGAAAGCTCAAAGTGAAGCTTCCGAGAAGAATGACCGAAAGGAGGAACGTTTGGGCAAAACGTTGGTGTTTGGTGTAAACAGTCATGGACTGAAGGTGTTCCAGGATCGGATTTGGATACCTAAGACAGGAGGAGTCAGGGATCTTCTGATGGAAGAAGCTCACAAAACCATGTACTTGATTCATCCCGGTAGCACTAAAATGTATAGGGACCTGAAACCCTACTACTGGTGGCCGACGATGAAGCTTGATGTTGCAAAGTATGTGGCTAAGTGTGTGACTTGTGCAAGAGTCAAGACACAACATCAGAAACCGTACGGGAGTTTAGAACCATTGCGTGTGCCTATGGGTAAGTGGGAAGACATTGCTATGGATTTTGTCACTAAACTGCCCAGAACAAAGAATGGTCATGACATAATTTGGGTGGTCGTTGATCAATTCAATAAGAATGCGTATTTCATAGCAGCCAAGGAGAAATGGTCTATGGAAAAGCTTGCGAATTCTTACGTGAAGGAAGTTGTGAGGCTTCACGGTGTTCCGTTAACGATTGTGTCGGATCGTAATAGTCGTTTCACCTCGAGGTTTTGGAAAAGTCTACAAGAGGAAATGGGTACCTAGTTGTGTTTAAGTACAGCTTACCATCCGCAGACTGATGGCCAGAGCGAACGAACGATACAAACGCTTGAAGATATGCTAAGAGCATGTACCTTGGAATTCCTAGGTAACTGGGATGAACATTTAACGTTGGTAGAATTTTCCTACAATAATAGTTTCCACTCGAGCATTAAGATGGCACCATACCAAGCTTTGTATGGACAAAAGTGTCGTACTCCGTCTTGTTGGCTTAAGGCTGGGGAAAAGCAGTTTATGGGACCGGAGTTGGTTCATCAAACAGCTGAAAAGTTGAAAATAAATAGGTAAAGAATGTTAGCAGCTCAGGACCGTCAAAAGAGTTATGCTGACAAAAATCGAAGACCGATAACTTTTGAAGTTGGGGATTCGGTTTTGCTTAAAGTCTTGCCGTGGAAGGGACTTATAAGATTTTGTAAAAGGGGAAAATTAAGTTCAAGGTTTATTGGACCGTTTAAAGTTCTTCAGAGGATTGGGAACCAAGCTTACAAGCTCGAACTACCAGAAGTACTGAATGGAATTCATAACACTTTTCATGTGTGTTATTTGAGGAAGTTCACAGGGGAAGTTCCCGACGTGATTCCACTTTCGGAGTTGAGGATCGATGAGAACAAAAGGTTGATTGAAGAACCAGAGGCAATTGTTGACCGAAAGACTAAGAAGTTCCGACACAAGATGGTCGAGTTAGCGCTTGTCCGATGGAAACACACGAATGGGCCGAATCTCACCTGGGAGACGGAGAGTGACATGATGGGTCGCTATCCGCATTTGTTTGTTGATGTGTGATTCCGGGGACGGAATCATTCTAAGGTGGAGAGAATTGTAACGCTTGTGTTTCTGGGCCTGTCATTAATGATGATATAATAGTCTAGGTTAACCTTTGTAACCCGTTTTGAAATAATAGAAGTGTATTATTTGAGTATTATGTGTTTTGTGCTTAATTGCTTAATTATGTGGTTTGATCAATTAAGAATAAAAATAAGCGTCAAAATTTAAGTGTAAATAAACTTGATATCTTTAGATAATGTTGTAGTAGTTGAAACAAGGTTTCCGAAGATATAAAGAATGCCGAAATCCGAGTTATAACGAAGAAGTTATGACCTGTCGAAGTTTTGCGACAGAACCGGCAACGCTGAATGACGTAAAAAGTGAAATTTATATTAGAGTGATATTTAGCCTTAGTGATCTAAACGAGAATCGAAGATCTAGTTTTTAGTATCGAAGCAATAAAAATTTAGGCGAGAACGGACGTCAAACGAAGAAGTTATGAATTTATAATGAATTTTTATGTCCCGGTCTATTAAAAATAACGTCAAAATTAGCTGACGGAGTCTAAACGAAAGTTGTAGAGTGTAGTCTGACCTACGCGTGGATATAAAGAATGTCGAAAACGGAGTTCGTATGAAGAAGTTATGAATTTTCGAAGTTTATTAAATAATTAATAATTAAATTTAATTATTAAAACCGGCCTTATCCGAAGGGGAGTCACCGATCTGATCCGAAGTACGTCCCGCGTACAGCCTTGCACTCGAGTTCTTCGGATGACGCATGCAGTGACGAATTCGGAGGCTTACGCCCCGCGTAAGGCAGTACGCCCCGCGTACTCCGAGGCTCCAGCCTCCTATAAATAGGATGCGAGGGCAGCCGATTTTTTGCTATTTTTCTCCCTTCTCTCTCCCGTTTTGCATGCCAGAAGTACCCCAAAGCCCCGGTAATATTCCCGAGTCCCGAAGCAAGTCCCGAGATCCCGAAGATATCGAGAAGTGTGGTTCCCAAGCCGAAGCTCTGCCCGCGAGAAGTTCTATTTTTGTAGAGATCTTCCAGATGTGCTGAGGATTACTACTTCTGCGAGCCGTAGTGCTGTCCGATCATCTTCTGATCAGGTGAGTGTGTAGTTACTTTCTTCTAACGCATAATTATGAAGTATTTTATACGAAATACGTGTTATGTGTATAATTTTGTTGTTATGTGCGTGAATGTATATTCACTCTCTTCAATCTCATAGATCTGATTATTTCTCTATGAAATATGTGTTATGTGGGTGGGCCTCATCTGTTATGTGGAAAATGTATTGATTGAGCATGCTATACAGGTTTTGAAACTATGTATAAAAAATGTATGTTTTATCTACTAATATGTTGGGTAGAACATGGGTAGATAGTTGGTGTGTAATAAACAGATGAGAGGCCTCGATGTTGTTTTGATCCAGTCATCTAGCGAAATTTAGATGACGACCACGGACTTTTCTAGACAGTCCCGTGGAACGCTAGCAGGCTCATAACCTGTAGGTGTTAATGAGCTTGGGTGTTCATTCGTTGTATTCCATCCCCCTCATGGTTGCCTTATTTGACTTATATTGCTGAGGAACCCCCGAAGCATGTGTTGTCACCCCGATGAAATATTCTTAGACTAGGTCCCTTGTGTTAGTTATTTTAGGGACATAAAGTGAGAATAACGGGAATGGGTAATTGGGTTATTGTTGGTTGATGAAAATTAATTTAATTATTTATTGTGGGTTGAAAACCCTAAATGCTCACCAGGCTCCCAAGCCTGACCCACTCAGTTTTATTTGTATTACAGGAAGTGGCGCGAGGGCATAAGATGGATGAACCATCAAGTTGTTTTGTTTACAAGTCTGTATGTGTATATATTTGTTGAATGACTTGTAATGTTATCGTTTATGCTTATTGGTCTGTATCGGAACATGACACCCCGAGTTTTGATTATATAATGAAAATACATTTCTTTTATGAAATGCTTTGGTAAACATTGTTTTATCATGTTTTGTTTTTGGGAACAAATTCCACAACTCTTTCAAATCAAAAGGATTTACTCTGAAATTATTTTAAAAGCATAAATGAAAATCGGTCTTTTCTAGTCGAGATTTTGGGGCTGTCACAACTAGAACCAACTAGGCTCTGATACCAATTATAGAACAGGTTAGACACAAATTTAAGACTAACAGGTAATTAAGAAGGAGTAATTGATAGGAAGAACAGAGTTGCAACAAATTTTCTGTATACTTTCATTAACAGAAATGACAAACATAAATACTAGGAAAAATAAAGATCACGTGCACATGCACTACTACCATGATACTAGCTAACAAACCAGAAAAACTAAGAAGACCAAACCAATACCTAGACTTATTCACTCGGATAAATAACGGTAAATTAAATGTGCAAAAATAGATTGCTATGTAGACTAGGACATTTACTTTCAACACCTATCACCTTTGATTTTTGGAAATTCACCTTAAGGCCAAAAGAGACATGGAAACATTTGAGTATTTAGGCTAGATTTTTCAGGTTTGAATTCATATTATTATTATGTTTAATATATATGCGAATAAATATTAATACAAGTTGAATACAATTTTATATATATATATATATATATATATATATATATATATATATATATATATATACTAGGTGTGTGACCCATGTATTACATGGGTTTAATTAAAAAAAATAAATATAAAATTTTAATAATTTGAAAAGTTTGAATTTATAAGAAAAATGAGAAAAATTTAAATTATTAAAATTAATAAGACTTTAATGTATTAAATACATTACATATATAAACTCTTTCTAAAAAATACTTTACATATATATTACATTACACATTAAATGTAGAATTTTAATTTAATAAAATAAAAAATACAATAAAAGGACAAGTGGAAAATAGAAATTTTAAAAATTCTAGAAAATATCATGTGTCCAAATGAATGAGAAGAGGACATGTGGCAAAAAAAACTTTCATTTATTATAATAGATGACAAACATAAATACTAAGAAAAATAAAGATCACGTGCACATGCACTACTACCATCCAAACCAATACCTAGACTTATTCACTCAAATAAATAACGGTAAAATAAATGTGCAAAAATAGATTGCTATGTAGACTAGGACATTACTTTCAACACCTATCACCTTTGATTTTTGGAAATTCACCTTAAGGCCTAAAGAGACATGGAAACATTTGATTTTTGATTTTTGAATTCATATTATTATTATGTTTAATATATATGCGAATAAATATTAATGAGTTTAATTAAAAAAAATAAATATAAAATTTTAATAATTCGAAAAGTTTGAATTTATAAGAAAAATAAGAAAAAATTGAATTATTAAAACTAATAAGACTTTAATGTATTAAAATACATTACATATATAAACTCTTTCTAAAAAATACTTTACATATATATTACATTACACATTAAATGTAGAATTTTAATTTAATAAAATAAAAAATACAATAAAATAATAAGTGGAAAATAGAAATTTTAAAAATTTTAGAAAATATCATGTGTCCAAATGAATGAAAAGAGAACATGTGGCAAAAAAAACCTTCATTTATTATACTATATATATATATATATATATATATATATATATATATATATATATATATATATATATATATATATATATATATATATATATATATATATATATATATATATATATATATATATATATATCACAAAAAATGAGAATTTAAGAGTAGGACAAGGCTCACTCTAGCTCTCATGTGCTTTCACCCTTGAGCAGAATGATTGTTAATTACATGTTAAATAACGAACCAACTATGTCCCTACTAGAAAACAATAGAAACATACTCATTTATTGTTATATAAAAACAAAATTAAATCGAAATTATAATGAATGACCAACAATTTGAAAAAACCAAGAATCACATTGCAAATATAATAAAAACACAATTTTCAAAATATGATTACTTTATTGAATATTTCTATATATAAAATTATTGTCGGAAATAAACTTTTAAAAATTAATGAATTTCATGAAATCAGTTTTTCAAATAAATTTATTTTGCTAATTCGTGCTACTAATTTCACGGATTAAATGATCATTATATTATAGAAGTTAAAAACATTGTTTGTAATGTATAACTTTACTTTATTATTACTATTAATTTAATGAGTAACTTAAAAATAATAATAATAACAATAATAATAATAATAAAGTCATAAGCATCACAAATTATTTTTGTCAAATGTAGAAAAATCTCAATGCCATAAAACATTTAAAGCCACGGACGCGGTTTAGTTGAACTTAATAAGCTAGCAGAACTCATAAGTCATAAGAGAAGTTTGCAGTGAAGCACACGGTACTTGGTACTCCTTAGAGTCTTCTTAGAGTCTTACTCCATACAATAATGAAAATTAAGGATAGAAAGACTGTTCACATTTGAAGAACGTTCAATCTAAATTTCAAACCAAATGTCCACACTCATTAGCTATTAAAGCAGAATCAAATTTTATTTTATTAAAATTTTTATTTTATATCAAAACAAACAATTAATTTATTTAAAAATATAAAAGTAAATAAAATTAGATAAAATATAGTTTTACATTTATCAAACATATTTAATAAAATAGATAAATCAACTTGCAATTGTAACATGAAATATAAAATTATATATACAATAGATGCAAACTACATGAAATATAAAACTATAGATGCATAAGATACAAACTCCATATTTATTAAATAAAATATCAGTAAGTTGGATTAACTTTCAGAAACATTACTTAATAAAACGAAATTTAAATAAGAATGATCCATAGTAACAGATACGAATTAAAAAATGAATAAAAATGAAGAGTTACAATGAATATGAAATATGTTAATGTTGTACTTTATATATAGAGAAAATGATATAAACATAGTTGTCAATTAAATATCATTAAAAAACATAATTTCTCAACATCATAATCTCATAATCTAGTATATTAATTGAGGATTTAAAGACATGTAGTTTTCACGTATTTATAAAGAAACTCCACTACAATAATCATATACTACTCTTAAAATGAAACCCTCAACCTAATCTAACATATGTATAAGAACAGACGAAAGTTTGTTACAAACCTTAAAACAAACCCTAATCTGTATACGTAAACTAAGAGAGAACGAGAGTGAAGGCAAATAGATCAAGTGAATAATGACACCACTTTCAGTCGTCCAAGCTTGGATTAATCAAATACTAATCTCTCAAACTACCCATTTTGAAAACAATTATTTAGAAGAAAAATGATTAATCAAACACAACTTATCATTAAGAATCTCATGTTGTGAAGACATAAGAGACTTAGTGAATATACCTCCAACCTGATTCGAACAACTAATCTTAATCAATTTAACAACTCTTTTTACTATTTTTTTCTTTTGTGAAATTAACATCAATTTCAAAAATGTTTTGTTTTATCATGAGAAACATGATTCATAGCCAATTTAATGGCATAACCATTATCACAAAAAATATTTACTGAAACAACACTCTTAAAACCAATATCATATAAAATTTTCAAAACCAAAATTAAATCACAAGACAATAAACCCAAAGCCTAATATTCAGACTTTGTGGACGAACGAGATATTGTAAATTGCTTCTTGCTTCTCCAAGAAATAAGAAAATCACCAAAATAAACCACATAACCACTAAGATACTTTCTAGAGAAAAGTCTCTTAGCCCAATCAACATCTAAATATCCTTTTAACAAAAGAGAATTAGACTAAGAATTTAAATAACTAACACCTTTACCTGGGCTGAGTTTAAGATACCTTACGAACCTCATTGCAACTTGTAGATGAGCTTTAGTGTGTTTATGCATATACTGGCTTAATACTTGAATAGAGTATGCAATACCTAGTCTAGTAAACGTAAGGTAAATTAGTTTTTAAACAAGTTTTTGAAAAACATGTATATTCTCCAATAAAACATCATTATTTTTATCAAAAACAATATTTAACTCAAGAGGAGTCTTAACAGGTTTGCAACCTAACATACCAAAATCATGAAGTAGCTCCAAATAATATTTTCTTTGAGAACAAAAAATACTGAAACGACCCAAAAATCACGACCAAAAAATTTCTTTAAAAGCATTACTAGAATCATATTTATAAAAAACTGTATCATAAGTCATAACATAAATTCTCGAGTATTAATTCAAAACATAATATCATTATCAGAGTCAAACATTCCTAGGATAACTGACTATGGTGTGTGCACTGCAATCTCCCCGAGCTCCTCTTTTGAAAACTGAGTACCTGAAACCAAAACTGAAAACCGTAAGCACGAAGCTTAGTGAGCTCCCCCAATATAACACATACCATACAACAACATATAAAGCACATACTGGGCCTTGCCCACTGCATCGGACCAATGTCCGGACTAACTGGGGCCTTGCCCCCTACATCGGACCGAAGTCCGAAAACTGACTGGGACCTTGTCCCCTGCATCGGACCGAAGTCCGGACTAACTAGGGCCTTGCCCCTGCATCGGATCAAAGTCCGGAAACTGACTGGGACCTTGTCCCCTGCATCGGACCGAAGTCCGGGCTAATTGGGGCCTTGCCCCTGCATCGGACCGAAGTCCGGAAACTGACTGGGACCTTGTCCCCTGCATCGGACCGACGTTCGGGCTAACTGGGGCCTTGCCCCGTGCATCGGACCGAAGTCCGGAAACTGACTGGGACCTTGTCCCCTGCATCGGACCGAAGTCCGGGCTAACTGACTGAACATAGCATAGCATAACATATCAACTAGCATGAACACATACACTGCATACTACATCGGGCCGTAGCCCGGAACACATAACACATAACACATAAAACATAGCACATAAATCCTGTCTGAGCCACGAAGGCATCAAACATACTAACTACTGCATCGGACCGAAGTCCGGAAACTACTGCTAACTGAACGGGCCGACATTGTGGCCTTAGACCCGTCCCTACTGGAAGGAAACTCACCTGAGACTGCTGAACTGATGCTGCTAATCCTCTTGACTGCTACTTGACCTCTGAGTCCGAACTGCTGCTCCACTAACTCTTCGAGCTTCAAAAGCCAATAAAACATTTAGTCCAACTGACCTCCAAAGGTCACTAGGTCAACTCTGGTCAAGGTCAAAACCCTCGTCAATGTCAACCTTCCAGGTCAACCCTACTCGCCGAGTTTACCTACTGACTCGCCGAGTTCCTACGCTCAGGGTCTTTCTTATTCGCGACTCGACTCGCCGAGTCAGTCTATGACTCGCCGAGTCCAACTAGTTCCAAGTCCTGTCCTGTCCAACTCGCTGAGTCACCACCCGACTCACTGATTCGAATCTCAACTCGAAGGGTTTAGGGTTTCGCGATCTGACTCGCCGAGTCCAAGAACAGACTCGCCGAGTCCTAGACAATCTTCAACCAACTCATCAGGTTGTTCATCCAACTCGCCGAGTCCATGCCTAACTTCATCCGACTCGACGAGTTGTTCATCCTACTCGTCGAGTTCCTCCTCATCTTCAAGCTACTCGCCGAGTCCACTCGAAGGACTCGCCGAGTCTATCTAGTCCTCAATCCATGCAGTGGCTTTTCGAGCCAAACAGAGTTTCCAACTCATAGATCCATACTTCTAGGGACTATTCCCCACGTAAAGTGGCAAACTTTACGTGTAGATTAAAAGATCTAGGCTCAAAACACACTAAACTAGGGTTTATGGCAAACATGCTTCTTCAACATACCAAGGGCTGATACTTTAGGGGATTCAAGACCAAAACCAACATGGATCTGAGGTAGCAACCTCAGATCTGAACCTCCAACTCGAATTGGTTACATATCAACGCAACAATGACCAAAACTCACACATAATAATAGATCTAGATGCAAAGGGAGTCCAAGCAACAGCTTATTACCTCCAATTGTTCTGAAATGACTCCACAATCCCAGATCTACAGTCCCTTCTTGCACCTCCAATGTCTTTCTTCCTCCTCCAAGCTTTAGTGCACTCTTCAAGGCAAGATCTAGCTCAAAAACGAATATGGCGGCTAGGGTTTGGTGTTCTGGGGTAGAGAGGCAGTAAAGGAACCCTAGGAAGGAGAATGAGACGCTTAAATAGGCTCCAAGTTCCCGGATTTAGGGTTTTCCTTGTTCAGACCCAACTCGTCGAGTCTCCTTGGCCGACTCGCCGAGTCGGTCGCTTTCACCACAACCCGGATCCCGCTCGGACTCGCCGAGTCCCTCTATGGACTCGCCGAGTCTCCCCTAAACTTGAGGTTTTCTTTCTTTTCTTGGCTTTCCAAACTTTGGGGTGTTACAACTCTCCCCCACTTAAACTAAACTTCATCCTCGAAGTTTGCTACGATCAACTGCCTTCGAACTGCCTCCAACTCTCGGTCTGGAAAATCTAACACCCTTTTGCCCATCACTCCAGCCACTCACCTTGTCGATCATTATCGTTGGTACATACTGAATTCTTCTCCTTTCCATAATTTTCTTAGCGTTACTTCCTCTGACTGGCAATTCTGTACCCCTCATCCGCCTACTGGATGCACTGAGACCACTTTGGTCCAACTAATCTACCGATATCCGATTTACCGAACTCCCACCGGTCACTATACTCCATCGCAATCTCCTAGTCACTTCCAGCGACTCCTGAAAATACTTCGACTATCCATAACTGTTCCATCCATTCTTCCGCTCATACTGAAACGATGTTGCTGGAAATAGCTTGCTTATATCCCATCTGATTACTCAACTCCTACTAACTCGAGCCTTCCATCCTGAAAGAAAAGCTACCTGCCTAGCTATCTTTACATATCACTATACTCGGCCGAAGGCTCAGCTGATCCTACTGAGAGAGACTTGCCATTTCCAAATCAACCAACTATACCGTCAACACTTGCATTCCAACGCAAATACAATACTGACCCAAAACCCTGAAACCTTCCAAACACTGAATTGTCTGCAATACTGAACCTGCCTGAAACACTAAACTACCTGAAACGCTGATCTGGCTGAAACACTGAGCTGCCTGAAACACTGAACTGGCTGAAACACTGAGCTGCCTGAAACACTAAACTGGCTGAAACACTGAGCTGCCTGAAACACTAAACTCAAACCCAACTGTGGAGTTAAGGGACCCGCACTTAGTCGCTTCCACAACTTCTGAATGAAATCTTCCTCTAGGACTAGTTTCCACTAGTTATCCTGTCACTGTGGCTCTAACAACCTTCCGATCCAACCGATCGGGTCCATACATCACATCCTGACATCATCCATTCCATGTCTATCAACATGATGGTTCCCATACTGACGGTAGCCCTTAACATACCCGAACCCCAACGGTCCACTGCTACTCTGATCTCATAACTGATGTGATGATCTATAGCCCAAATTGCTGACTTAGCCATAACTGAACCATTTGGGAAATCCGAAATCTAACCCGTGGATTCCCATATTCCCACTGCTGCACCCGGACGGGTGGGAATTACTACGTTCCCGCGTTCAACAACGCGCTCATGCTGCTACCAGTCTGATAAAAGGCTGCGACTACGCTCGCGGACTTACAACTCTCTAGTACTATCTAGCTACTAGTGAATGCTACGGCTACCCCCGCAGACTTACAACACCACTTACTACTATCTGACTGCTAGTGAATGCTACGGCTAACCCCGCAGACTTACAACACCACTTACTACAATCTGACTGCTAGTGAATGCTACGGCCACCCCCGCAGACTTACAACACCACTTACTACTATCTGACTGCTAGTGAATGCTACGGCTACCCCCGCAGACTTACAACACCACTTACTACTATCTGACTGCTAGTGAATGCTACGGCTACCCCCGCAGACTTACAACACTACTACTACTATCTATCCCGAGGACATCCTGACTATCCCTAGTCCCGCTAGTGATTCCTCATCCCGATTTCTCAAAACCAGCTCTCAGTCCTTGAATTACTGCATCTTCCTCGACATCCTATATACTTGATTGCTCAGCGCTTCGTCGAGGAATTCTCCGGCTTGGTTCCCAAACCAACCGTCTACTAATCCGGATACAAGAAGCTATTGTTGGGAAGTTTCCAACCTCCCAACTCCTGAATCCACACAATCCTGCATGCTGGCTCTGCCACCGGCTACTAATACGAAGACATCTCCTGCTAACCGTTCCTCCGGATCCTCATTCCGACTCACTTGAGCCTTTACAGGTGGTCCTCAAATCCTGGATTCCCAACCAGCTTCTAACCATCTCCATTACATGAACCCACTGCTGGGAAAAGTTCTCGAACTCTCAATTCTGAACTTCTTAATCCATCCATCACTGTGCTACTACCACTTCTTCTCAGAGGCCGCGCACTCATTCTGAGTGACTCTTATCCATGTATACCCGGAGGGTTCTCCCCTACTTCGATCCTGCTTACCCCTTGCCGCTTCACCTTGAAAAGAGATCCTGACCTTTACTATCATTCCAAAACTTCTACTGGGGAACCCAAGCCCGCCAGGTAGGAATTTGACCATTCCATCCAAACCACTATCCACTCCGAACTAGCGAAACGAACCAGATCTCTCCCTACCATGCTACAGTTACTGCATCCTCCAAAACTTCTCCATATGAGCACATCCCCTAACTACCAACCAATTATCCGAGGTATGCAAATGGCATATGACATAATCACAAGCAAGCCACTCCATAACACAACACTTATACCACAATTGATGCAGAAACCATAACAATATAATAATAACATAAGCTGACAAAAACAAAGTTACATACCTCCATTACTCAGTGCTGCTCGAATCCCTGCTGAAATCTACCGGAGAAACTCGGCTCCAAGCCGTAGGCACCCTTGCCCGGCCTTGACAACCACTGACGGTACTTGAAGTTCCAAGGGCAGGAGCTGGCGCCTGCCCTGCTGAATACAAACTCGGACAGTGGGCCTTCTTGTGGCCCCTCTGATTGCAATGGAAACACAACGGATCAAGTCCCTGGGCGATGGTAACAACACAGTCTCTGCTAAAATGACCAATTTGGCCGCACTTGAAACACCCAGCATCGCCACCACTTTTACGCCTACACACACCCATGTGCGTCCTTCCGCACTTCCCGCATCGACTGCGGCTCTGATAGTTCCTCGTCCTCAAATCTGAACTCTTGGGCCTCTTACTCGAACCTGTAGCAACCTGAGTCTCATCCATTTTCCTCTTCCCTTCCGACTCCCTGCCCGACTCTCGCTCCTACATTACCCCAACAGCAACGTCTGCTGACTGAACAACAGATGTCTGATCCTGAAGCCTCGCTATCAATCTATCAATGATCCTCACGACCATGTCTGGCAGACCCTCGCGAATGGCTCGCGAAACTTCCTCAACTATCCAATCATGCAATGGTTTCTCTTGGAGACAGAATGCCCCCACACACCCCTGCCCCACGATAGCAGAAACTAGAAATGGGATCTCCCTCCCTGATGGATCCCTGAACTCCATAAGATTCGGGACTTAGACGAGCCCCAATCTGTCCTAAAACTAACCCGACCCTAAAGGCCTCAAGATGACTGTCCATGAGATCCACAATAGCCTCTCTAACTGAACCGAAAATCACTGGAGTCTGATCGATGATGTTGCGCATAATCTCTGCGGAAATGAAATCCCTCATCATATCATCAAGCTGTCCGGCTCTAAAGCCCGAGCCAGACCCCTCCCCTACACCTGAACTGCCAACTGATATCTCGCGCAACGTCACCATGCTGAAAATATAACAATCCCTGACCAATTACATACTACTGCTGAGGGATCTCTCACATACTCTACTAGTTCCTTGGTTTCGCCTCGGCCCCTCTTGAATCGAGTACGGATCCTCTGCTTTCAGTAGTATGGGCCCCTACTACCTTCCACATCTATCCGTACTTTCCTCAAGAGTTACCTCAACTCCACCAAGTCCCCTTTACTCTTCTACTGATCTCTGCTACTCTCATCCTAGGCTTGCCCTAGGGAACCTCTGACTCTACCCAAACAGTCCTCAGTTGCTGAAGGCCTCCTTGTAATGCCAATTAGCCACCACCTGAATACCATCACATGTGATGAGGCTCGGATAATCCTTCGAGTAAAAGTCTCGTCCCTACAACGGTTGGACTCAGACGAGAGCTGCGCAGTAGGGCCAAATCCAGCACTCTGAGATTATCCAACCCTGATCACATGTGATGTGACGTATTCACCTAATGGCTAACTCCCATTACTCAGAGTCCCACAAAGCACAAAGCAAGCAGCATTCGGATAAAGGAAACATACTCAGGCAAAACAATTCTCATAACAAGAAACTGCACTAGCGTACAATGCTAAGCTCATGCTATCAGGCATAACCTACACAGGCTATCCTACTACTGCCTACTCAATACTAGCATGCAATTCTTATCAAGCTGAAACACATAAAACAGGCACATAAGGCATCATCCTAGATCCTTAGTCCTATTCTAGCATGTTGTTCTACTGAAGCTGAAACTGAAACTGAAACTGAACTGAAACTGAAGCTGATAATGATAATCATAACATAACTTGTATGGGTAAATTGGGAGTACTTACTTGAGCTCGGCTGATCGCATGCACACACCTCTATCTCGTTAAAATTTTATTTCTTTCTAAGTGCTTTCAAAATTCTTTTTAGAAGACGTTTTCTTTTAAAAAAAATCTTTTTATTTCCCCTTAGTTTGAGTTCAGATACACCCGGAAGTGTATCCGAATCCCTCAAACCAGGGCTCTGATACCAACTCGAAACGACCCAAAAATCACGACCAAAAAATTTCTTTAAAAGCATTACTAGAATCATATTTATAAAAAATTGTATCATAAGTCATAACATAAATTCTCGAGTATTAATTCAAAACATAATATCATTATCAGAGTTAAACATTCCCAGGCTAACTGACTATGGTGTGTGCACTGCAATCTCCCCGAGCTCCTCTTTTGAAAACTGAGTACCTGAAACCAAAACTGAAAACCGTAAGCACGAAGCTTAGTGAGCTTCCCCAATCTAACACATACCATACAAAAACATATAAAGCACATACTGGGCCTTGCCCACTGCATCAGACCAATGTCCGGACTAACTGGGGCCTCGCCGTGTAACAGCCCGAAATCTCAAAGTATTGTTAAATCACATTTTGGGGTGTTTTAAAGGGGGGGACTCGGCGAGTTGGAGCCTGACTCGCCGATTAGGATCGCAGATTTGGTCGCGGGTTCGCGACTGGACTCGACGAGTCCAGATAGGGACTCGGCGAGTCTGCGCTGTTTAGCGTAAACCCTAGCCGTTCAGGTTTGGGGACGTATAAATGGGATCATTGGCCGTCGTTGTTCCCTTTTAGCTGCTGAGAAGAACCCTAAATCGGTTGGGGGCATCTAGAGCAAGGATTGAAGGCTATTGGTGATTTTGAAGAAGTTATTGTTCAAGAAGGGGAAGGTTTTGGCTAAAGGAACAACAAGGGAATCATGTTCTGAGGCTTGGGGACACAGAGAGGGCATTATTCAGGTAACATTCCGGATTATATTCTGTTATGTGAATGTGTGCATGGATTAGGGTTTAAGGAACCCTTTTGTGATTAGATTAATGGTTACCCTTGTCCCCCAAACGATTGTAACCCTATGTTGGGACCCTTGGAGGTCCAGAAGATCCCAGGTCTGTGCATTTCGGGAATTGGTGAAGGTTTTGGATTGAAATCCTTATGCCTTAGGTTAACATGGGAATTATGAGTCTTGGGGTGTAGCATGAGCACCTAAATGAAGGCCTTTTGTGATGGACCAGCTTAGGAGGACCAGACCTATGATTGGTCGGGACGATTCTGATCTTAGGAAGCAGTTTGATCGACTGCATGGCATGGACTCGCCGAGTCGGATGAGCAGACTCGGCGAGTAGCTTGAAGAATAGCTGGGACTCGTCGAGTTGTTCTTCAGACTCGGCGAGTGGAGTCGGGGTGGCCCCGCGATTCTTCTACGAGGAACTCGTCGAGTCAAGAGAGATACTCGACAAGTAGAAAGGGAACATCCAGGAATTTGTGAGGACGACTAGACTCGCCGAGTCGCCAGGGTACTCGCCGAGTCCAGTCGAGATGACCGTTGACCAGAGTTGACCTATGTGTGATTTCTTAGGGTCAGTTAACGTGGAAGATAAAAGTATTAATAAGAGATATATTGTTATAGGGAGCTTGTAGCTCGGCGGATCAGGTGCAAGTGATTTCAGGAGTTGCTAACTTCCAGCATCCACGAGGTGAGTCTTCTCACTATACTGTACCCGGAAGGGTTTGATTGTGTGACCGGAAGGTCGAATATGTTATGTGTTATGTATATATGCTATAAATGGAAAGTTAGTTGCTACGCGTGATATGCATGTTTATATGGGCCGGAAGGCAAAGTGTTATGTGACAGAAAGGTCAGGTATGATATATGATATATGTGCTTTATGTGTTAGAGTAAATGTATTATGTGCCGTATATGTTTTTGGGCCGGAAGGCAATATGTTATGGGCCGGAAGGCAATATGTTATGGGCCGGAAGGCAATGTACTATGGGCCGGAAGGCAACACGTTATGGGCCGGAAGGCGATTATCTCATGGGCCGGAAGGCATTGTGCAGTGGACCGGAAGGTCAGGGCCTGGAAAGGCGTGTGTGCGTAAGGTGTATATTGGGGAACTCACTAAGCTTCGTGCTTACAGTGTTTTATGTATGTTGTTTCAAGTTCTTTCAGTAACGCGGGATGGCACCGGCTCGATTGTACACACCAAAGCAAGAGTTGTATTCTGGAGGATCCTGGTTTTCTACTAAGTGAAATGGAACTATGTTTTTGTAATTCAAATGTGTATGAGATTTTAAACAAGTGATTTAATATTAATTTGATTAATTAAATGAAAATTTTGCCTTGAAAATCACGGTGTTACACGCCGAGTCCTAGACAATCTTCAACCAACTCGTCGGGTTGTTCATCCAACTCGCCGAGTCCATGCCTAACTTCATCCGACTCGACGAGTTGTTCATCCTACTCGTCGAGTTCCTCCTCATCTTCAAGCTACTCGCCGAGTCCACTCGAAGGACTCGCCGAGTCTATCCAGTCCTCAATCCATGCAGTGGCTTTTCGAGCCAAACAGAGTTTCCAACTCATAGATCCATACTTCTAGGGACTATTCCCCACGTAAAGTGGCAAACTTTACGTGTAGATTAAGAGATCTAGGCTCAAAACACACTAAACTAGGGTTTATGGAAAACATGCTTCTTCAACATACCAAGGGCTGATACTTTAGGGGATTCAAGACCAAAACCAACATGGATCTGAGGTAGCAACCTCATATCTGAACCTCCAACTCGAATTGGTTACATATCAACCCAACAATGACCAAAACTCACACATAATAATAGATCTAGATGCAAAGGGAGTCCAAGCAACAACTTATTACCTCCAATTGTTCTGAAATGACTCCACAATCCCAGATCTACAGTCCCTTCTTGCACCTCCAAGGTCTTTCTTCCTCCTCCAAGATTTAGTGCACTCTTCAAGGCAAGATCTAGCTCAAAAACGAATATGGCGGCTAGGGTTTGGTGTTCTGGGGTAGAGAGGCAGTAAAGGAACCCTAGGAAGGAGAATGAGACGCTTAAATAGGCTCCAAGTTCCCGGATTTAGGGTTTTCCTCGTTTAGACCCAACTCGTCGAGTCTCCTTGGCCGACTCGCCGAGTCGGTCGCTTTCACCACAACCCGGATCCCGCTCGGACTCGCCGAGTCCCTCCATGGACTCGCCGAGTCTCCCCTAAACTTGAGGTTTTCTTTCTTTTCTTGGCTTTCCAAACTTTGGGGTGTTACAAATACCATTTGGAACATTCACAACTTCAATGCCTAAAAAATATTTTAATTTTCCCAAATCTTTTATAAGAAACTGAGATTTCAGAAAATCTTTTACTTTGGTTATTTCAGACTCATAATTTATAATAACAATGATATCATATACATATACCTACAATATTATTACCATATTTCTAGAAACTTTAACAAACATAGAGTAATCGTTATAACTTTGTTTAAAACCAAAACTAACTAAAGAATTACTCAACTTTTCATTCCACATACGTGGAGGCTGCTTTAAACCATACAATGACTTTAACAACTTACAAACTCTGTTTTCATTTTTACTCTGATATCCAGGAGGTATAACCATATAGTTAACCACTTGAATAGTAACAATCTAGCTAAATGAGCAAATGTCTCCTCATAGTCAATGCTAACCATTTGATTATAACCTTAGCTACAAGACGAGCTTTATACCTCTCTATGTCACCATTGGCCTTATATTTAATTTTGTAAATCCACCGAAAACGAATAGGCTTTCTATTTTTAGGTAAATCAGTTATTATCCATGTATTATTCGTATACAATTTAGGATTAAGGGAAACCTCATAGTAAGACTAATTCAATAGTTTTGTCAATATTGGAAACAAAACACTTATTATCATAAGTCAAATTAGAGTAATTAATTGTTTTTTCAATGTTATATTTATATTTTCCTTCTATAATATAATCACTAAACCTGGATGGTAGACGAGTTTCTCTCCTAGTAAGTGTGAGACCAATAGACTAAGTATCAATATATTCAGATTCTAAATGAATACTTTCCTCAATCCTAAAAGGAGAACCAGGAGAATCAACAGAACTAGGACCAAACCCATTAGATAAAGGCATATAGGATCCTTTAAACTCTAACCTAGTATTTGTAATTCCTTCTATAGGACATGTTTTATTAAGGTTCAAAGGAGAACTAGCACCATCTAACTAATGATCCAATTTCTGCGTTCTATTGTAAAAACCATCGTAAACAAAGTTTTCAGAATGTAAAGGTTCATCATAGGAAAATAGATCAACCCCACTAGAAGCATCACTAGTATTACCAAAAACAGGACGTTGCATTCTGAACGGAAAAACAGACTCAGAATTTAATATCCCTGGAAACAAACACAAAATTAGAATCAAGACTTAAAACTTTATACCCATTCTTTTCTAAAGAGTAACCCATAAAGACACACTTTTTAGAACGAACATAAAATTTATCATTATTATTTAAGTTAGCATAAAAACTCAAACGGCCGAAAACATGAAGATTATCAAAATTAGGAGACTTTCTACAAACCAACTCATAGAGAGACGAGCCTTTAAAAATAGAAGAAAGAGTTTTATTAATCAAAAACACTGATGTCGGAATAACCTCACGTCAGTATTTTAACAGAACTCCTGATTGAAACATCAGACATCTTGCAACATTAAGAATGTGCCTGTGTTTCCTCTCCACAACTCCATTCTGTTGTGGAGTGTAAACACAAGAAGTCTGATGAATAATCTCATTATTATCATTAAAACTTTTAAAACGAAAATTTAAAAATTTTGTTCCATTATTAGTCCTTATGGTTTTAATAACAACTTGAAATTGATTTTTTAACATGTTAAAAACATAACATAATTTTCAAAAACTTATTCCTTAGACTTAAGGAGAAAAATCCAAGTAGTCCTAGTGAAATCATCCAAATAAGTCAACAAGAACCTAAAACCTCCTACACTTTCAATCTGATATGGTCCCCACATGTAACGACCCAAAATTTAAGACCAAAAATTTCTTTTAATAAATCATTACTTAAAGTAAAGTCATCATTCCAAAACATAATATGAGTATAAGTTTTCAAAACACATATTCATTATCAGAGTAAACATTCCCAGGCTGTCTAATCTATGGTGTGTGCCATGCGATCACCCCGAGCTCTTCCCTCCGCTACCGGAAGTACCTGAAACCAAAACTGAAAACCGTAAGCACGAAGCTTAGTGAGTTCCCCACCCTACCACATACCATACATAACCACATATTGCACATACTAGGCCACGCCCGCTATCTTGGGCCTCGCCCCTACCTCGGGCCTCGCCCGCTACAATGGCCCCGCCTGGCTTCGAGCCCTGCTCGGATACAGATCTGTTTTACTTAGGCCTCGCCTATCACAGGGCCTCGCCCACCAAAAATAATAACACATAAACATTTCACAACACATAACTAAACACATGCAACTGGTTCTGTCCTAAGGCCTCGCCTATCCTGGGCCTCGCCCATGTCCTGCTATTGATGAGTCATGGAACCCCGTCCACGCTCCTAATGGTAGTGAGGTACGGGCCTAGCCCACTCTCACTCCTGTTCTAGTTTGGGCCTCGCCCATATTCTGCTACTAATGAGATATGGAACCCCATCCACACTCTGCTATTGGTGAGATACGGGACCTCGCCCACACTCACCTCCCTACTAGGCACATACATGTATCACACAGACAACAAGTATAATCTAGCATACAAACGAATCCTTGGGCACTCGCCCGCTATGACTGGACCTCGTCCTGAATATCATACTAGCATACTGTGCCTAGGGCTAACCCCCGGGGCTGCTACTCATAACTACATGGTCCGACATTGTGGCCTTAGACCCATTCACACAAAGGGAAACTCACCTGCACTGGCTGAACTTGCTGATGATCTCACTAGCTGCTGCTCGACAACTCACGGAACTCCTGCTCCCCTTGCTCCCTAAACTACCAATATCAATGCAACACTGAGTCTAACTGACCCCCGAAAGACAACCAAGTCAACCCTGGCCCAAGGTCAAAGTCCTGGTCAAAGTCAACCTTCCAAGTCAACCCTACTCGCTGAGTCACCCTACTGACTCGCCGAGTCAGTCCATGACTCGCCGAGTCTACCGATTTCTGAGTCCTGACCTGTCCAACTCACTGAGTCTCCACCCGACTCACTGATTCGAGTCTCAACTCGAAGGGTTTGGGGTTTCGCGACCTGACTCGCCGAGTCCAAGAACAGACTCGCCGAGTACAAGTCAATCTTCATACGACTCGACGAGTTGTTCATCCCACTCGTCGAGTTTCTCCACAACTTCATGCTACTCGCCGAGTCCACTCAAAGGACTCGCCGAGTCCCTTCAGTTCTCCTTACATGCAGAGGACTCTTGAGTCATGCATGGACATCAAACTGTAGATCTACCCTTCCAAGCCTATTCCTCACGTAAAGTTGCAAACTTTACGTGTAGAGAAGGAGATCTAGGCAAAATATGCCATAAACTAGGGTTTAAGGCCAAGGGGCTTCAAAATCAATTCAAGGGCTGATACTTTACTGGGTTTTAGATCAAAATAAGCATGGATCTTAGGTAACAACCTTAGATCTGAACCCCTAGCTCGAAAGGTCACTCTAATGCCATGAATGCCCAAATACACACATAGATCTAGGTGCAAAGAAGGGAAAATAGCAGCTTGTTACCTCCAAGATGAACACCACTGAAGTAGATCTCGGATCTACACCTCCTCCTTTGAAGCAACCTACTTGATCTTCAAGTTTCTTTCCCAAAGTTCCTTCCTCCAAGCTTTATCTCTCAAATGATGGAAGCTCTCACGAAATCAAGGGTGTACTGGTTCTCTAGGGTGATATGGGGGTTGAAGGAGGGACATAACACCCTTTAAATAGGGTACAACTCCCGGGATTAGGGTTTTCCTCGTTCAAACCAGACTCGCCGAGTCACCTTGGCCGACTCGCCGAGTCGATCGCTTACTCCTCGACCCGGATCCCGCTTGGACTCGCCGAGTCCCTCTTTGGACTCGCCGAGTCTACCCTTAAAGCCAGGGCTTTTCTTTCCTTTCTTGGCCTTCAAAACTTTGGGTGTTACAACTCTCCCCCACTTAAACTAAACTTCATCCTCGAAGTTTACTATACTCTACTGCCTACGATCTGCCTCCAATACCCCACCATGCATTCTAACACCAGCTGCCTAACTTTGTTGGCCTTCCGCTCAGTCATTCAGACTAACGTCAATCCTTACCGATAATAATATCGGGTGCATCTTGACCCTGAACATCCTGGAAACACAACTTACTCAACCGACAATCTTTCTGGTATTCTCCGAGTACTGCAACATAGGGGTTCACCCCTTCTTTCCTTGCGTGATTTCCTTGCCTTCCCAAGGCAATGCTCCATAACCATTTATCTCCTCTGCCACTGTGAAGACCCTGTCTTCACCCAATCTATTACTCCCGCTACTCTGTACGGGTCATCATTGCTAGTATCCACTTGGCATTCTTTCTACTATCATTCGGTGTCGAGCACCCCACGATCGACTAACTGAATTCCACCATACTCTGCATCCCCGCACTGCTACTGACTAGAAATCCTGCTATTCCTTATCTGGATTCCGGATGAACTGAGACCATCCTGGTCCCTACCAACCTATCAATATCTGGATTACCGACTCTCACCGATTGACCCAGTACAACCACTAGTCGCTCCCAGCGACATTCGAAGAAACTTCCGCCACCTATACTGCTCAATCTATTCTACCATGCTGGCAATACGATTTCCTGGGATCCCCGATCCCCTTATCTAGACACTAAGATCCTTACCAGGTCCCACCTGTGCTGCTAAAACTCACGGGCCTCGCCCACGGGTCTCACCCAACCATACTACTGAGCAACCCTGCTCTCAGGTCTCACCTATACTGCTATTCTCATACGGGCCTCGCCCACGGGTCTCACCCGACTATATCCTAGGGCAGCCTCTCCCAAGGTCTCACCTCTCACGGGCTATACAGGAAACTCATTACCATCCTCATCCATTACCCATTCCCGGTCCCTATCTGAATGCTAGAAGATAAGGGCCTCGCCCCGACTCCGCAACGAAGCTACTACGGAATGCTACGGCTGCCCTGTAGTCTGACAACACTTCCACCACTGACTGCTAGTGAATGCTACGGCCGCCCCGTAGTCTTACATCACTTTCCACCCCTGACTGCTGCTGAAGAAAGCCGAGGCTCTCCCGCCACTCTTCCATGCTCTACATGCTGCTTCTACCACTGACTGCTAACACGAAAACATCTCCTGCTATTTGACCTCAAGATCTCCATTCCGACCCACACGAGTCCTACAGGCGACCCTTCAACCTGAATCCGAACCACATACTCACCATTACCTTTTACACGCACGGATTGATGGGAAGTTTCTCAAACTCCCAACCCTGAACTACTCAATCCGTCAAACGCTGAACTACCTCCTTTCCTTCTCAGAAATCATATACTCGATCTGGATTTGCGTGCTCTTACCGTTATACACTCAGAGGATTCTCCCCCACTTCGATCCTGCTTACGCCTCGATGCTCAATGAAGAGAAATCCCAATCCTTGCTACCATAATCAATCCGCTGAGGAATCCCAAGCTTACCATAGCTAAGGATCTAACCTGTCCATTCTAAAACTTATACGGCTCCGAACTAGCGAGACATATTGAGTCCCTCCAAGGCATGCTACAGATACTGCACCCTAAGTAACCTTCTTCGATACAACCCATCCCTTAACTACTAACCAATATCCAAGGTATGCAGATGGAATATAACTCGATCACAATCAAACCGCTCAAATGAAATGCTCATACAAATAATGATGCAGAACCATAACAATATAACATCATGTACAAACAGAAGAACTGAAAACGGAAATCGCATACCTGCAACGTCCGGCGTTGCTCGCGTCTCCAAGGTAGCCATCTGAAAAGACCTGCCTCCTATCGCAAGCGCCTCCGCACGGCCCTGACGGCCGTCTGTGATCCTCAAAGTTGCAGGGGCAGGTGCCATCACCCGTCCTGCTGAAAGCAAACTGGGACACTGGGCCTTCTTGTGGCCCCGCTGATTGCAGTGAAAACATATCAAGTCTGATCCCTGGGTGATGGTAACAATACAATCTCTGCTAAAATGACCAATCCGACCGCACCTGAAGCAGCCAGACTCACCACCACTACCACTCCTGCACGTACCCCCGTGCGTCCTACCACACTTTCCGCATCGACTGCGGTCCTGATGATCCCTCGATCTTGAATCCGATCCATTGGGACTTTTGCTAGAACTCGCGGCTACCTGAACCTCATCCGGCTTCCTCTTCCGGATCTGATCCAAATCAATTTCCCTCTCCCTAGCCCGAGAAATCATATCTTCCAGCGTCTTACAACCGGACCTGCTCACGAACTCCCTGATGTCATCCCTCAGCATCTCATGATATCGTGCCTTCTTCATCTCCTCATCTGCGACATACTGTGGAACAAGAAGGGCTCTCTCCCTGAACTTGGCGGTGATTTCCACCACAGTCTCAATAGTCTGCGTCAAATCCTGAAACTCCCGGGCCAACTGCTGCACCTCAATAATCGACGAAAACTCCGCTCTGAACCTAGCTGAGAAATCACTCCAAGTCATCGCGTCCAACGCGACATCATCACCCAAAGCATGACCAATCTCTTCCCACCAATCCCTCGCTCTGTCCTTTAGAAGACAGGAAGCGAGTCTGACCTTGTCCTCCTCAGGACACCGGCTCGTACAGAATGCGTTGGCAACATCAGCCAACCATCTGCTGCTAGCGATGGGGTCCTTAGCCCCATGATAATCTGGTGCCCCGCAAGCCCTGAACTCCCGAAATGTCAAGGTACGTGCTCCCAACAAATCCATCATCTCAGTACGGAAGGCTCCTAGCCTCTCATCCAAAATCTCCAATATACCCTCCTTGACCGTGCCAAAGATCACAGGAGTCTGAGCTAGAATACTGCGCGTAACCTCGGCTGTATCAACTCTCTCATCCGCTCCTCGAGCTGCTCGGCCCCTAAACCCGAGCCCAATCCCTCTCCGGCGCCTAATCCACCCGCTGGTCCCTCTTGCAATGTCACCATACTGAAACATATAACATAACCATTATCAGAATACTGCTCACTGCTGCGAGACCAAACATACTCACTACCAGGTTCCCGGTCTTGTCTCGGCCTTTCCCGAATCGAGTACGGATCCTCTACTTTCAGTAGTACGGGCCCATACTACCTTCCACATCTATCCGTACTTTCCTCAAGAACTGCTTTGACTCCACTAGGTCCCTTTTCTACTACTGCTCCCAGCACCACCTCATCCTAGGCTTACCCTAGGGAAACCTTTGACTCAAATCAAACCATTCCTCAGCTACTGAAGGCCTCCTCACAATGCCAATTAGCCATTACCTGGATACCATCACATGTGACGAGGCTCAGATAATCCTTCAAGTAAAAGACTCGTTCCTACAACGGTTGGACTCAAACAAGAGCTGCGCAATAGGACCCAATCCAACACTCTGAGATTATCCAACCCTGATCACATGTGACGTGACGTATCCACCTAATGGCTAACTCCCATCACTTAAAATCCCACAATGCACAAAGCAAGAAACATTTAGACAAGGGAAAATCTAACCATAACATACTTAAGCAATCATATCCACATAGCAAGAATCTGAACTAGCATGCAACACAACTCATAAACTCAGGCATAACCTAATCATGCTATCCTACTACTGACTATTCAGCACTATCATGCAGATCAAAAGCACATATAACAGGCACATAAGGCATCCTCCCTAGATCCTTAGTCCTAATCTAGCATGTTGTTCTATTAACTGATAATAAAAACATAGACTTGTATGGGTATTTTGGGGTACTTACTTGAGCTCGGTTGATCGCATGCACCACACCTATTTTCTCTTTTCAAAGTTCTTTTCTTTCTGAATTCTTTTTACTTTTCTAAAACCATTTTCTTTCTTAAAACTCTCTTTTTACAAAACTGTCTTTTTGTTTTGAAAACTCCCATACCAAATCCTCGGTTTGAGTTCAGACACACCCGAGAGCATGTCCAAATCCCTCAAACCAAGGCTCTGATACCAACTTGTAACGACCCAAAATTTAAGACCAAAAATTTCTTTTAATAAATCATTACTTAAAGTAAAGTCATCATTCCAAAACATAATATGAGTATAAGTTTTCAAAACACATATTCATTATCAGAGTAAACATTCCCAGGCTGTCTAATCTATGGTGTGTGCCATGCGATCACCCCGAGCTCTTCCCTCCGCTACCGGAAGTACCTGAAACCAAAACTGAAAACCGTAAGCACGAAGCTTAGTGAGTTCCCCACCCTACCACATACCATGCATAACCACATATTGCACATACTAGGCCACACCCGCTATCTTGGGCCTCGCCCCTACCTCGGGCCTCGCCCGCTACAACGGCCCCGCCGCTCCAGGCCCTGCCTGGCTTCGAGCCCTGCTCGGATACAGATCTGTTTTACTTAGGCCTCGCCTATCACAGGGCCTCGCCCACCAAAAATAATAACACATAAACATTTCACAACACATAACTAAACACATGCAACTGGTTCCGTCCTAAGGCCTCGCCTATCCTGGGCCTCGCCCATGTCCTGCTATTGATGAGTCATGGAACCCCGTCCACGCTCCTAATGGTGTGAGGTACGGGCCTAGCCCACTCTCACTCCTGTTCTAGTTTGGGCCTCGCCCATATTATGCTACTAATGAGATATGGAACCCCATCCACACTATGCTATTGGTGAGATACGGGACCTCGCCCACACTCACCTCCCTACCAGGCACATACATGTATCACACAGACAACAAGTATAATCTAGCATACAAACGAATCCTTGGGCACCCGCCCACTATTACTGGACCTCGTCCTGAATATCATACTAGCATACTGTGCCTAGGGCTAACCCTCGGGGCTTCTACTCATAACTACATGGGCCGGCATTGTGGTCTTAGACCCATTCACACAAACGGAAACTCACCTACACTGGCTGAACTTGCTGATGATCTCACTAGCTGCTGCCCGACAACTCACGGAACTCCTGCTCCCCTTGCTCCCCGAACTACCAATATCAATGCAACACTGAGTCTAACTGACCCCCGAAAGACAACCAAGTCAACCCTGGCCCAAGGTCAAAGTCCTGGTCAAAGTCAACCTTCCAGGTCAACCCTACTCGCCGAGTCACCCTACTGACTCGCCGAGTTCAAAATGATCAGATTCCTTCCATTCGCGACTCGACTCGCTGAGTCAGTCCATGACTCGCCGAGTCTACCTATTTATGAGTCCTGACCTGTCCAACTCACTGAGTCTCCACCCGACTCACTGATTCGAGTCTCAACTCGAAGGGTTTGGGGTTTCGTGACCTAACTCGCCGAGTCCAAGAACAGACTCGCCGAGTACAAGGCAATCTTCATACGACTCGACGAGTTGTTCATCCCACTCGTCGAGTTTCTCCACAACTTCATGCTACTCGCCGAGTCCACTCAAAGGACTCGCCGAGTCCCTTCAGTTCTCCTTACATGCAGAGGACTCTTGAGTCATGCATGGACTCCAAACTGTAGATCTACCCTTCCCAAGCCTATTCCTCACGTAAAGTTACAAACTTTACGTGTAGAGAAGGAGATCTAGGCAAAATATGCCATAAACTAGGGTTTAAGGCCAAGGGGCTTCAAAATCAATTCAAGGGCTGATACTTTACTGGGTTTTAGATCAAAATAAGCATGGATCTTAGGTAACAACCTTAGATCTGAACCCCTAGCTCGAAAGGTCACTCTAATGCCATGAATGCCCAAATACACACATAGATCTAGGTGCAAAGAAGGGAAAATAGCAGCTTGTTACCTCCAAGATGAACACCACTGAAGTAGATCTCGGATCTACACCTCCTCCTTTGAAGCAACCTACTTGATCTTCAAGTTTCTTTCCCAAAGTTCCTTCCTCCAAGCTTTATCTCTCAAATGATGGAAGCTCTCACGAAATCAAGGGTGTACTGGTTCTCTAGGGTGATATGGGGGCTGAGGGAGGGACATAACACCCTTTAAATAGGGTACAACTCCCGGGATTAGGGTTTTCCTCGTTCAAACCAGACTCGCCGAGTCACCTTGGCCGACTCGCCGAGTCGGTCGCTTACTCCTCGACCCGGATCCCGCTCGGACTCGCCGAGTCTACCCTTAAAGCTAGGGCTTTTCTTTCCTTTCTTGGCCTTCAAAAATTTGGGTGTTACACCACACCTCTAGATGAATAAGCTCGCCAAGAACCTTAGTAACATGAAGAATATTATGAAAAACATCCCTAGTCTACTTAGATTTATGACAAACCTCACAATGAGGTAAAGAAAATTTATTTTTTAGAATGCTTAAAGTTTGATCAACAGGATGACCAAGTCTACTAAGCCAAGTAAACTTAGAGACACAACAAACATTTTTTGAAATAGAGGACTTATTACCTGAAATATAAGGATCACGATAATAAAGTCCCCCCAGATTGATTACCAGTCTCCACCGTCCCCTTGGACTATAAATTCTAAATATGGAAGTTATGTTCATTAAAAACAACTTCACATTTGGTGTCTTTACACAACTTATGAGCATATAGAAAATTAACATTGAAATTAGGAACAACAAATACATCAAAAAGAGTAAGAGAATTTGAGAGTTGCATTTTCCCAATTTTATTAATCTGAGCAGATGAACAATTGGATGACTAAACCTTAGGTTTAATCTAGACACGTCAACAAAATCTTGAACATGTGACTCAGAACGAATCGTATCTTAACTAGCTCCAGATTCAACAACCCACTTATGGCAACTAGTATTAAGAAAAGAGTTACATGAAATACCTGCCATGTTGGCATTGACAGATGTCTCATCCAACCCTTGCTTATTTTCACCAATGAGACCGCGAGACTTAGAATATTGATCATTAGTCAAAAAACGACAATCATTATTGTTATCATTAGTTCTAGACCTAGTGGATTTAGTCTAAAAAACAGAAGTTGAATTACTAAAAAATCTTTTGTTTTGATTGTTAACTTCAGACCTTGGCTTAAAGTCCTTTGGATACCCT